>NC_092111.1:7210924-7536638 GCF_045679555.1 Salvelinus alpinus
ATAACGATATATTGTGTTTTCGCTGTAAAACACTTCAGAAATCGGAAATATTGTCTGTATTCACAAGATCTTTCTCTTTCATTAGCTATCCACCATATATTTCTCTGAAATGTTTTCTGATGTGTAATAAGGTAGTTGACGTTGGTGTCTGTATTTTCTCTGGCTACTCCCGTGCGATTTCTTACTGTAGCTATGATGGTAGCAGTAATGTAAAACTGATTTATAGCTAAAATATGCATTTTTTTTGAACAAAACATAGATTTATTGTGTAACATGTTATAGGACTGTCATCTGAGGTAGTTTTTTCTAGGTTATTTAGGTTGGTTTTAGGTTAGTTAGGTTGGCTTGTGCATGCTACTTCATCCTACTTGTGCTGTGAAAAATGTCTGTCTTTTTTATTTGGTGGTGAGCTAACATAAATATATGTGGTGTTTTCTCTGTAAAACATTTAAAAAATCGGACATGTTGGCTGGATTGACAAGATGTTTATCTTTCAAATGCTGTATTGGACTTGTTAATGTGTGAAAGTTAAATATTTTACAAAAATAGATTTTGAATTTCGCGCCCTGCACTTGAAGTGGCTGTTGTCATATTACGCCCGGTGCCGGGCTTGCAGCCTGAAGAAGTTTTAAGCAAGCACACGGTAACTTGCTATCTAACTTGAATTCTTTATTGATGTGAACCATTACATTTGTGTTTAATGTAACTAGCATGCTCAGTCTAGCTAACTTTCCCTGTTTTTACTATGTTTATTCTGTTTTTGTTAGCTGGAGCATGCACATGCTAATACAAGCTCCTTAACGTCTGTTTTTTTGCTGTGTGACAAAACTATTTGATTTGTGTTAGCTGGGGCCGGCACTTACTAACTCATGATAGCCGTTTTATTTTTAAGTTGGGACACGCTAGCTTTTTAATTTTACTATAGATCCACATTATTCGATTTTTGGGAAGATTTGTCATCATGACAGTTGTAGCTTATCCCCACACTAATTAGAAAACATGCTCAATTCCACAATCAACAAACACAGGCTTTATCCACATGCCACATACGTACGACCTCCAAAATACCCCCTCAGAAGTGGATGAGGGGTGTTACACTGTCTGCGTGGGCTAGGGGTTAACAGGTGGGCTCGTCTACAGGGGCGAACCACCAAAAACCCCCAGAGCGACTTTACCACAGATCCGTCTACCAGACATGGAGGATTTGGGCCCAAATCCTACAGATCAATAAAAGTGTCTGCTAATTACGCTGGTAGCGAGAGGGGAAAAAGAATGAGAGGAGGAGGAGGAAGAGTGGAGTATCCTATGCTGATTCAGTGGTGTCTAGACAGTGGAAAAACCCCAGACAGACACGCCCAGGGAGCAAAGCAGGAGAAGTACAGTGGATGAGGTTACCTGACTCACACATCACTAGGCAATAACATATCTCTTAGTCCCATTATAGTCTCTCTCTCTCTCTCTCTCACACTGTCCCTCAACTTATGGCAGGCAGCTATGTAGTGCGCTGCCAACCCACAGCTCTCTGCGTCCTCCCCCAACAGGACGGGTAGCCTATCCTCATCAGAGAGGTCTTTGAAACCTTGAAGAAGGGTTTCAAATTTTGGGAAATGACACTCTCTAATTGTTTTATATTTTTGACATTTTATCAGGAAATCTCTCTCTCTCTCTCCACTTATTTCTTGGCACTCTTCAGTTCAGTGTTACCGCAATCGGTTTCTCTGACCTCAATCCCCGCCCCCCACCTCCTTCTACTCCCTCCTTCTTCTATCCATCATCATCACTTTGACCTAATTCTCCATATTTAATCTGCTTTTTCTCCCCTTTCTGACAACAATCAACCCCCTAATTGTCTTTAATCCTGCTAGTCTTTAACTGTCCCTCTAGGCCCTACGTGTGCTCTGCCATGGGGATGGAAAACAAATATGATAACACGACTGTATATCTGGTATATTGCCACCACCACCACTCCCTCCTCATCCCATCTATTACAACTGATTCATAATACATGGAAATTGGACCGGCGTATTTCATGTAGCGAAAGATAAGGGAGGAGATGGTTAGTACTTCCGATCAAATGAGTAGCGTACAATAACATTTTAGTGGTGTTTCGATTTGATTTTGTTATCTGAAAGGAATAGAAATGTATGAGAATATGGGAATATTTTTAATATAGTGGTAAAATGTCATGAATTATTTCAGTTGTGTATTCACTGGTAATCATGAGCGAGATGATGTGAAAAGGAGGTGAGACATACCATTCAAATCAAGCTCTTGGTACTAAAAAGCAGACAAAATGTATTGAAGGGAGGAACATAATTATCATAGCAGTAAGGTAAGGAATAATACATGTACCTTCTGTTGTAATAATGGACATCTAATGTATGTCATGTCTGCCAATGTCCATGAAAAGTAACAATAAGCCTAACCAGATGTAAACACATTCATAAATACTCCCAAGCCTGGCTTTATATGATGTCTAAAGACAACACATCTGCACATTGTCAATTTCTATATGAGGAGTTTATAAAGCACCACGCTCAATTGTAATATGGCTTACAATCTAGCATTTCTGAGCCAAACATATTAGCTTTGACTACTAAGCAGATGATCACCAATGGAAAGGTTTGTGAGGTACATCCGATATTGAATTTATAACCACAATGATAATCAAAATATTCTATATGATATGTAATCACAGATTATCACTTGTCAGCCCCTCATCCTCTACACCATCTGTTGAGGAGGGGGCTGATCACAATGCTCCCCTCACTGTGTGTGTGTGTTTGAGTTCTGCAATTACCTGACAATGTAATGAGTGAACGCATCATATATGCTCTGAGCTCTTTCTTTCCCTCTCTCTTTATCTATGTGTCTTTTTCAGTGCCCTAACAAGGTCTCCACATCACCCCTTAATTTGGCAGTGAACAGAGAGCAAGTACAGTTCCAGCCACCACCAAGTCCTCTCCCTCTCAGGCTGTCTGTACACTGTGCACTGTACACTGTGCACTGTGGCAGTCTCGTGGCTTCTCTATAATCTGACTGGCTAATCCCAGTGCAAATTGGCAGGCTACCTGACTCTATGTGTTAGTCCATTAGCCCATATGCACGGAGGGAGGGAGGACCACTGTCTCATCGGCCTGTCTGGCTCTGGCTGCTTTCATTACCACCCATCTGTCTGTGGCCTGGTCTGCTTTCCTCCCCACTAAACCCAGCCACACCACACTTTAGTTAGAGCAGGCCAGGTAGGGCTGTATGCGTGCTGACTGATCGATCAATCAGCTCACAGAGTTGCAGTATGGTGGTACGGTAATGGATAGGAGATGCTGCTGTCCTAAGTGCTAAGTCCCAAGTCTTGTTGGCGTTGTCATCATCATCACCAGTCGTCAGATTCATTGCTCTCATATTTATCTCCACTGATGTATCATATCATTGCATTTAACAGTTCATACTTATCATCATCATCATCATGCTCACCATCCTCTTTTTTGCTTATCTGGCAAAGATAAGTGTACTTTAAATGTTCTGTCTTTTCTGTCAATCCCTGCCAACTACATTTATAAATGGGCATTACTGATGCAAAAAAAGTTAATGTTCCACTATTTCAAGCTTCCTTTGTCTGGGGCTGTGTCCCAAATGCTACCCTCTTCCTAAAGGGTTCTTCGGCTGTCCCCATATGATAATCCTTTTTTGTTCCAGGTATAACCCTTTTGTTCCCTGTTAGAACCTATTTTGGGTTCCATGTAGAACCCTCTGTGGAAAGGGTTTTACATGGAACCCAAAAGGGTTCTACCTGGAACCAAAAAGGGTTCTTCAAAGGTTTCTCCTATCGGGATAGTTGAATAACTCTTTAAGGTCCTAGATAGCACCTTTTTTTCTAAGAGTGTATTCCCTATGGGCCCTGGTCAAAAGTAGTGCACTAATTAGGGAATAGGATGACATTTTGGGATACAGACTTGCTTTTCACTGCAACACTAATTAGACCAAAATTAGCCTTCTGTATGACTCAATGATTATCTTCCCTCACCCCTCCCTCCCTCCTTCTCCAAGTCGTTTTCACAGCTTTATGGATTAGACAGATTAAAACGTCTGAAACTCAAAACCTGTTTTTGTTCTCTCCAACTTTAGGGCTAATCCATGATGCGCTACGGCTGCGCCATATCACAACAACTGTCTGTTTAGACAAAACCCTTTTATTCCTCAGTAAATTCATATCTGAAACCGCAATAGAGAAATAACAGTACATTGTGGAGGCTCACAGCCTCACATTCACACTAAGCTGAAAAAGAGTTTGTGTAAAATATGCACTCTTATGACTCAAATAATGTTACTCCAAAAGTTGAACTGTTTACAGCATCTTGTTTTTGAATGTGTACAGCATCTTGTTCGACTGTTTACAGCATCTTGTTTTTGAACGTTTACAGCATCTTGTCTCTGGCTGTTTACAACATCTTGTTTTTGAACGTTTACAGCATCTTGTTCGACTGTTTACAGCATCTTGTTTTTGACTGTATCTTGTATGCTTTTTTATGCTTCACAAACAATGTTTCTGTTTCACAAAATCATATGGAAGCATGCAACACAGACCTCAAGCCTTAGACACATGAAAAACAAACATATCACTAATAGTCTACTATTGAAAAGTAGTAGTAGCAGCAGCTGTTTTTGACAACAAAAACAGTGAAGCGATCAGTCAGATATTATTATCTGCTTATCTAATTTCTCTAAAAGTGTTGAGTGTTGAGAGGACCACCCAGGGTTGGTGTGTGATGTGTAGTGGTGTTTGGTCAGTGGCTTGCCTCTGTAGTTCCTCCACACACCCTGAGGAGAGACTATCTGTCTGTCTGCTAGAGTCAGGGGAGTCCAAAACACCTGCTCCAATGGGGGGGGGGGGGGGGGGGGTTGATGAGGCATTGTCAGAAATCCCTCCAATCTCCTTCAAGTTAAACAACAAGAGTGATTCACTCTCTCTCAAGGCCGTACACAGTGATCATTAACCTCAGGAACGGAATTAGGCATCATCACACTATTTCAATAGAAAGCACAGTAGATGGCAAATTGTTGACATCAACTTCTTCTTATAACCAGATTGTGTTATAAGGAAAAGTGTCTAGCAGAATGGGGAGTTGTGAACCGGGAAAAAGGTTGATTGGCGACATCATTTCCTTTTGGGTGTGACTTGCTGAATGTCTAATAGTCAGGTGACTTAAAAAAAATCAGAATATGTTCTCTTTTATCACATACTGCGTCAATAACAACACTATGGTCTATGAAAGGATGTACTACCCTCTCCCATTCTTGTGAATAGTTTGTGCATAGTGTACAGTACGTTTAAACATATACGATTGTGTCTGTGCATTCAAGAGAGTATGTAGGTATTTATTATATGAGTGTGTGTCCAGGCATGTATGTACTTCTATACAAATCTATACGTGCATAATCTGTGTGATGCTCCTGTCACGTCTACCATGTTGACGCATGTCTGTCAGCCTGCCCTCTAAGGTATGGCTAATGTGGGGGTGTTTTAGTTCCCGGAATGGAAGAAGACAGACAGGGTGGAGAGACTTCAGAGCAGGATGGGCCAGTGTGTTTGGGCCTGAGGTGAGGACGGATAGCCAACCCCTGAGGACACAGATAGGTGAGTGCTGTCAGGACACAGGATGAAACAACACCACAGGAAAGGTAGTGTTGCTAACGCAGATCTGTCCATACCACCACCACCTCTACTGTGTTGCACAACAGGATCCTGGAACAAAAGCATCATACACAAGTGTAATACTGCAAAATCCTGCTGAGAGAGGGAGAGAGAGAGAGAGTATATTGTGTTTGTTCATAAATGCTTGATACCCAGGAATAGGCTTCTTAATTTAATTTTAAAAACATTTGTTGGGACAGTTTGTCTTATCTTAATGTCTTTGTTGTTTGTTGCCATTTTTGTTTGCCCAATACAAACCTCTGCTGAAATTTGGGAAATTACAAGACAACTCATTGACATCAATGCCAGAAAAATGTCCCCGGATCTCTGCCAAGTCTCTGCCAACTGGCATTTAATTGACCTGCCTCAATGGTGTGTGTGGGTGTTTTTTGTTGGGTTATGTTTGTTTTAGAGTGCGAGGGTATGCACTTTCCAGGCAGTGGTGTAAAGTACTTCAGTAAAAATACTTTAAAGTACTACTTAAGTATTTTTTTTGGTATCAGTACTTTACTATTTACATTTTTGACAACTTTTACTTTAAATTCACTACATTCCAAATGAAAATAATGTACTTTTTACTCCATACATTTTCCAAAGTACTCGTTACATATACATTTAGAAGCTTTTGATAGGTTAATTGACATCATTTGAGTCAATTGGAGGTGTACCTGTGGATGTATTTCAAGGCCTACTTTCAAACTGTGCCTCTTTGCTTGACATTATGGGAATATCTAAAGAAATCAGCCAAGACCGCAGAAAAAAAAATTGCTGCTCAGCAAGGAAGAAGCCATTGCTCCAAAACCGCCATAAAAAAGCCAGACTACTGTTTGCAACTGCAAATGTGGACAAAGATTGTACTTTTTGGAGAAATGTCTCTGGTCTGATGAAACAAAAATAGAACTGTTTGGCCATAATGATCATCATTATGTTTGGAGGAAAAAGGGGAACGCTTGCAAGTCGAAGAACACCATCCCAACCGTAAAGCACGGGGTGGCGGCATCAAGTTGTGGGGGTGCTTTGCTGCAGGAGGGACTGGTGCACTGCACAAAATAGATGGCATCATGAGGGAGGAAAAATATGTGGATATATTGAAGCAACATCTCATGGCATCAGTCAGGAAGTTAAAGCTTGGTTGCAAATGGGTCTTCCAAATGGACAATGACCCCAAGCATACTTCCAAAGTTGTGGAAAAATGGCTTAAGGACAACAAAGTCAAGGTATTGGAGTGGCCATCACAAAGCCCTGACCTCAATCCTATAGAAAATGTGTGGGCAGAACTGAAAAAGCGTGTGCGAGCAAGGAGGCTTACTAACCTGACTCAGTTACACCAGCTCTGTCAGGAGGAATGGGCCAAAAACCCAACTTATTGTGGGAAGCTTGTGGAAGGCTACCCGAAGTGTATGACCCAAGTTAAACAATTTAAAGGCAATGCTACCAAATACTTATTGAGTGTATGTAAACTTCTGACGCACTGGGAATGTGATGAAAGAAATTCAAGCTGAAATAAATCATTCTCTCTACTATTATTCTGACATTTCACATTCTTAAAATAAAGTGGTGATCCTAACTGACCTAAGACAGGGAATTTTTACTTGGAATAAATGTCAGGAAATGTGAAAAACTGATTTTAAATTTATATGGCTAAGGTGTATGTAAACTTCCGACTTCAACTGTATATATAAACTCAACATAAAAAGAAACGTCCTCACTGTCAACTGCATTTATTTTCAGCGAACGTAACATGTGTAAATATGTGTATGAACATAACAAGATTTAACAACTGAGACATAAACTGAACAAGTTCCACAGACATGTGACTTACACAAATCGAATAATGTGTCCCTGAACAAAGGGGGGTCAAAATCAAAAGTAACAGTCAGTATCTGGTGTGGCCACCAGCTGCATTAAGTACTGCAGTGCATCTCCTCCTCATCGACTGCACCAGATTTGCCAGTTCTTGCTGTGAGATTTTACTCCACTCTTCCATCAAGGCACCTGCAAGTTCCCAGACATTTCTGGGGGGAATGGTCCTAGCCCTCACCCTCCGAACCAACAGGTCCCAGACGTGCTCAATGGGATTGAGATCTGGGCTCTTCGCTGGCCATGGCAGAACACTGACATTCCTGTCTTGCAGGAAATCACACACAGAATGAGCAGTATGGCTGGTGGCATTGTCATGTTGGAGGGTCACGTCAGGATGAGCCTGCAGGAACGGTACCACATGAGGGAGGAGGATGTCTTCCCTGTAACGCACAGCGTTGAGATTGCCTGCAATGACAACAAGCTCAGTCCAATGATGCTGTGAAACACCGCCCCAGACCATGACTGACACTCCACCTCCAAATCGATCCCGCTCCAGAGTACAGGCCTCGGTGTAAAGCTTATTCCTTCGACGATAAACGCGAATCCGACCATCACCCCTGGTGAGACAAAACCGCGACACTTCAGTGAAAAGCACCTTTTGCCAGTCCTGTCTGGTCCAGCGACGGTGGGTTTGTGCCCATAGGCGACATTGTTGCCGGTGATGTCTGTTGAGGACCTGCCTTGCAACAGGCCTACAAGCCCTAGGTCAACCATCTCTCAACCTATTGCGGACAGTCTGAGCATTGATGGAAGGATTGTGTGTTCCTGGTGTAACTCGGGCAGTTGTTGTTGCCATCCTGTACCTGTCCCGCAGGTGTGATGTTCGGATGTACCGATCCTGTGCAGGTGTTGTTACACGTGGTCTGACACTGCGAGGACAATCAGCTGTCCATCCTGTCTCCCTGTAGCACTGTCTTAGGCGTCTCACAGTACGGACTTTGCAATTTATTGCCCTGGCCACATCTGCAGTCCTCATGCCTCCTTGCAGCATGCCTAATGCACGTTCACGAAGATGAGCAGGGACCCTAGGCATCTTTCTTTTGGTGTTTTTCAGAGTCAGTAGAAAGGCCTCTTTAGTGTCCTAAATTTTCATAACTGTGACCTAATTGCCTACCGTCTGTAAGCTGTTAGTGTCTTAACAACCGTTTCACAGGTGCATGTTCATTAATTGTTTATGGTTCATTGAACAAGCATGGGAAGCAGTGTTTAAACCATTTACAATGAAGATCTGTGAAGTGATTTGGATTTTTTAAAATTATCTTTGAAAGACAGGGGTCCTGAAAAAGGGATGTTTCTTTTTTTGCTGAGTTTATAAATATACATACATATATATAATATGTATGTATCTGTGTGTATACATATAATGGTGTGTAAAGACAGTGTATGAATAGAAAAGGTGTGTACAGTAGTAGTTATATAGGATGAGCCATGGCTAGAATACACTATATACATATACAGTGGGTAAAACATTATGTAAACATTATTAAAGTGACCAGTGTACATGGAGGAGTAGCACACATAAGGACTTTGAAACGTGGTCCCTGTCACACTCCTGCAACATGCGTATTTCAACAACCCACACACAAAACTACTCTCTCTCCAAAATGTAGTAAGCAATCCCCGAAAATACACAATCCAACCAATGCACTTCTATTATATTCATACAATTATTAACACCAAACAAAATCCCTTGTTCATACACACTCAGATTTCCCCCTGGGTTTATATGTGCCAGTGCTACTGAAAGACTTTAAATAGTGTACTGGTGTACTCATCTTGGTAAAGTCATGTCGTCCAAGAAAAGGAAAACACTGCAATAACCTTTTAATAAATAAGACCACTTATGTATTGAAAAAAAGTTATTATTGCAAACTTTTTTTTTTTGGAACAATGTAGATTTCTACCCCTGTTCTTTGCTCTAGTCATGCCCCCACTGACTGTGTCCTGCACTGACCTACCTGACTGAATCGATGATGGCATCATATTATCATTGTGGTGGCAGGTAGCCTAGTGGTTAGAGCATTGGGGCAGTATCTGAAAGGTTGCAGGATCAAATCCCTGAGCTGACAAGGTCAAAATCTGTTGTTCAGCCCCTGAACAAGGCAGTTAACCCACCCCATCCCTGCTAGGCTGTCATTGTAAATAAGAATTTGTTCTTAACTGACTTGCCTAGTTAAATAAAAAAATGTAAATAACTTGTTGGAAGCTGGGCAGACCCATGTTGTAAGTGTGTCAGTCCCATAGAGATATTTATGGTGTCTGTGAGAGCATGGGTGGCGCCATTGAGGCCATCTCCATTTTCAAGTAGTCTATTTACTTCTATGAGTTGGTAAACAAACTGAAAGGGTGCCACCAAAGGGTGTGTTGTTTGAAAAGGTATAAAGCCAAGGTTGCCAATTTACTGCCACCTGGAGTTATGGAATGTTTGCTCACAAGTAGAATTCATTGGCTGATCCGTCCTGATGACCTGGATGGAATTATGTGATCCTTCCTTAACCTATAGGAAGTCCCACCCAGTTGACTACTTAAAAATTGTGAAAGTCCTCAATGGCGCTCCCCATGCTAAAATGGGCTTTTGGGCACTAGATTCTTCTATCTATCTATATTGTCAAACCCGAGAGAAGTAACATGATTAGTCATTTGAATCCGACTGAAGGAGTACATTTTATTTTAAAAATTACTTTTTGGAATATTAGGAGTATGTTTTTCCCCCTTCCTCCTTTTCTTCTATTATTTGGCAGTTTTCACCCCATCCAGCAGGTGGCACAGTTGGTGTACTTCGCCATAAAAGAACATAGAAGTAAAACATGATTTCACTTTCACTTTGGGCTACCTGTCACTGAGTCTTTCAGGGTGTGGAGTAGTACAGATAGGCAGGCGTGCTAACAGAAAATGGAAAAGGACTGATGGAAAAAAGTCTTGAAGAGACATACGAACACATTTAGACACTACCATGACATTTAAGTACCCGGCAGCTCGGAGAGATGAGAGTACGGTCGGTGTCAAATTTGAACAGCTCTCTCTATCTCGCACTCTCTCTGCTTCCTCTCTCTCTCGACCATTCTGTCTTAAAGTGGTAGGCGCACAAGCAGGAAAAGATTGAATCTTATTAAGAGAGCAAAAAATAGTAGGCCTTCACTCTGTGCAAAGTCAGTCTGGCTGAGCCACAGAGAAAGCATCCCTAAATAGGTCCCATTATGGCGCCTGTGAGCAAACAGACAGCAGCATTGGTGCAATCTCAATTTCAAAGTAGTCTTTTTGGGGGGGGTGGATCCCTCCTGATGACCCAGTTGGACATGATTTCAACAGAGTCACCAGGAGGGATCAGCCAATGAAGTTGGAAGTCCCACACAGTTGACTACATTAAACTACATTAAAATGGTGGAAGCCCTCAATGGCACTGCCCATGCTAAAGAGGCCTTTTGGCAACTAGAGGCCTCTATCATTCTCTATGGGCTAGGCTGAGTAACCCTGAGAAAAAACATGGTTTCTGTTTCCCATTTGGTTTAGCCTCTACAGGTTCTAACAAAGGCCTGTAGTTCTGAGTAAGACTGCTACTTTTATCTTTCGTGTCAAAATCAATCAAATCAAATGTTATTTGTCACATACACATGGTTAGCAGATGTTAATGCGAGTGTAGCGAAATGCTTGTATCATACACTGTTGTAGGCTATAAATCAGTCGGTAAATGTTTCATATTTAATTCATCTGAATTTCATTGGTCATTGCCACATCAAACCTCATTCAATCAATGTCATATTTAAATAAGGCAATTTATTGACATTCTGTCAATTTATTGACATTCTGTCAGCTGTCAGCCAACTCTGCTGTGGAGTCATTACGCATCCTTTCCAAACATTGTGTGACATAGCCTCTTTCTTTCTCTTTCCGTACATGCAGTCATACTTACAGTAACTGTTGTATTTCTATCCTGTAGGTGGATGACTACCATGGGGTTAAGATATGCGACCTGTATGCCTGGTTGGAAGATCCTGACAGTGAAGAAACTAAGGTGGAATCTGCAAAGACACATAATGACAAGGGATTTGTTTCAGTATTGCAGCTACCTATTCCTGAACACTGACGTGTTTGTATGTTTGTTTTGCCCAGGCCTTTGTGGAAGAACAGAATGAGCTGTCCATGCCATTCCTGGAGCAGTGTGCGGTCAGGCCTCAGTTTCACCAGCGGCTAACTGAGCTCTACGACTACCCCAAATACAGCTGCCCCTACAAGAGAGGAAACAGGTTAGGAACTAAAATACAGCTGCCCCTACAAGAGAGAAAACAGGTTAACTAAAATACAGCTGCCCCTACAAGAGAGAAAACAGGTTAACTAAAATACAGCTGCCCCTACAAGAGAGGAAACTGGTTAGGGAGTAAAATACAGCTGACCCTACAAGAGAGGAAACAGATAGGAACTAAAATACAGCTGCCCGTACAAGAGAGGAAACTGGTTAGGGAGTAAAATACAGCTGCCCCTACAAGAGAGGAAACTGGTTAGGGAGTAAAATACAGCTGCCCCTATAAGAGAGGAAACTGGTTAGGGAGTAAAATACAGCTGCCCCTACAAGAGAGGAAACTGGTTAGGGAGTAAAATACAGCTGACCCTACAAGAGAGGAAACAGATAGGAACTAAAATACAGCTGCCCCTACAAGAGAGGAAACTGGTTAGGAACTAAAATACAGCTGCCCCTACAAGAGAGGAAACTGGTTAGGGAGTAAAATAAAGCTGCCCATACAAGAGAGGAAACTGGTTAGGGAGTAAAATACAGCTGCCCCTACAAGAGAGGAAACTGGTTAGGGAGTAAAATACAGCTGCCCCTACAAGAGAGGAAACTGGTTAGGGAGTAAAATACAGCTGACCCTACAAGAGAGGAAACTGGTTAGGGAGTAAAATACAGCTGCCCCTACAAGAGAGGAAACTGGAGTAAAATACAACTGCCCCTACAAGAGAGGAAACTGGTTAGGGAGTAAAATACAGCTGCCCCTACAAGAGAGGAAACTGGTTAGGGGGTAAAATACAGCTGCCCGTACAAGAGAGGAAACTGGTTAGGGGGTAAAATACAGCTGCACATACAAGAGAGGAAACTGGTTAGGGAGTAAAATACAGCTGCCCCTACAAGAGAGGAAACTGAAGTAAAATACAGCTGCCCCTACAAGAGAGGAAACTGGTTAGGGAGTAAAATACAGCTGACCCTACAAGAGAGGAAACTGGTTAGGGAGTAAAATAAAGCTGCCCCTACAAGAGAGGAAACTGGTTAGGGAGTAAAATAAAGCTGCCCCTACAAGAGAGGAAACTGGTTAGGGAGTAAAATACAGCTGCCCCTACAAGAGAGGAAACTGGTTAGGGAGTAAAATACAGCTGCCCCTACAAGAGAGGAAACTGGTTAGGGAGTAAAATACAGCTGCCCCTACAAGAGAGGAAACTGGTTAGGGAGTAAAATACAGCTGCCCCTACAAGAGAGGAAACTGGTTAGGAAGTAAAATACAGCTGCCCCTACAAGAGAGGAAACTGGTTAGGGAGTAAAATACAGCTGCCCCTACAAGAGAGGAAACAGATAGGAACTAGAATGCAGCTGCCCCTACAAGAGAGGAAACTGGTTAGGGAGTAAAATACAGCTGCCCCTACAGGAGAGGAAACTGGTTAGGGAGTAAAATAAAGCTGCCCCTACAAGAGAGGAAACTGGAGTAAAATACAGCTGCCCCTACAAGAGAGGAAACTGGTTAGGGAGTAAAATAAAGCTGACCCTACAAGAGAGGAAACTGGTTAGGGAGTAAAATACAGCTGCCCCTACAAGAGAGGAAACTGGTTAGGGAGTAAAATACAGCTGCCCCTACAAGAGAGGAAACTGGTTAGGGAGTAAAATAAAGCTGCCCCTACAAGAGAGGAAACTGGTTAGGGAGTAAAATACAGCTGCCCCTACAAGAGAGGAAACTGGTTAGGGAGTAAAATACAGCTGACCCTACAAGAGAGGAAACTGGTTAGGGAGTAAAATACAGCTGCCCCTACAAGAGAGGAAACTGGTTAGGGAGTAAAATACAGCTGCCCCTACAAGAGAGGAAACTGGTTAGGGAGTAAAATAAAGCTGCCCCTACAAGAGAGGAAACTGGAGTAAAATACAACTGCCCCTACAAGAGAGGAAACTGGTTAGGGAGTAAAATACAGCTGCCCCTACAAGAGAGGAAACTGGTTAGGGAGTAAAATAAAGCTGCCCCTACAAGAGAGGAAACTGGTTAGGGAGTAAAATACAGCTGCCCATACAAGAGAGGAAACTGGTTAGGGAGTAAAATACAGCTGCCCCTACAAGAGAGGAAACTGGTTAGGGAGTAAAATACAGCTTCCCCTACAAGAGAGGAAACTGGTTAGGGAGTAAAATAAAGCTGCCCCTACAAGAGAGGAAACTGGTTAGGGAGTAAAATAAAGCTGCCCCTACAAGAGAGGAAACTGGTTAGGGAGTAAAATACAGCTGCCCCTACAAGAGAGGAAACTGGTTAGGGAGTAAAATACAGCTGCCCCTACAAGAGAGGAAACTGGTTAGGGAGTAAAATACAGCTGCCCCTACAAGAGAGGAAACTGGTTAGGGAGTAAAATACAGCTGCCCCTACAAGAGAGGAAACTGGTTAGGGAGTAAAATACAGCTGCCCCTACAAGAGAGGAAACAGATAGGAACTAGAATGCAGCTGCCCCTACAAGAGAGGAAACTGGTTAGGGAGTAAAATAAAGCTGCCCCTACAAGAGAGGAAACTGGTTAGGGAGTAAAATACAGCTGCCCCTACAAGAGAGGAAACTGGTTAGGGAGTAAAATAAAGCTGCCCCTACAAGAGAGGAAACTGGAGTAAAATACAACTGCCCCTACAAGAGAGGAAACTGGTTAGGGAGTAAAATACAGCTGCCCCTACAAGAGAGGAAACTGGTTAGGGAGTAAAATACAGCTGCCCCTACAAGAGAGGAAACTGGTTAGGGAGTAAAATAAAGCTGCCCCTACAAGAGAGGAAACTGGAGTAAAATACAGCTGCCCCTACAAGAGAGGAAACTGGTTAGGGAGTAAAATACAGCTGCCCCTACAAGAGAGGAAACTGGTTAGGGAGTAAAATAAAGCTGCCCCTACAAGAGAGGAAACTGGAGTAAAATACAGCTGCCCCTACAAGAGAGGAAACTGGTTAGGGAGTAAAATACAGCTGCCCCTACAAGAGAGGAAACTGGTTAGGGAGTAAAACACAGCTGCCCCTACAAGAGAGGAAACAGATAGGAACTAGAATGCAGCTGCCCCTACAAGAGAGGAAACTGGTTAGGGAGTAAAATACAGCTGCCCCTACGAGAGAGGAAACTGGTTAGGGAGTAAAATACAGCTGCCCCTATAAGAGAGGAAACTGGTTAGGGAGTAAAATACAGCTGCCCCTACAAGAGAGGAAACTGGTTAGGGAGTAAAATACAGCTGACCCTACAAGAGAGGAAACAGATAGGAACTAAAATACAGCTGCCCCTACAAGAGAGGAAACTGGTTAGGAACTAAAATACAGCTGCCCCTACAAGAGAGGAAACTGGTTAGGGAGTAAAATAAAGCTGCCCATACAAGAGAGGAAACTGGTTAGGGAGTAAAATACAGCTGCCCCTACAAGAGAGGAAACTGGTTAGGGAGTAAAATACAGCTGCCCCTACAAGAGAGGAAACTGGTTAGGGAGTAAAATACAGCTGCCCCTACAAGAGAGGAAACTGGAGTAAAATACAACTGCCCCTACAAGAGAGGAAACTGGTTAGGGAGTAAAATACAGCTGCCCCTACAAGAGAGGAAACTGGTTAGGGGGTAAAATACAGCTGCCCGTACAAGAGAGGAAACTGGTTAGGGGGTAAAATACAGCTGCACATACAAGAGAGGAAACTGGTTAGGGAGTAAAATACAGCTGCCCCTACAAGAGAGGAAACTGAAGTAAAATACAGCTGCCCCTACAAGAGAGGAAACTGGTTAGGGAGTAAAATACAGCTGACCCTACAAGAGAGGAAACTGGTTAGGGAGTAAAATAAAGCTGCCCCTACAAGAGAGGAAACTGGTTAGGGAGTAAAATAAAGCTGCCCCTACAAGAGAGGAAACTGGTTAGGGAGTAAAATACAGCTGCCCCTACAAGAGAGGAAACTGGTTAGGGAGTAAAATACAGCTGCCCCTACAAGAGAGGAAACTGGTTAGGGAGTAAAATACAGCTGCCCCTACAAGAGAGGAAACTGGTTAGGGAGTAAAATACAGCTGCCCCTACAAGAGAGGAAACTGGTTAGGGAGTAAAATACAGCTGCCCCTACAAGAGAGGAAACTGGTTAGGGAGTAAAATACAGCTGCCCCTACAAGAGAGGAAACAGATAGGAACTAGAATGCAGCTTCCCCTACAAGAGAGGAAACTGGTTAGGGAGTAAAATAAAGCTGCCCCTACAAGAGAGGAAACTGGTTAGGGAGTAAAATAAAGCTGCCCCTACAAGAGAGGAAACTGGTTAGGGAGTAAAATACAGCTGCCCCTACAAGAGAGGAAACTGGTTAGGGAGTAAAATACAGCTGCCCCTACAAGAGAGGAAACTGGTTAGGGAGTAAAATACAGCTGCCCCTACAAGAGAGGAAACTGGTTAGGGAGTAAAATACAGCTGCCCCTACAAGAGAGGAAACTGGTTAGGGAGTAAAATACAGCTGCCCCTACAAGAGAGGAAACAGATAGGAACTAGAATGCAGCTGCCCCTACAAGAGAGGAAACTGGTTAGGGAGTAAAATAAAGCTGCCCCTACAAGAGAGGAAACTGGTTAGGGAGTAAAATACAGCTGCCCCTACAAGAGAGGAAACTGGTTAGGGAGTAAAATAAAGCTGCCCCTACAAGAGAGGAAACTGGAGTAAAATACAACTGCCCCTACAAGAGAGGAAACTGGTTAGGGAGTAAAATACAGCTGCCCCTACAAGAGAGGAAACTGGTTAGGGAGTAAAATACAGCTGCCCCTACAAGAGAGGAAACTGGTTAGGGAGTAAAATAAAGCTGCCCCTACAAGAGAGGAAACTGGAGTAAAATACAACTGCCCCTACAAGAGAGGAAACTGGTTAGGGAGTAAAATACAGCTGCCCCTACAAGAGAGGAAACTGGTTAGGGAGTAAAATAAAGCTGCCCCTACAAGAGAGGAAACTGGAGTAAAATACAGCTGCCCCTACAAGAGAGGAAACTGGTTAGGGAGTAAAATACAGCTGCCCCTACAAGAGAGGAAACTGGTTAGGGAGTAAAATACAGCTGCCCCTACAAGAGAGGAAACAGATAGGAACTAGAATGCAGCTGCCCCTACAAGAGAGGAAACTGGTTAGGGAGTAAAATACAGCTGCCCCTACGAGAGAGGAAACTGGTTAGGGAGTAAAATACAGCTGCCCCTATAAGAGAGGAAACTGGTTAGGGAGTAAAATACAGCTGCCCCTACAAGAGAGGAAACTGGTTAGGGAGTAAAATACAGCTGACCCTACAAGAGAGGAAACAGATAGGAACTAAAATACAGCTGCCCCTACAAGAGAGGAAACTGGTTAGGAACTAAAATACAGCTGCCCCTACAAGAGAGGAAACTGGTTAGGGAGTAAAATAAAGCTGCCCATACAAGAGAGGAAACTGGTTAGGGAGTAAAATACAGCTGCCCCTACAAGAGAGGAAACTGGTTAGGGAGTAAAATACAGCTGCCCCTACAAGAGAGGAAACTGGTTAGGGAGTAAAATACAGCTGACCCTACAAGAGAGGAAACTGGTTAGGGAGTAAAATACAGCTGCCCCTACAAGAGAGGAAACTGGAGTAAAATACAACTGCCCCTACAAGAGAGGAAACTGGTTAGGGAGTAAAATACAGCTGCCCCTACAAGAGAGGAAACTGGTTAGGGGGTAAAATACAGCTGCCCGTACAAGAGAGGAAACTGGTTAGGGGGTAAAATACAGCTGCACATACAAGAGAGGAAACTGGTTAGGGAGTAAAATACAGCTGCCCCTACAAGAGAGGAAACTGAAGTAAAATACAGCTGCCCCTACAAGAGAGGAAACTGGTTAGGGAGTAAAATACAGCTGCCCCTACAAGAGAGGAAACTGGTTAGGGAGTAAAATACAGCTGACCCTACGAGAGGAAACTGGTTAGGGAGTAAAATACAGCTGCCCCTACAAGAGAGGAAACTGGTTAGGGAGTAAAATACAGCTGCCCCTACAAGAGAGGAAACTGGTTAGGGAGTAAAATAAAGCTGCCCCTACAAGAGAGGAAACTGGAGTAAAATACAACTGCCCCTACAAGAGAGGAAACTGGTTAGGGAGTAAAATACAGCTGCCCCTACAGGAGAGGAAACTGGTTAGGGAGTAAAATAAAGCTGCCCCTACAAGAGAGGAAACTGGAGTAAAATACAGCTGCCCCTACAAGAGAGGAAACTGGTTAGGGAGTAAAATAAAGCTGACCCTACAAGAGAGGAAACTGGTTAGGGAGTAAAATACAGCTGCCCCTACAAGAGAGGAAACTGGTTAGGGAGTAAAATACAGCTGCCCCTACAAGAGAGGAAACTGGTTAGGGAGTAAAATAAAGCTGCCCCTACAAGAGAGGAAACTGGTTAGGGAGTAAAATACAGCTGCCCCTACAAGAGAGGAAACTGGTTAGGGAGTAAAATACAGCTGACCCTACAAGAGAGGAAACTGGTTAGGGAGTAAAATACAGCTGCCCCTACAAGAGAGGAAACTGGTTAGGGAGTAAAATACAGCTGCCCCTACAAGAGAGGAAACTGGTTAGGGAGTAAAATAAAGCTGCCCCTACAAGAGAGGAAACTGGAGTAAAATACAACTGCCCCTACAAGAGAGGAAACTGGTTAGGGAGTAAAATACAGCTGCCCCTACAAGAGAGGAAACTGGTTAGGGAGTAAAATAAAGCTGCCCCTACAAGAGAGGAAACTGGTTAGGGAGTAAAATACAGCTGCCCATACAAGAGAGGAAACTGGTTAGGGAGTAAAATACAGCTGCCCCTACAAGAGAGGAAACTGGTTAGGGAGTAAAATACAGCTTCCCCTACAAGAGAGGAAACTGGTTAGGGAGTAAAATAAAGCTGCCCCTACAAGAGAGGAAACTGGTTAGGGAGTAAAATAAAGCTGCCCCTACAAGAGAGGAAACTGGTTAGGGAGTAAAATACAGCTGCCCCTACAAGAGAGGAAACTGGTTAGGGAGTAAAATACAGCTGCCCCTACAAGAGAGGAAACTGGTTAGGGAGTAAAATACAGCTGCCCCTACAAGAGAGGAAACTGGTTAGGGAGTAAAATACAGCTGCCCCTACAAGAGAGGAAACTGGTTAGGGAGTAAAATACAGCTGCCCCTACAAGAGAGGAAACAGATAGGAACTAGAATGCAGCTGCCCCTACAAGAGAGGAAACTGGTTAGGGAGTAAAATAAAGCTGCCCCTACAAGAGAGGAAACTGGTTAGGGAGTAAAATACAGCTGCCCCTACAAGAGAGGAAACTGGTTAGGGAGTAAAATAAAGCTGCCCCTACAAGAGAGGAAACTGGAGTAAAATACAACTGCCCCTACAAGAGAGGAAACTGGTTAGGGAGTAAAATACAGCTGCCCCTACAAGAGAGGAAACTGGTTAGGGAGTAAAATACAGCTGCCCCTACAAGAGAGGAAACTGGTTAGGGAGTAAAATAAAGCTGCCCCTACAAGAGAGGAAACTGGAGTAAAATACAACTGCCCCTACAAGAGAGGAAACTGGTTAGGGAGTAAAATACAGCTGCCCCTACAAGAGAGGAAACTGGTTAGGGAGTAAAATAAAGCTGCCCCTACAAGAGAGGAAACTGGAGTAAAATACAGCTGCCCCTACAAGAGAGGAAACTGGTTAGGGAGTAAAATACAGCTGCCCCTACAAGAGAGGAAACTGGTTAGGGAGTAAAATACAGCTGCCCCTACGAGAGAGGAAACTGGTTAGGGAGTAAAATACAGCTGCCCCTATAAGAGAGGAAACTGGTTAGGGAGTAAAATACAGCTGCCCCTACAAGAGAGGAAACTGGTTAGGGAGTAAAATACAGCTGACCCTACAAGAGAGGAAACAGATAGGAACTAAAATACAGCTGCCCCTACAAGAGAGGAAACTGGTTAGGAACTAAAATACAGCTGCCCCTACAAGAGAGGAAACTGGTTAGGGAGTAAAATAAAGCTGCCCATACAAGAGAGGAAACTGGTTAGGGAGTAAAATACAGCTGCCCCTACAAGAGAGGAAACTGGTTAGGGAGTAAAATACAGCTGCCCCTACAAGAGAGGAAACTGGTTAGGGAGTAAAATACAGCTGCCCCTACAAGAGAGGAAACTGGAGTAAAATACAACTGCCCCTACAAGAGAGGAAACTGGTTAGGGAGTAAAATACAGCTGCCCCTACAAGAGAGGAAACTGGTTAGGGGGTAAAATACAGCTGCCCGTACAAGAGAGGAAACTGGTTAGGGGGTAAAATACAGCTGCACATACAAGAGAGGAAACTGGTTAGGGAGTAAAATACAGCTGCCCCTACAAGAGAGGAAACTGAAGTAAAATACAGCTGCCCCTACAAGAGAGGAAACTGGTTAGGGAGTAAAATACAGCTGACCCTACAAGAGAGGAAACTGGTTAGGGAGTAAAATAAAGCTGCCCCTACAAGAGAGGAAACTGGTTAGGGAGTAAAATAAAGCTGCCCCTACAAGAGAGGAAACTGGTTAGGGAGTAAAATACAGCTGCCCCTACAAGAGAGGAAACTGGTTAGGGAGTAAAATACAGCTGCCCCTACAAGAGAGGAAACTGGTTAGGGAGTAAAATACAGCTGCCCCTACAAGAGAGGAAACTGGTTAGGGAGTAAAATACAGCTGCCCCTACAAGAGAGGAAACTGGTTAGGGAGTAAAATACAGCTGCCCCTACAAGAGAGGAAACTGGTTAGGGAGTAAAATACAGCTGCCCCTACAAGAGAGGAAACAGATAGGAACTAGAATGCAGCTTCCCCTACAAGAGAGGAAACTGGTTAGGGAGTAAAATAAAGCTGCCCCTACAAGAGAGGAAACTGGTTAGGGAGTAAAATAAAGCTGCCCCTACAAGAGAGGAAACTGGAGTAAAATACAACTGCCCCTACAAGAGAGGAAACTGGTTAGGGAGTAAAATACAGCTGCCCCTACAGGAGAGGAAACTGGTTAGGGAGTAAAATAAAGCTGCCCCTACAAGAGAGGAAACTGGAGTAAAATACAGCTGCCCCTACAAGAGAGGAAACTGGTTAGGGAGTAAAATAAAGCTGACCCTACAAGAGAGGAAACTGGTTAGGGAGTAAAATACAGCTGCCCCTACAAGAGAGGAAACTGGTTAGGGAGTAAAATACAGCTGACCCTACAAGAGAGGAAACTGGTTAGGGAGTAAAATACAGCTGCCCCTACAAGAGAGGAAACTGGTTAGGGAGTAAAATACAGCTGCCCCTACAAGAGAGGAAACTGGTTAGGGAGTAAAATAAAGCTGCCCCTACAAGAGAGGAAACTGGAGTAAAATACAACTGCCCCTACAAGAGAGGAAACTGGTTAGGGAGTAAAATACAGCTGCCCCTACAAGAGAGGAAACTGGTTAGGGAGTAAAATAAAGCTGCCCCTACAAGAGAGGAAACTGGTTAGGGAGTAAAATACAGCTGCCCATACAAGAGAGGAAACTGGTTAGGGAGTAAAATACAGCTGCCCCTACAAGAGAGGAAACTGGTTAGGGAGTAAAATACAGCTTCCCCTACAAGAGAGGAAACTGGTTAGGGAGTAAAATAAAGCTGCCCCTACAAGAGAGGAAACTGGTTAGGGAGTAAAATAAAGCTGCCCCTACAAGAGAGGAAACTGGTTAGGGAGTAAAATACAGCTGCCCCTACAAGAGAGGAAACTGGTTAGGGAGTAAAATACAGCTGCCCCTACAAGAGAGGAAACTGGTTAGGGAGTAAAATACAGCTGCCCCTACAAGAGAGGAAACTGGTTAGGGAGTAAAATACAGCTGCCCCTACAAGAGAGGAAACTGGTTAGGGAGTAAAATACAGCTGCCCCTACAAGAGAGGAAACAGATAGGAACTAGAATGCAGCTGCCCCTACAAGAGAGGAAACTGGTTAGGGAGTAAAATAAAGCTGCCCCTACAAGAGAGGAAACTGGTTAGGGAGTAAAATACAGCTGCCCCTACAAGAGAGGAAACTGGTTAGGGAGTAAAATAAAGCTGCCCCTACAAGAGAGGAAACTGGAGTAAAATACAACTGCCCCTACAAGAGAGGAAACTGGTTAGGGAGTAAAATACAGCTGCCCCTACAAGAGAGGAAACTGGTTAGGGAGTAAAATACAGCTGCCCCTACAAGAGAGGAAACTGGTTAGGGAGTAAAATAAAGCTGCCCCTACAAGAGAGGAAACTGGAGTAAAATACAACTGCCCCTACAAGAGAGGAAACTGGTTAGGGAGTAAAATACAGCTGCCCCTACAAGAGAGGAAACTGGTTAGGGAGTAAAATAAAGCTGCCCCTACAAGAGAGGAAACTGGAGTAAAATACAGCTGCCCCTACAAGAGAGGAAACTGGTTAGGGAGTAAAATACAGCTGCCCCTACAAGAGAGGAAACTGGTTAGGGAGTAAAATACAGCTGCCCCTACGAGAGAGGAAACTGGTTAGGGAGTAAAATACAGCTGCCCCTATAAGAGAGGAAACTGGTTAGGGAGTAAAATACAGCTGCCCCTACAAGAGAGGAAACTGGTTAGGGAGTAAAATACAGCTGACCCTACAAGAGAGGAAACAGATAGGAACTAAAATACAGCTGCCCCTACAAGAGAGGAAACTGGTTAGGAACTAAAATACAGCTGCCCCTACAAGAGAGGAAACTGGTTAGGGAGTAAAATAAAGCTGCCCCTACAAGAAAGGAAACTGGTTAGGGAGTAAAATACAGCTGCCCCTACAAGAGAGGAAACTGGTTAGGGAGTAAAATAAAGCTGCCCCTACAAGAGAGGAAACTGGAGTAAAATACAACTGCCCCTACAAGAGAGGAAACTGGTTAGGGAGTAAAATACAGCTGCCCCTACAAGAGAGGAAACTGGTTAGGGAGTAAAATAAAGCTGCCCCTACAAGAGAGGAAACTGGAGTAAAATACAGCTGCCCCTACAAGAGAGGAAACTGGTTAGGGAGTAAAATACAGCTGCCCCTACAAGAGAGGAAACTGGTTAGGGAGTAAAATACAGCTGCCCCTACGAGAGAGGAAACTGGTTAGGGAGTAAAATACAGCTGCCCCTATAAGAGAGGAAACTGGTTAGGGAGTAAAATACAGCTGCCCCTACAAGAGAGGAAACTGGTTAGGGAGTAAAATACAGCTGACCCTACAAGAGAGGAAACAGATAGGAACTAAAATACAGCTGCCCCTACAAGAGAGGAAACTGGTTAGGAACTAAAATACAGCTGCCCCTACAAGAGAGGAAACTGGTTAGGGAGTAAAATAAAGCTGCCCATACAAGAGAGGAAACTGGTTAGGGAGTAAAATACAGCTGCCCCTACAAGAGAGGAAACTGGTTAGGGAGTAAAATACAGCTGCCCCTACAAGAGAGGAAACTGGTTAGGGAGTAAAATACAGCTGCCCCTACAAGAGAGGAAACTGGAGTAAAATACAACTGCCCCTACAAGAGAGGAAACTGGTTAGGGAGTAAAATACAGCTGCCCCTACAAGAGAGGAAACTGGTTAGGGGGTAAAATACAGCTGCCCGTACAAGAGAGGAAACTGGTTAGGGGGTAAAATACAGCTGCACATACAAGAGAGGAAACTGGTTAGGGAGTAAAATACAGCTGCCCCTACAAGAGAGGAAACTGAAGTAAAATACAGCTGCCCCTACAAGAGAGGAAACTGGTTAGGGAGTAAAATACAGCTGACCCTACAAGAGAGGAAACTGGTTAGGGAGTAAAATAAAGCTGCCCCTACAAGAGAGGAAACTGGTTAGGGAGTAAAATAAAGCTGCCCCTACAAGAGAGGAAACTGGTTAGGGAGTAAAATACAGCTGCCCCTACAAGAGAGGAAACTGGTTAGGGAGTAAAATACAGCTGCCCCTACAAGAGAGGAAACTGGTTAGGGAGTAAAATACAGCTGCCCCTACAAGAGAGGAAACTGGTTAGGGAGTAAAATACAGCTGCCCCTACAAGAGAGGAAACTGGTTAGGGAGTAAAATACAGCTGCCCCTACAAGAGAGGAAACTGGTTAGGGAGTAAAATACAGCTGCCCCTACAAGAGAGGAAACAGATAGGAACTAGAATGCAGCTTCCCCTACAAGAGAGGAAACTGGTTAGGGAGTAAAATAAAGCTGCCCCTACAAGAGAGGAAACTGGTTAGGGAGTAAAATAAAGCTGCCCCTACAAGAGAGGAAACTGGAGTAAAATACAACTGCCCCTACAAGAGAGGAAACTGGTTAGGGAGTAAAATACAGCTGCCCCTACAGGAGAGGAAACTGGTTAGGGAGTAAAATAAAGCTGCCCCTACAAGAGAGGAAACTGGAGTAAAATACAGCTGCCCCTACAAGAGAGGAAACTGGTTAGGGAGTAAAATAAAGCTGACCCTACAAGAGAGGAAACTGGTTAGGGAGTAAAATACAGCTGCCCCTACAAGAGAGGAAACTGGTTAGGGAGTAAAATACAGCTGCCCCTACAAGAGAGGAAACTGGTTAGGGAGTAAAATAAAGCTGCCCCTACAAGAGAGGAAACTGGTTAGGGAGTAAAATACAGCTGCCCCTACAAGAGAGGAAACTGGTTAGGGAGTAAAATACAGCTGACCCTACAAGAGAGGAAACTGGTTAGGGAGTAAAATACAGCTGCCCCTACAAGAGAGGAAACTGGTTAGGGAGTAAAATACAGCTGCCCCTACAAGAGAGGAAACTGGTTAGGGAGTAAAATAAAGCTGCCCCTACAAGAGAGGAAACTGGAGTAAAATACAACTGCCCCTACAAGAGAGGAAACTGGTTAGGGAGTAAAATACAGCTGCCCCTACAAGAGAGGAAACTGGTTAGGGAGTAAAATAAAGCTGCCCCTACAAGAGAGGAAACTGGTTAGGGAGTAAAATACAGCTGCCCATACAAGAGAGGAAACTGGTTAGGGAGTAAAATACAGCTGCCCCTACAAGAGAGGAAACTGGTTAGGGAGTAAAATACAGCTTCCCCTACAAGAGAGGAAACTGGTTAGGGAGTAAAATAAAGCTGCCCCTACAAGAGAGGAAACTGGTTAGGGAGTAAAATAAAGCTGCCCCTACAAGAGAGGAAACTGGTTAGGGAGTAAAATACAGCTGCCCCTACAAGAGAGGAAACTGGTTAGGGAGTAAAATACAGCTGCCCCTACAAGAGAGGAAACTGGTTAGGGAGTAAAATACAGCTGCCCCTACAAGAGAGGAAACTGGTTAGGGAGTAAAATACAGCTGCCCCTACAAGAGAGGAAACTGGTTAGGGAGTAAAATACAGCTGCCCCTACAAGAGAGGAAACAGATAGGAACTAGAATGCAGCTGCCCCTACAAGAGAGGAAACTGGTTAGGGAGTAAAATAAAGCTGCCCCTACAAGAGAGGAAACTGGTTAGGGAGTAAAATACAGCTGCCCCTACAAGAGAGGAAACTGGTTAGGGAGTAAAATAAAGCTGCCCCTACAAGAGAGGAAACTGGAGTAAAATACAACTGCCCCTACAAGAGAGGAAACTGGTTAGGGAGTAAAATACAGCTGCCCCTACAAGAGAGGAAACTGGTTAGGGAGTAAAATACAGCTGCCCCTACAAGAGAGGAAACTGGTTAGGGAGTAAAATAAAGCTGCCCCTACAAGAGAGGAAACTGGAGTAAAATACAACTGCCCCTACAAGAGAGGAAACTGGTTAGGGAGTAAAATACAGCTGCCCCTACAAGAGAGGAAACTGGTTAGGGAGTAAAATAAAGCTGCCCCTACAAGAGAGGAAACTGGAGTAAAATACAGCTGCCCCTACAAGAGAGGAAACTGGTTAGGGAGTAAAATACAGCTGCCCCTACAAGAGAGGAAACTGGTTAGGGAGTAAAATACAGCTGCCCCTACGAGAGAGGAAACTGGTTAGGGAGTAAAATACAGCTGCCCCTATAAGAGAGGAAACTGGTTAGGGAGTAAAATACAGCTGCCCCTACAAGAGAGGAAACTGGTTAGGGAGTAAAATACAGCTGACCCTACAAGAGAGGAAACAGATAGGAACTAAAATACAGCTGCCCCTACAAGAGAGGAAACTGGTTAGGAACTAAAATACAGCTGCCCCTACAAGAGAGGAAACTGGTTAGGGAGTAAAATAAAGCTGCCCATACAAGAGAGGAAACTGGTTAGGGAGTAAAATACAGCTGCCCCTACAAGAGAGGAAACTGGTTAGGGAGTAAAATACAGCTGCCCCTACAAGAGAGGAAACTGGTTAGGGAGTAAAATACAGCTGCCCCTACAAGAGAGGAAACTGGAGTAAAATACAACTGCCCCTACAAGAGAGGAAACTGGTTAGGGAGTAAAATACAGCTGCCCCTACAAGAGAGGAAACTGGTTAGGGGGTAAAATACAGCTGCCCGTACAAGAGAGGAAACTGGTTAGGGGGTAAAATACAGCTGCACATACAAGAGAGGAAACTGGTTAGGGAGTAAAATACAGCTGCCCCTACAAGAGAGGAAACTGAAGTAAAATACAGCTGCCCCTACAAGAGAGGAAACTGGTTAGGGAGTAAAATACAGCTGACCCTACAAGAGAGGAAACTGGTTAGGGAGTAAAATAAAGCTGCCCCTACAAGAGAGGAAACTGGTTAGGGAGTAAAATAAAGCTGCCCCTACAAGAGAGGAAACTGGTTAGGGAGTAAAATACAGCTGCCCCTACAAGAGAGGAAACTGGTTAGGGAGTAAAATACAGCTGCCCCTACAAGAGAGGAAACTGGTTAGGGAGTAAAATACAGCTGCCCCTACAAGAGAGGAAACTGGTTAGGGAGTAAAATACAGCTGCCCCTACAAGAGAGGAAACTGGTTAGGGAGTAAAATACAGCTGCCCCTACAAGAGAGGAAACTGGTTAGGGAGTAAAATACAGCTGCCCCTACAAGAGAGGAAACAGATAGGAACTAGAATGCAGCTTCCCCTACAAGAGAGGAAACTGGTTAGGGAGTAAAATAAAGCTGCCCCTACAAGAGAGGAAACTGGTTAGGGAGTAAAATAAAGCTGCCCCTACAAGAGAGGAAACTGGTTAGGGAGTAAAATACAGCTGCCCCTACAAGAGAGGAAACTGGTTAGGGAGTAAAATACAGCTGCCCCTACAAGAGAGGAAACTGGTTAGGGAGTAAAATACAGCTGCCCCTACAAGAGAGGAAACTGGTTAGGGAGTAAAATACAGCTGCCCCTACAAGAGAGGAAACTGGTTAGGGAGTAAAATACAGCTGCCCCTACAAGAGAGGAAACAGATAGGAACTAGAATGCAGCTGCCCCTACAAGAGAGGAAACTGGTTAGGGAGTAAAATAAAGCTGCCCCTACAAGAGAGGAAACTGGTTAGGGAGTAAAATAAAGCTGCCCCTACAAGAGAGGAAACTGGAGTAAAATACAACTGCCCCTACAAGAGAGGAAACTGGTTAGGGGGTAAAATACAGCTGCCCCTACAAGAGAGGAAACTGGTTAGGGAGTAAAATACAGCTGCCCCTACAAGAGAGGAAACTGGTTAGGGAGTAAAATAAAGCTGCCCCTACAAGAGAGGAAACTGGAGTAAAATACAACTGCCCCTACAAGAGAGGAAACTGGTTAGGGAGTAAAATACAGCTGCCCCTACAAGAGAGGAAACTGGTTAGGGAGTAAAATAAAGCTGCCCCTACAAGAGAGGAAACTGGAGTAAAATACAGCTGCCCCTACAAGAGAGGAAACTGGTTAGGGAGTAAAATACAGCTGCCCCTACAAGAGAGGAAACTGGTTAGGGAGTAAAATACAGCTGCCCCTACAAGAGAGGAAACAGATAGGAACTAGAATGCAGCTGCCCCTACAAGAGAGGAAACTGGTTAGGGAGTAAAATACAGCTGCCCCTACGAGAGAGGAAACTGGTTAGGGAGTAAAATACAGCTGCCCCTATAAGAGAGGAAACTGGTTAGGGAGTAAAATACAGCTGCCCCTACAAGAGAGGAAACTGGTTAGGGAGTAAAATACAGCTGACCCTACAAGAGAGGAAACAGATAGGAACTAAAATACAGCTGCCCCTACAAGAGAGGAAACTGGTTAGGAACTAAAATACAGCTGCCCCTACAAGAGAGGAAACTGGTTAGGGAGTAAAATAAAGCTGCCCATACAAGAGAGGAAACTGGTTAGGGAGTAAAATACAGCTGCCCCTACAAGAGAGGAAACTGGTTAGGGAGTAAAATACAGCTGCCCCTACAAGAGAGGAAACTGGTTAGGGAGTAAAATACAGCTGACCCTACAAGAGAGGAAACTGGTTAGGGAGTAAAATACAGCTGCCCCTACAAGAGAGGAAACTGGAGTAAAATACAACTGCCCCTACAAGAGAGGAAACTGGTTAGGGAGTAAAATACAGCTGCCCCTACAAGAGAGGAAACTGGTTAGGGGGTAAAATACAGCTGCCCGTACAAGAGAGGAAACTGGTTAGGGGGTAAAATACAGCTGCACATACAAGAGAGGAAACTGGTTAGGGAGTAAAATACAGCTGCCCCTACAAGAGAGGAAACTGAAGTAAAATACAGCTGCCCCTACAAGAGAGGAAACTGGTTAGGGAGTAAAATACAGCTGACCCTACAAGAGAGGAAACTGGTTAGGGAGTAAAATAAAGCTGCCCCTACAAGAGAGGAAACTGGTTAGGGAGTAAAATAAAGCTGCCCCTACAAGAGAGGAAACTGGTTAGGGAGTAAAATACAGCTGCCCCTACAAGAGAGGAAACTGGTTAGGGAGTAAAATACAGCTGCCCCTACAAGAGAGGAAACTGGTTAGGGAGTAAAATACAGCTGCCCCTACAAGAGAGGAAACTGGTTAGGGAGTAAAATACAGCTGCCCCTACAAGAGAGGAAACTGGTTAGGGAGTAAAATACAGCTGCCCCTACAAGAGAGGAAACTGGTTAGGGAGTAAAATACAGCTGCCCCTACAAGAGAGGAAACAGATAGGAACTAGAATGCAGCTGCCCCTACAAGAGAGGAAACTGGTTAGGGAGTAAAATAAAGCTGCCCCTACAAGAAAGGAAACTGGTTAGGGAGTAAAATACAGCTGCCCCTACAAGAGAGGAAACTGGTTAGGGAGTAAAATACAGCTGACCCTACAAGAGAGGAAACTGGTTAGGGAGTAAAATACAGCTGCCCCTACAAGAGAGGAAACTGGTTAGGGAGTAAAATAAAGCTGCCCCTACAAGAGAGGAAACTGGAGTAAAATACAACTGCCCCTACAAGAGAGGAAACTGGTTAGGGAGTAAAATACAGCTGCCCCTACAAGAGAGGAAACTGGTTAGGGAGTAAAATAAAGCTGCCCCTACAAGAGAGGAAACTGGAGTAAAATACAGCTGCCCCTACAAGAGAGGAAACTGGTTAGGGAGTAAAATAAAGCTGACCCTACAAGAGAGGAAACTGGTTAGGGAGTAAAATACAGCTGCCCCTACAAGAGAGGAAACTGGTTAGGGAGTAAAATACAGCTGCCCCTACAAGAGAGGAAACTGGTTAGGGAGTAAAATAAAGCTGCCCCTACAAGAGAGGAAACTGGTTAGGGAGTAAAATACAGCTGCCCCTACAAGAGAGGAAACTGGTTAGGGAGTAAAATACAGCTGACCCTACAAGAGAGGAAACTGGTTAGGGAGTAAAATACAGCTGCCCCTACAAGAGAGGAAACTGGTTAGGGAGTAAAATACAGCTGCCCCTACAAGAGAGGAAACTGGTTAGGGAGTAAAATAAAGCTGCCCCTACAAGAGAGGAAACTGGAGTAAAATACAACTGCCCCTACAAGAGAGGAAACTGGTTAGGGAGTAAAATACAGCTGCCCCTACAAGAGAGGAAACTGGTTAGGGAGTAAAATAAAGCTGCCCCTACAAGAGAGGAAACTGGTTAGGGAGTAAAATACAGCTGCCCATACAAGAGAGGAAACTGGTTAGGGAGTAAAATACAGCTGCCCCTACAAGAGAGGAAACTGGTTAGGGAGTAAAATACAGCTTCCCCTACAAGAGAGGAAACTGGTTAGGGAGTAAAATAAAGCTGCCCCTACAAGAGAGGAAACTGGTTAGGGAGTAAAATAAAGCTGCCCCTACAAGAGAGGAAACTGGTTAGGGAGTAAAATACAGCTGCCCCTACAAGAGAGGAAACTGGTTAGGGAGTAAAATACAGCTGCCCCTACAAGAGAGGAAACTGGTTAGGGAGTAAAATACAGCTGCCCCTACAAGAGGAAACTGGTTAGGGAGTAAAATACAGCTGCCCCTACAAGAGAGGAAACTGGTTAGGGAGTAAAATACAGCTGCCCCTACAAGAGAGGAAACAGATAGGAACTAGAATGCAGCTGCCCCTACAAGAGAGGAAACTGGTTAGGGAGTAAAATAAAGCTGCCCCTACAAGAGAGGAAACTGGTTAGGGAGTAAAATACAGCTGCCCCTACAAGAGAGGAAACTGGTTAGGGAGTAAAATAAAGCTGCCCCTACAAGAGAGGAAACTGGAGTAAAATACAACTGCCCCTACAAGAGAGGAAACTGGTTAGGGAGTAAAATACAGCTGCCCCTACAAGAGAGGAAACTGGTTAGGGAGTAAAATACAGCTGCCCCTACAAGAGAGGAAACTGGTTAGGGAGTAAAATAAAGCTGCCCCTACAAGAGAGGAAACTGGAGTAAAATACAACTGCCCCTACAAGAGAGGAAACTGGTTAGGGAGTAAAATACAGCTGCCCCTACAAGAGAGGAAACTGGTTAGGGAGTAAAATAAAGCTGCCCCTACAAGAGAGGAAACTGGAGTAAAATACAGCTGCCCCTACAAGAGAGGAAACTGGTTAGGGAGTAAAATACAGCTGCCCCTACAAGAGAGGAAACTGGTTAGGGAGTAAAATACAGCTGCCCCTACAAGAGAGGAAACAGATAGGAACTAGAATGCAGCTGCCCCTACAAGAGAGGAAACTGGTTAGGGAGTAAAATACAGCTGCCCCTACGAGAGAGGAAACTGGTTAGGGAGTAAAATAAAGCTGCCCCTACAAGAGAGGAAACTGGTTAGGGAGTAAAATAAAGCTGCCCATACAAGAGAGGAAACTGGTTAGGGAGTAAAATACAGTTGCTCCTAAAAGAGAGGAAACCAGTAGGAGCTAAAATACAGCTGCCCCTACAGCTGTCTAGTGATGTTACTTTTGATACCGGAGCACCGGTAAATAGAAATAGAAATCGCTATTGCAGCTAACTTCGAAGCAGTGTGCCGACGCATGTATCCCTTTATCAAAATGACGTCATCCATGATGTCCGAAGCTTAGTTTGATCACGTGCTTTTTCAAACCGTATGTTGCAAAATGCGAGATCCCATTGATTTCGCCGTAGTTCCGGTGCTTTCTTCTACTCCAAGCTGCTTTCAAACACCGACCTCTACTGGACAGTTAAAAACAAACTGCAGACATCTCAGAACAAATTAGTCAGGATGATTGTTAAACTTCCAGCACCTACTCATCTTAACCATTCCCACGTTGAAGGACTCAGATGGCTCAACGTGGAGGAGAGAGTCTGTCAGAATAAAGTGTGTCTTGTACATATGCTTGTCCACGGTATGGTCCCCAGGTACTGACTATATGCAACGACTTTAACTTGGTCCGCGATAACCATAGCTCATCTACTAGAGCGAGTGAAACTGACGTTGTTCCTTTTAGATGTAATAGTGGTATGGGGAAAGAAACCTTTTTTTGTACTCAGCTGCCATTCTTTGGAATAGTCTTCCAAAGAATTTGAAACATATAAACTCCATAGGCAGTGTGAAGTTCTCACTATAAAAATAGCTAATTAGTAGCATGTCTCAAAAGTGAGTCGTAAGACTACATACAATACGTGGGTGAGATGAAAGTACCTAGGATAGCATATGGTCTGCCTTTTGGTGCCTATTGTGTATCATATTGTAATTGTCCTGTGTGTGTATAGACAGTAACCAGTCAAACGTTTGGACACACCTACTCATTCAAGGGTTTTTCTTTATTTTTACTATTTTCTACATTGTAGAATAATAGTGAAGACATCAAAACTATGAAACAACACAATATATTTTATATTTGAGATTCTTCAAAGTAGCCACCCTTTGCCTTGATGACAGCTTTGCACACTCTTGGCATTCTCTCAACTAGCTTCAACTGGAATGCTTTTCCAACCATTTGAAGGAGTTCTCACATATGCTGAGCACTTGTTAGCTGCTTTTCCTTCACACTGCGGTCCAACTCATCCCAAAAGATCTCAATTGGGTTGAGGTCGGGTGATTGTGGAGGCCAGGTCATCTGATGCAGCACTCCTGTCACGACTTCCACTGAAGTCGTTTCCTCTCCTTGTTCGGGCGGTGTTCGGCGGTCGGCGTCACCGGTCTTCTAGCCATCGTCGATCCACTTTTAATTTTCCATTTGTTTTGTCTTGTTTTCCTACACATCTGGTTTCCATTTCCCTCATTTAAGTGTTGTGTATTTAACCCTCTGTTCCCCCCATGTCCTTGTGTGGAATTGTTTGTTTGTAAGTGCTTGTGCACTATGTTACTGGTGCGCGTCGGGTTTTGTACCCATGTAGGTTCTTTTTTATTTGCCGTTGGTTTTGAAATTAAACTGCTCCGGCTATTACCTATTTCTGCTCTCCCACGTCTGACTTCACTGCCACCAGTTCTGCAGCCCTTACAACTCCATCACTCTCCTTCTTGGTCAAATAGCACTTACACAGCCTGGAGGTGTGTTGGGTCATTGTCCTGTTGACAGTCCCACTAAGCGCAAACCAGATGGGATGGCGTATCGCTGCAGAATGCTGTGGTCGCCATGTTGGTTAAGTGTGCCTTGAATTTTAAATAAATTACTGACAGTGTCACCAGCAAAGAACCCCCACACCATCACACCTCCTCCTCCATGCTTCACAGTGGGAACCACACATTATCCGTTCACCTATTCTGCGTCTCACAAAGACACAGCGGTTGGAACCAAAAATCGCAAACTTGGACGCATCAGATTAAAGGACAGATTTTCACCATTCTAATGTCCATTGCTCATGTTTTTTGGCCCAAGCAAGTCTCTTCTTCTTATTGGTGTCCTTATGTAGTGGTTTCTTTGCAGCAATTTAACCATGAAGGCCTGATTCACGCAGTCTCCGCTGAACACTTGTTGAGATGTGTCCGTTACTTGAACTCTGTGAAGCAATTATTTGGGCTGCTGTTTCAGAGGCTGGTAACTCTAATGAACTTATCCTCTGCAGCAGAGGTAACTCTGGGTCTTCCTTTCCTGTGGCGGTCCTCATGAGAGCCAGTTTCATCATAGCTCTTGATGGTTTTTAAAACTTCTTATGGCTGCAGCAGCAGTATTGAGTAGCTTGGATGAAAAGGTGCCCAGAGGTGCCCAGAGTAAACTGCCTGCTCCTCAGTCCCAGTTGCTAATATGTGCATATTATTATTAGTATTGGATAGAAAACAATTTCTAAAACTGTTTGAATGATGTCTGAGTATAACAGAACTCATATGGCAGGCAAAAACCTGAGAAAAAAATCCAACCAGGAAGTGGGAAATCTGAGGTTTGTAGGTTTTCAACTCATCGCCTATCGAAAACACAGTGGGATATGGGTCAGTTTGCACTTCCTTCCTACGACTGTCAACAGTCGTTAGAACCTTGTCTGATGCTGCTACTGTGAAGTGGGGCCGAAGGAGAGGGGAATGAGTAAGGTCTGCCATGAGCTGACCATGCTCTGACCATGCGCGTTCACATGAGAGGGAGCTCTGTTCCATCGCACTTCTGAAGACAATGGAATTCTCCGGTTGGAACATTATTGAAGATTAATGTTAAAAACATCCTAAAGATTGATTCAATACATCGTTTGACATGTTTCTACTGACTGTTACGGAACTTTTTGACATTTCGTCTGCTTTTAGTGAACGCGCTTCGTGACTTTGGATTTGTTTCCCAAACGCGCTAACAAGAGTAGCTATTTGGACATAAATGATGGACATTACCGAACAAAACTAACATTTCTTGTGGAAGTGGGAGTCCTGGGAGTGCATTCCGACGAAGATTAGCAAAGGTAAGTGAAGATTTATAATGCTATTTTTAACTTTTGTTGACTCCACTATTTGGTGGGTAACTGTATGGCTTCCTTTTGTGGCTGAACGCTGTTCTCAGATATATTGAATATTGTGCTTTTGCCGTAAAGCTTTTTTGAAATCTGACACAGCGGTTGCATTAAGAACAAGTTTATTTTTAATTCTATGTAAAACATGTATCTTTCATCAAAGTTTATGATGAGTATTTCTGTTATTTGATGTGGCTCTCTGCAATTTCTCCGGATATTTTGGAGGCATTTCTGAACATGGCGCAAATGTAAACTGAGGTTTTTGGATATAAATATGAACTTTATCGAACAAAACATATATGTATTGTGTAACATGAAGTCATATGAGTGTCATCTGATGAAGATCATCAAAGGTTAGTGATTAATTTTATCTCTTTCTGCTTTTTGTGACTCCTGTCTTTGGCTGGAAAAATGGCTGTGTTTTTCTGTGATTTTGCGGTGACCGAACATAATCGTTTGTGGTGCTTTCGCTGTAAAGCCTTTTTGAAATCGGACACTGTGGTGGGATTAACAATAAGTGTATCTTTAAAATGGTGTGAAATAATTGTATGTTTGAGGAATTTTAATTATGAGATTTCTGTTGTTTGAATTTGGCGCCCTGCACTTTCACTGGCTGTTGTCATATCGATCCCGTTAACGGGATTGCAGCCCTAAGAAGTTTAAGACAGCACTTGAAGAAAAGTTCAAAGTTCTTGAAATTGTCTGGATTGACTGACCTTCATGTCTTAAAGTAATGATGTACTGTCATTTCTCTTTGCTTATTTGAGCTGTTCTTGCCATAATATGGACTTGGTCTTTTACCAAATAGGGCTATCTTCTGTATACTACCCCTACCTTGTCACAACACAACTGATTGGCTCAAACGCATTAAGAAGGAAAGAATTTCCACAAGTTAACTTTTAACAAGGCACACCTGTTAATTGAAATGCATTCCAGGTGACTACCTCATGAAGCTGGTTGAGAGAAAGGCAAAAGTGTGCAAAGCTGTCATCAAGGCAAAGGGTGGCTACTTTGAAGAATCTAAAATATTTTTTGATTTGTTTCACTTTTTTTTGGTTACTACATGATTCCATATGTGTTATTTCATAGTTTTGATGTCTTCACTATTATTCTACAATGTAGAAAATAGTACGATTAAAGAAAAACCCTTGGATAAGGAGGTGTGTCCAAACCTTCGACTGGTACTGTATAAGACATTGATCGTTGTATACTGTATTTTATGGGTATGTGAGACAAGGGAGATTTACCTGTCCTATTTAGCTCATTTTATGAAGAAAAACAACAATTATGTCTGTCATTGTTTGTTGCTACTACCATTGCTACCTAACCTACCTACTTAGCAGGTAGAGACAGACCTATGGTACTTTCAAGGATGTGAGGGTACGAGGTCAAATCCTATTTAGATTTTTTTTTTTCTGCAGTTGTTCAAATAATTTTTTTAATGTAGTATAGCTTCCATCTTCAGCATCTTAAATAATGGCAAACTGTAGATTCAGTTTTTGAAAAATAGTAAACTTGAAGGCAAAAAATGGAGGCATAATGTAAAATGCAAACCTGGTATTCCAATTGATTATAAGCTACCAAAGCCAACGACTTACCGCTGCGGCAAGGCGTTTTGCTAAAAACATGCTGCTATTTATTACTGATCAGAAGATGTCATTAATGTGCATTGTGAACAGATAATGAAGCTCCGAGCAGAGTATGTGAGCTGAGCTGGAGTGGGGTGGAGCGAGATTCCCAAAGGCTGGAGTGTCTGCCTTCTCGCCCACTTCAATTTCGATCCAGTAGCGCTCACTTCACGAGCACGGGGCATGCCCGCCCCAGCATACATTTGTGGTCTACTTGGGTGCCGCTATAGCCCCTTGCTTTAGCGAAGTGAAATATTTTCAAAAAGAAACTAATATAACACACAGGTGCTAAATCAATGAGTCTGGCATATTCTCACATTCAAGGAGCTTTCCATTTTGATTGGGTTATTTTGCCTAAAAACCTTTAGGCCTACCTATAGAAAAATAAAGAGTGGCAAGAGAGGCCAAAAGGGTGTTTAGCTTCCCCAGTGGCTCTGCAGGTGTGGAGAGGATATTCTCCACTGCTGGCCGTCTCTCCAGGCACCATCGCATGAGTCTGAAGACAAAGACTGGCCAAACTCATGTCTCATTTAAAAAATTCAAAAGGCACTAATAAGTAATTTTTCATTTAATTTGTCTTTAATTCTAAGCAAGTCACAGCTCCCAAGTGGCACAGCAGTCTAAGGCACTGCATCTCAGTGCTAGAGGTGTCACTACAGACCCTGGTTCGATTCCAGGCTGTATCAAATCTGGCCGTATTTCGGAGTTCCAAAGGGCGGCGCACAATTGGCCCAGCGTCGTTAGGGTTTGGCCGTCACTGTAAATAAGAATTTGTTCTTAACTGACTTGCCTAGTTAAATAAATAAAATATTTGCGCATGTTATAGACTATAATGATTTAATATAACGAAATGTTGTTTAAATGCTGAGGGCTTTATGTCCCTACCAACCTATTGTCTCGCACTCGCAAATGCTTCACAATGTATTTCTTTGTAGGCTATAGCCAGTGGTGGAAAAAGTACCCAATTCTCATACTTGAGTAAAAGTAAAGATACCTTAATAGAAAATGACTCAAGTAAAAGTAAGTCACCCAGTAAAATACTACTTGAGTAAAAGTCTAAAAGTATTTGGTTTGAAATATACTTAAGTATCAAAAGTAAATGTAATTGCTAAAATATACTTAAGTATCCAAAGAAAAAAAGTGTAAATAATATAAAATTCCTTATATTAAGCAAACCAGACCATTTTCTTATTTTATTTTAATTTACGGACGAAGCATGTGTTTAGTGAGTCCGTCAGATCAGAGGCAGTAGGGATGACCAGGGATGTTCTCTTGATAAGTGTGTGAATTTCCTGCAAAGCATTCAAAATGTAACAAGTACGTTTGGGTGTCAAGGAAAATGTATTGAGTAAAAAGTATACAATTTTCTTTAGGAATTTAGTAAAGTAAAAGACTGTAAAAAATATAAATAGTAAAGTACAGATACCCCCAAAAAACTACTTAAGTAGTACTTTCAAGTATTTTTACTTAAGTACTTTACACCACTTGCTATAGCCTTGAAATAATTGCAATAATATAGCCTAAATAATTAATTATCATTCCTTCTCACGCTCCCTGTCTGGCTCCTGACCTATTTAGATTGTTTATATGCTGTTTAATATGACATGTAGCCTATTTTGAAATTATGTCCGCTTCTTACAGTCACATTTTCATGCTTATTCAAATAATTTTCATTCAAATCCATATGGTTTGGTTTCAATACTTAAAAAGAAATTGGTAGGTCCAGGTAGTCACAAAATAGATGATTAAATTGTGATTTTAATTAATGGAGCAAATTTGGAGCTGCAGTGTGTTTTCCTGTGAGCGCGGCGTGGTTTTTAGCTGCGTTGTACGCAGCTTTTGCACACTAAAGGCCTCTATCGTTCTCTATGTGAAATAAACATATTAGGAACTAAAATACAGCTGCCCCTACAAGAGAGGAAACCGGTTAGAAAGCAGTTTAAGGACTAATCAAAAGGATTCAGTGCTGAGCTGGAACAAAAGCCTGCACACTTATTTACAAGAAAATGCACAAAAAGAGAGAACTATGCAATACCTGCATGTGTGGAACTTACTCCTCAGCCTTGGCACTACCCAGACTCTCCCTAAAGCTGGCTTTCTGACCAAACTGAGCAACCGGGGAAGAAGGACCATGGTCAGGGAGGAGACCAAGAACCCATTGACCACTGACGGAATGACAGAGTTCTTTGGTTGAGATGGGAGTACCTGCCAGAAGAACAACAGTCTCTACAGCACTTCACCAATCTGGGTTTTATAGGTGAGTGGGCCGACTGAAGCAACTCCTGAGAAAAAGGCACATAACGGCACGCCTGGAGTTTGCAAAAAGGCATGTGAAAGGCACTGCGAGCATAAGGCAAAAGATTCTGTGGTCTGATGAGACGACAACGCAAACCGCTATGTCTAGAGAAAACCAGGCATCACCTGTCTAACACCTGTCTAACACCAAACCTACCGTGAAGCATGGTGGTGGCAGCATCATGCTATGGGGATGTTTTTCAGTGGCAGGGACTGGAAGACTGGTAGGGCTAGAGGGAACAATGAATGGAGCCAAATGCAGGAAAATCCTTGACGAGAACCTGCTTCAGAGTGCAAGCTACCTTAGACTGGGGCAAAGATTTACATTCCAACAGGACAATGACCCCAAGCATACAGTCAAATAAATGCTGGAATGGCTTCAGAACAAGAATGTGAAAGTCCTTGAGTGGCCCAGCCAAAGCCCAGACTTGAATCCCATTGAAAATCTGTAGAAAGACTTGAAGATTGCTGCTCCCATCTAACTTAAGAGCTTGATAAAATCTGCAAATCCAGATGTGCAAAGCTGGTACAGACACACCCAAGACGACTCAAAGCTGTAATCACCGCCAACTGCGCTTCTACAAAGTATTGACTCGGGTGAGAATACTTACGTAAATGAGTTTTCAGAATTTCATTTTCAATACACCTGCTAACAAAATGTTTTCACTTTGTCATAATGTGTCTATTTCATTTTTTAAATTCAGGCTGTAACATAACAAAATGTGGAATAAATCAAGGGGTATACTTTCTGAAGGCACTGTATGTGTGTCTGATGCTCTCCATGGTAGAACAAATATAACTAGTTTCCTCAGTCCATAGGTATTTCTACTCCCATAACCAGGGCCTGCAGAACCAGGATGCGCTCTATGTGCAGGACTCTCTGGACGGACCGGCCACAGTCTTCTTTGACCCAAACACACTGTCTGCGGATGGGACTGTAGCCTTGAAGAGTGAGCTGATTACTGTAACACAACGTTTTATAGTGTGTTTGTGTGTATGTCTCAACCCTGAGTCCTCACAATTCCTCCTCCTCTCTTGTCAAGCAATTGACATTTCTATTCTGTTATTAGATTTTATCGCTGTGACAAAGGTGGAGTATATTACTAATTAACACAAATGATAGGCCCACTTTACATGATACATCACACAATGTAATATCTATTTTTTCCTTTTCCTCTCTCCTTGCCTCGCTCTCCTTCTCCTTTCAGTGGGGCGCTTGTCAGAGGAGTGCGAGTACTTTGCGTATGGCCTGAGCTCCGGTGGCTCCGACTGGGTGACGGTGTACTTCCTGAAGGCTGATGACCTCGTGACGCTGCCTGATGTCCTGGACAGGGTGAAGTTCAGCTGCCTGGCCTGGACCCACGATGCCCGTGGGGTGTTTTATAATTGTTACCCCCGGCAGGACGGCAAGGCTGATGGTGAGACACACACACACACACACATGAAATCTACTGTATACAGTACAACATAGTATACAGTGCATTCAGAAAGTATTCAGACATCTTGACTTTTTGCACTTTGTTACGTTACAGCCTTATTCTAAAATGTATTAAATAGTTTTTCCTGATCACTCCTCTGACAAGCGCCCCACACAATACCCCATAATGACAAAGCAAAAATTGAAATATCACTTTTACATAGGAATTCAGACCCTTTACTCAATACTTTGTTGAAGCACCTTTGGCAGTGATTACAGCCTTGAGTCTTCTTGGGTATGACGCTACAAGCTTGGCACACCTGTATTTGGGGAGTTGCTCCCATTCTTCTCTGCAGATCCTCTCAAGCTCTGTCAGGTTTTTCCAGAGATGTTCAATCGGGTTCAAGTCCGGGCTCTGGCTGGGCCACTCAAGGACATTCAGAGACTTGTCCCGAAGCCACCTCCGGCGTTGTCTTGGCTGTGTGCTTAGAGTCATTGTCCTGTTGGAAGGTGAACCTTCGCCCCAGTCTGAGGTCCTGAGCGCTCTGGAGCAGGTTTTCATCAAGGATCTCTCTGTACCTTGCTCCGTTCATCTTTCCCTCGATCCGGACTAGTCTCCCTGTCCCTGCCTCTGAAAAACATTCCCACAGCATGATGCCGCCACCACCACCATGCTTCACCCTAGGAATAATGCCAGGTTTCCTCCAGACGTGTCGCTTGGCATTCAGACCAAAGAGTTCAATCTTGGTTTCATCAGATCGTTGTCCTTCTTGAAGGTTCTCCCATCTCCACAGAGGAACTCTAGAGCTCTGTCAGAGAAACCATTGGGTTCTTGTTCACTTCCCTGACCAAGGCCCTTCTCCCCCAACTGCTCAGTTTGGCCGGGCGGCCAGCTCTAGGAAGACTCTTGGTGGTTCCAAACTTCTTCCATTTAAGAATGATGGAGGCCACTGTCTTCTTGGGGACCTTCAATGCTGCAGCGATTTTTTGGTACCCTTCCCCAGATCTGTGCCTCTTATACGATCCTGTCTCGGAGCTCAATGGACAATTCCTTCGACTTCATGGCTTATCTTTTTCTTTGACATGCATTGTCAACTGTGGGACCTTTTTATATAGACAGGTGTGTGCCTTTCCAAATCATGCCCAATCAATTGAATTTACCACAGGTGGTCTCCAAGTTGTAGAAAGAAACATCGTAAGAATGATCATTCGAAACAGGATGCACCTGAGCTCAATTTCGAGTCTGAAAACAAAGGGCCTGAATAGTTATGTCAATAATTCGTTTTTTACATTTAATACATTTGCAAACATTTCTTAAAACCTGTTTTCACTTTGCCATTATTGGGTATTGTGTGTAGATTGATGAGGATTTTTTTTTTTTTTTACCCATTTTAGAATAAAGCTGTAACGTAACAAAATGTGCAAAAAGGGAAGGGGTCTGAATACTTTCTGAATGCACTGAACCTACTGTACAAGTGCACAGACACGTTGAAAAACACACAGCTTTCTGCATTGCTCCACAGGCACAGAGACCACATCCAACCTCAATCAGAAACTCTACTACCATGTGATCGGCACCAACCAATCAGAGGACATCCTGGTGGCTGAGTTTCCTGACCATCCAAAATGGCACAGTGGAGTAACAGTGAGTCTAAAGAGAATGTTTTTTCTTTACATTTCTCACCTGTTGTCCACCACATTCTCCATATGAATCTACTGCTGGTACACTGTCACTCTTTTTCTCATCTCCCTCACTTCTCTCCTCCACCTTGTTTGACTCTTTCTCAATCCCGGATCGATCTTTTGATCTCAGTTTGTAAGTAATGACTTGCATTGTTAATGTAGGGATAGCATCAGCTAGTAGTAAAGTGTCAAATCATTTGTATTTCTCACTCACCCTCCTTGTCCCCCTCTCTCACAATCTTACTCTCTCTGTCTCTCCATCTTCCTTCTCTTCAGGTGTCGGATGACGGCAGGTATGCAGTGCTCAACATCACAGAGGGCTGTGAGCCAGTCAACCAGCTGTGGTACTGTGACCTGGAGAAGCTACTCAATGGCATCACAGGTCTGTCCCTACCATTTTAATCAGACCCTGTATGAATACCTGACATCATAGGTCTCAATACTAGCTCTCATTGTCCTGTACAGATGCAGTCAAATATATTTGCACGATTCACTATTTCTTCCAAAATAAATGTAAAACATTTGGTATTTGATTTCCAACTGCACAGGACCAAGAAAAATAAATCAAAACTGAATGAGATTTTTCACTTCAAAGTAAAAACTGGCCTGTACTAAATTATTCACAAGTTAATGTGGTTGGAGGAAAGGGATTGTCATTTACTCGTACTTTATCTCACCTGTGGTAAGTTTCCTACAGGGTAAATATAGCCATTCAACTACATTCTGCTCCATTGCACTCACTTGTATATTGCATGTGTGCCAATATATTTGACTGCATCTGTACTTATAGGCCTGCTGCCTTGGGTGAAGCTGGTGGATAACTTTGAGGCGCAGTACTCTTACATCACCAACGAGGGTAGTGTGTTCACCTTCCGCACCAACCTGGATGCCCCTCGCTACTGCCTGATCAACATTGACCTGGAGAAACCAAACAAGGAGCACTGGAGGACCCTTCTACCCCAGCACGACAAGGACGTCCTGGGTAAGAGAAACCTGAGCAGTGGTATCCAACCCTGGTTCTGGAGAGCTACAGAGTGTAGCTGATTTTGGATTTTGTTCCAGCCCACCACTAAAACAACTGATATGACCTAATGACCTAATCATGATGATGGGGATAAGCCAAATGTGTTTTTCGTGTTGGGCTGAAACTAAAATGTGAGTTTCTGTGTGAGTATCCAGGAACAGGGTTGGAGACCGCTGGACTAAAGGAGCTAAAATAAGTTTAGTATGGTCAGGCTACTTGCCAAGTTTCACTTTTTAGATTTGAATGTGTATGTGTCAGTCTATCAACCACAGTGAGTGGGAACTTCTTGGTCTTGGTTAACCCACTTTCGTCATAGCATGCAACTTTGCAAGTACGGGAACTTTGTCTCAATGAATCACGTTTTAAATCTAACACCTGCAAGATGTTTGTGACGTAGCAAGCAATTTTGTCAGCCCTAGTTCATAAGATACTTCCAGGCATTGTAAGAGCTGGCACGCGTCTTCAATGTAGTCGGGCAGGAACATGTCATATGTGAGTTACTTCTCATTTAAAGTTTATCCCTTTTACATACCACAAGGATGTTCTTCACCAAACCATATTGGTACCATATTGACTAATATCATTAGAGCAGTGGTGTGTCATCTGCCTATCATTCTGTTAGCTGAGAGATTTTAATCAGGACTGGAAGTGGGGCCACAGATGTTTACTGCCGTATCTGTGGTTGAGGGTGAGCTTTGGAGGTTTTAGGAGGTTATACCAGGTGGTTTGCGATGTATGCTCAGTGTATTAAGGGCCGTGGGTGTGTGGCTCTCTCTCTCTCTCTCTCTCCATTCCTAGAACAATACACACACATGAGTATAATGTTAACAGCATGTGCTGTACACACGCACACTCTTGGAAATCAGCAAATTCAAGCTACATTATTGACATTTGTTCTATTTATACTCGACTTGACTGACTAGCATTGCACTTCTTCATTTTGGTTGAACTCCCTATACTAGAATATCCGGTGTAGTTGCTGTATCTTAGACAAAGTCCATTTGAGAGGGGAAAGGAGTTAACAGGAAGTCTGTGTCCCATGCTGTACTACAGTTACGGAAAGCAGACTGCCGTCTATTGGACAAGAGAAAGAACAGCCTGTGAAGAATACCTAACACAGTATACTTCAACATTGTAAAACAAAACAGAAATTGCATCCCCCTTGCAATAATTTTCCATGAAATTGGATCCTATATATGTCAGGTTATTGGTGCGTTATGCCTTCCTTATAATCCAAAGCCAGTTTCATTATTTAGCTGCCAATGGTTCAAGTTTTAAACAGAAATAACCGATTCTAGACGTGTTGATATGCTCAGAAGGAACCCAAGTAGGCTACATGTAAGAATTCTCTGTCTTGCTTATAGGCTCCGTGGCCTGTGTGAACCAGCTCCACCTGCTGGTCAACTATGTCCACGACGTGAAGGACATCCTGCAGTTGTATGAGCTGTCCACTGGTGGTCTGGTCAGAGATCTGCCTCTGGACGTGGGCACTGTGGTGGGCCTCAGCTGTAAGAAGAAACACTCTGACTTCTTCTACAAGTTCACCTCCTTCACCACGCCAGGTACTGGACTGTCTCCTAGGGGATACTCAACTTATTTTGTGGTGTTAGACATGAAAAGGATATGGGATTTTCATTGGCATAACCTGAGGTGTTTACACCTCCTTGCCTTTTCACTTAATTATGATTCATTAGGGTTAATATTCACACTGTTAGTATGGAGTGGCTTACATTCAACACAAAGGAAGACTAGCTTTCAATACTACGGTTTGGGTGCCCTCCCTGCCAACGTCCTTATTATCTATAACCTTTGACCTCTCCAGGACCTCTAACCCCTATGTGTCGTGTCCCTCCCAGGTGTGATCTACCACTGTGACCTGAGCCAGGCGTCTCCAGAACCCACAGTGTTCAGACAGGTGGATGTGAAGGGTATCCAACAGGAGGACTATGAAACCAACCAGGTAAGACAACAGCAGATTACAACTACTTACAGTAACAACTTAACAGTATCTTGACACTCTCAGTATGACAACATTGCTGTGTGTTTCAGGTGTTTTACCCCAGTAAGGATGGAACTAAAATCCCCATGTTCCTGGTGCACGCCCGGGGTCTTAAGAAGGACGGATCACATCCTGTCTTCCTGTACGGATACGGAGGCTTTGAGCACTCTATCCAACCATACTACAAGTTAGTATCACAACGCATGGACCTCCAACAGAACATTATGTACATTTCCCCTCCAGGAATTCACAAGTATAGAATTCATCCAAGTGACCTGTATTCTGAGTCGGTGTGATTTGAGTGACACCTGTCCATCACCCCTCCCCTCGCTGTCTCTCTCGCTCTGTCAGGGTTCCGTACCTGCTGTTTGTCAGACACCTGGGGGGAATCCTGGCTGTAGCCAACATCAGAGGAGGAGGGGAGTACGGACAGACCTGGCACAAAGGTACTGTATCTTCCCCACCTAAAGACGCATAGAAATAGGTTAAATACAGCAACAGTATGTTAAACCTACGGACTGTGATTCGCTAGTTTTATATTCACTAGCACAGCTTTCCACTGTTTTGCCTTCACCTGTTATGCTTGGGGGGGGGGGGGGGGGATACGATGAGCAATGGAAACTAGCAATGGAAACTTGTAGCTATGACTATTGATACTCGGACCCAGTCTCTCTGTAACTCAGTTGTCAGAGCATGGCACTTGCATGGCCAGGATAGTGCGTAAAAGTGTCTGCTAAATGGCATGTTATCTATGGACTATGGCAGTATCCCGTCTAGAGTTGAATTCCTTCTTCTGTCTAGGTGGTGCCCTGGGGAACAAGCAGAATTGCTTTGATGACTTCCGGTGTGCAGCAGAGTATCTGATCCAGGAGAACTACACCACAGCCAGCCGCATAGCCATCAACGGCGCCTCCAACGGGGGACTGCTCGTAGGTATGGAGAGGGGATGGCGTTTAAGGCCATCTTTCTAAATGGTCTCCTAGTTCGGTCAATCATAACCGCATTCTCTTTAAATGTTTTATATCTTCAGTGTAATTGTTAATGTAAAGTCCATCAAATAGTATTTATCTACTTAGCTGCAATTAATTCAGTGATTAGACAGCACATTAAACAGTAGTTAGCTACATCATTTAAAAAGACCGCCAACCATATTGCATTGTACAAATCCAACTGAAGAGTACTTCCTTATTTTAAGTGGCTATTTAGGAAAGATTGGATGTTGCTGTAGTGTGTGTGTGTGTGTGTGTGTGTGTGTGTGTGTGTGTGTGTGTGTGTGTGTGTGTGTGTGTGCGTGTGTGTGCTTGTCAAAGAGTGAGTCGGGTATGTTTAAGTGTAAGACAGGTCTCTCTCTCTCTCACGAAACGCATCGAGAACCTCACAGCCGATAGACTGCCGATAGGTATTTAATCACACCTGTTCCTTCTCTTGCAAGAACAAAAGCGGTACCTGTTGCATGCCGACCCGGTGGTGATGAACTTACCGATTGCTTGTCAGTGGCAAACAACTTCACTTTGAGCCAATCAGAGAGCACAAACCCCCACTTGGAGGTTTTTATTTAATTAAAAAAATAATAATAGGGATTTTTTTCGTATGTATGAGCCAGTCACACTGTTCAGAGGTGCTAAGTACTGTCGGCAGGCAAACGTTTTACTATCCTACTGGTGTCTATGGCCATTTAGGAAAGATTGGATGTTGGTGTGTGTGTGTGTGTACTTGCCAAAGAGTGAGTCGGGTATGTTTTAGAAGTGTCATTAATCATATAACAAGTGTAAGACATGTCTTTCTATCTCTCTCTCTCACACACACACACACTTTCAAACCCAGCGGCGTGTGTGAATCAGTGTCCAGACCTGTTTGGCTGTGCTGTGGCTAAGGTTGGGGTGATGGACATGCTCAAGTTCCACAAGTTTACCATCGGCCACGCCTGGACCACTGACTACGGCTGTGCAGACCACCCTGAGCAGTTCAAATGGCTCATCAAGTAAGTCTGGCATACTCAAATCACACACACACACTAAACATACAACACATACTGAACATAAACACAAATGCATTGGACGCCACATTGTAGCTCTGCATGTAATTTGTACAATAAATATTTGGTAGAACTCAATTCTCTCTCTCTCCCTCCACTCACCCTCAGATACTCCCCTCTCCACAACCTCCCCCCTCCCCCTCACATTGGCGCTGCCTACCCTGCCATGCTCCTACTGACTGGTGACCATGACGACCGGGTGGTGCCCCTCCACACCCTGAAGTACTGTGCCACACTGCAGCACGGTGTGGGCAACAGCCCCGGGCAGGCCCAGCCTCTTATGGTCCGGGTAGACACCCGCAGTGGGCACGGGGCAGGAAAGCCTACCACTAAGGCAATCCTGGAGGATACGCACATCTTCTCATTCATCGCTCAGACACTGGGGCTGAGCTGGAGAGAGTGAGGAGGAAGAGAGGGGAGTGAAGAGCTAGAGCAGTGGTCACCAACCTTTTCTGAGTCAAGATCACTTTCGTAGTCAAAAAGCAAGCCGAGATCTACCTCAGATTTAAAAAAAAAAAAAACATGACTTAAAAATTGAACATTAACCTAATAAAAACAGTTCTGTAGGAATGAGGTTTGTGCAGTAGGCCTAATACATTATCACTGCATATTGGCTATATGCCTGGCCTGCCAATATTGTTCTTCTCAGACCATATTATATATTTTTTAAACTCAAGCTGTAACGGCAGCCTTCCTCTTCGTCTGAAGAGGAGGTGTAGCAGGGATCGGACCAAGACGCAGCGTAGCTCGTGTTCAACATGATTTTAATCAACAACACGAAAACGTGAACACTTACAAAATAACAAAATAACAAACGTGGCTTACCGATACAGCCCTATCTGGTGCAGAGAAAACACAGAGACAGGAAACAACCACCCACAATCCCCAACACAAAACAAGCCACCTATATATGATTCCCAATCAGAGACAACACAAAACATCTGCCTCTGAGAACCATATTAGGCCAAACATAGAAACAGACAAACTAGACACACAACATAGAATGCCCACCCAGCTCACATCCTGACCAACACTAAAACAAGCAAAACACACAAGAACTATGGTCAGAACGTGACAGTACCCCCCTCCTGAGGTGTGGACTCCGAACGCACCCCCTAAAACTCTAGGGGAGGGTCTGGGTGGGCATCTGTCCGTGGTGGCGGCTCCAGCGCAGGACGAGGCCACCACTCCACCATTGTCTTTGTCCCCCTCCTTAGCGTCCTTTGAGTGGCGACCTTCGCCCCCGACCCTGGTCTAGGAACCTTCACCAAGGTCCCCACTAGATTGAGGAGACAGCTCAGGACAGAGAGGTAGCTCAGGACAGAGAGGTAGCTCAGGACAGAGAGGTAGCTCCGGACTGAAGGGCAGCTCCGGACAGAGAGGCAGCTCCGGACAGAGAGGCAGCTCCGGACAGAGAGGCAGCTCTGGACTGAATGGCAGCTCCGGGCTGAGGGGCAGCTCCGGGCTGAGGGGCAGCTCCGGGCTGAGGGGCAGCTCCGGGCTGAGGGGCAGCTCATGACTGGAGGGCAGCTCCAGTCTCATGACTGGAGGGCTGCTCATGACTGGAGGGAGGCTCATGACTGGAGGGCGGCTCATGACTGGAGGGCGGCTCTGGCAGCTCCTGACTGGCGGGCGGCTCTGGCAGCTCCTGACTGGCGGGCGGCTCTGGCAGCTCCTGACTGGCGGGCGGCTCTGGCGGCTCCTGGGATCGGACCAAGACGCAGCGTAGCTCGTGTTCAACATGATTTTAATCAACAACACGAAAACGTGAACACTTACAAAATAACAAACGTGGCTTACCGATACAGCCCTATCTGGTGCAGAGAAAACACAGAGACAGGAAACAACCACCCACAATCCCCAACACAAAACAAGCCACCTATATATGATTCCCAATCAGAGACAACACAAAACATCTGCCTCTGATTGAGAACCATATTAGGCCAAACATAGAAACAGACAAACTAGACACACAACATAGAATGCCCACCCAGCTCACGCCCTGACCAACACTAAAACAAGCAAAACACACAAGAACTATGGTCAGAACGTGACACAAGCTTTGATAATAGAATAGGTCAGTTGGTGTAGCACTTGCTAGGCAAAGCTCGCAAGTGCGAGCATAAATTGAAATAATTTGCAAATAATTTGCTTTTTCATTTTACTGGACTGATGGGACCTGAATCTGATGGTCATGGTGCTTTCAAGACAACTGGGTTCTCTGAAAAAAACGAGGTCAATGAGTGATCTTCAGGTCGGAGTTCTAGAAATATGTGTGAGTTTCCGACTTGGATGACCGCTCCAAACTATTTTTCCCATTCGGATCAATTTTTCCCCCCAAGTTCCCAGTTGTCTTGAACACACGGAAGTCAGAGATTTTCGAGTTGCCAGTTGTTTTGAACACGGCATTAGTCTCATCAGAAGGGAGGGAGAGAGCAGCAGAGGGTTTGCCTCTCACTGTCCCTGCTCTTTCCTTTCTTTCCTCTGGTGAGACTGACCAGAGAGGGGACACAGTCTTCCACCTGATGGCGAAACTCGAGTCGCACAACATCTGCCTCATGCACAAATGTATGTTGTTCCTATGACCAAAGAACGTGAAATATTCCTCATTATGAATTCAAATAGACGCGGCGAGCTGCTAACAGTGAGAAAGACGCAGATATATCAATACACCTGGGTCCTCATTGTAGGGTGATTCTGTAACTACTTGCACTTCTATGTCCTCGGGGTAAATGTTTAGGATTTTATTTCAAAAATAAAATTTAAAGGTCATTTGTTTGTTAAGTTCACACTACAATCACCCCAGAATTTTTTAACACCTCTATCAACTTCTTTTGCTACTTTTATACCTCGAATATCACGGTTTTGCCCTTGTCCCCGACCCAGGCTTTTGAGCTTCTGCTATGTTTTTCTATGAGAAAGCATAAATAATTACACATTATGTTATCTACTAGAAAAAAATAGTAAATGAAATTAAATCTATGTCAATATTTGTGAGTATGCCCTTTATTGTTTTTTTTTACACCAAATATACCTATCTTTTGGTAGTGGTGACATTTCCATCAGAGGACAAATTCCTCATGAATAAAGTTTATTCAAGAGAATGTGAATTTAGTTACCATGGAAACTTATTGTGACACTGAAGCACATGGCTGCAGCGAACAGTTGTTCCAGATGTGATGTCCAGAAGTTGAAGAAAAATATGTCAGTCATTTCCAAACAGGCTACAATTTCTTTAATTTGTGGTAGAATTTTGTAAGAATGTGTATATTTATATATTTGGTGTAAACTATATCCTAGTTGTAATACTAGCCAAAGCATGCTGAACAGCCTGTAATTTTTTCTCCAAAAACTAGAAGCCTTATTTCCATCAGTAATTTCCATCAAACTTAACTGTGGTGGAAATAAATGACAGAATGTGGTGGAAATGACACATTCTTTCTGTTATTAGTTTTTACTTTAGGCTTATTTAATCATATTTTAAATTATTTTAATCTAGAAAATGCTCCAAGGTGTGCACAAGTTGAAAACTAAGTAGTATTTCTCTTTGTTTTTAGAAGATGCCACATAAAACAGCACAGAGGTCACAGACATACTGTAGAAACAAAATAAAAAATGATCCTATACGATTCCAGGAACATCTGCAAAAAGACAGGAAGAGATACTGGAAGAAAAAAAGAGAAGGGAGAAGTGAAATCTATCTCTGAGTTACAAAGTGAGAACAAAAAAGCAAGAGAAGGCAATGGAAATGCAACCAACGGAATAGAAGACAGACTTTAAAGAGAACAGTTGCAATGGAGACCTACCTATCAGGCAACACACCACCTCACTCACCAGATGACTTGCAGCCAGAGGACAATATACCTGCCCCTAACTTACCTGCCGCTAATGCACTGCATGATACCCCTTCCTCATAGTCTGCAACAGGACTGAGAAGTTGAATACTTGCTGGAAGGGAAAAGGTTGGAAGAGGTCGCTCAAAAACATACAGAGATCTTTGCATGACAAATGTCAAACTTGATAATGCTTTACGGAAAGCTGAGAAATACAAAAAAGGTATGATTGACTGAAAATGGAGAGAAGATTCCCCAAAGACAAAACAGCAAATGAAGGGAACCCCCCCGAAAGACTTAAGGATTTTATTGTTTCAAAATGCCTTCATTGCAGAGTTAAAGCAAAAGTAGCAAAACATGTGCAGTGCCAAGGACAAACAAGTGGCTTCGAAAATGTTCAGAGGCAACATCCTGAGAAAGTATGGCCCGGTAAAATCAAAATCAAATCAAATGTATTTATATAGCCCTTCTTACATCAGCTGATATATCAAAGTGCTGTACAGAAACCCAGCCTAAAACCCCAAACAGCAAGCAATGCAGGTGTAGAAGCACGGTGGCTAGGAAAAACTCCCTAGAAAGGCCAAAACCTAGGAAGAAACCTAGAGAGGAACCAGGCTATGAGGGGTGGCCAGTCCTCTTCTGGCTGTGCCGGGTGGAGATTATAAAAGAGTCCAAAGTCAAAGCCACAAACTGAGAATTTGGATTTTCAGCAAAAGCAATGAGGGCAAAATGAAAACAGGCCAACAAGTATTCGATACTACAGGAAAAAATTGTGTAACAGAATTAGCACAGCCACAGAAGAGAAAATCACTAGATTATATGAATGCGATTTCAACAGCAGAGCAACAACAGGGGAAAAGGACACACTAACGAGGAACAAGAAGAAAAAGCAGAAGTGTTTCTTGAACGGCACAATTCAGAACCTTTATCAGAAGTTTAAGAGGGAATATTCAGAGATCCAAATGTCCTACTATGAATTCTGCAAATGCATCCTGTTTGGGTTGTCAAGACAACAGTCCAGGACAGGGACACACGCCTCTGCAAACCCAGAGGAACCTCCAGTTCATGACAGAAAACTACAACATCACAAAGTGATCAGCTGCAGCAACATTGAGAACCTTATTGAGTCTTTGTGCTGTGAGGAACTGAAGAAAGAGTGCATGTATAGCGAGTGCTCCCTTTGCCAAGCAAAAGAGCTTAAACATCTGACTTTGACGCTGGTGAGCAGACATGGTGGTTTGAGTGGAAAAACAAAGCTGAAGAGAGAGAGAGAGAAGAAAAACAAAGAGGGAAACATGGAGAAGTTCACTGTACATTTGACAGTAAAAGAAAAGGTGTGTGGCACACTGCAGATTCTACTGGAGGACTTCTCCAAGGTATTGAAAGAGAAGTTGGGGAAACACATGTACAACATTTGACACCAATACTCCAAGCTGAGAGAATTAAAAGAGAATCTGTGGAAAAGAGGAGATCATAGTGCATATTGACTTTGCAGAGAACTACCTGTGTAAATACGCCAGTGAAATACAGGCAGTTCACTTTGATGATTCTCACAAGCAGGTGACCCTCCACACCCATGTTGGATATACCACAAATTATACAGTTTCAGTTTGCTCACTGAGCTCTTCTATGACCCCTCTGCTATCTGGGCCCATCTCTCAAAAACACAGGCCTACTTCCTTGAGCTCTGCCCATCGGCTACTTTTGGAATCTTTGTCTTATATTAATTAAACGTCTAACAGTGGTTGTTGTTTAAAATGTTTGCAATAAAATATTGTTTTCATCTTTTTTTCTTTTTTTACAAAAGATGTCATTTCCACCACACCCATATTTGAGGTAAATGAGTATACTATGTATAATTTACATTGAATGATTTGTTTTAGATATGGAAATCATATGGTTGTTATCATAAAAAGGTTGGGTGGAAATATTTAATTTTTCATGATACATAAATGTTTTCAGAAGTCACAAAGGCAAGTTTATAGATTCAGGGGTCGGGTTGAATTATTATTAGGAAAACCTTAAATCAATTAATTAATTAATGTACAAATGTGTTATTAATAAATTGTATGATTTCATTTTCAACTAAAATGGATGTTTATTGACATGATGGAAATGACATTGTCTACGCCTAATTTCTGACAGTTTGCAGAGCCCAAATGCCCGAAGTTGCAGAATCCCTCAGTAGGGTGACTGGCGTTTTTATGTTTTGTAATAGTGTTCAATAAAAACAGTGTTGAATAAACGTAGACATGAACTCGCTCATAAAAACAGCAGCTCTTTGCTGTATTCTTTGACAGTCTCTCTCGGCATGGTTTAAACACTAAAAGAAGCGCAAGCCTTTATTTCGATGATCAACTAGGAATGCCTTGAAGATTGACTAGGAATGCCTTGAAGATCGACCGGTTGGTGACCACTGAGCTAGAGAAAGGTGAGAGAAAAGAGTAGCGGGGGAGATTAGCAGAAATTGAGGAGGTTCGGGAGAGGAGTTTTGGAGAATGAATGGGGGAAGGGAGGGACATTTAAAGAGTGGCGTGAGGATGAGGGAAGAGAGTACCTTGCGCTGGGAATACAGGTGGTGTTTGACAAGCTACTGTACTGTGTTTTGCCGACTCTTTAGAAATATATTCGTACAACAAAACAAATAAAACCTACAAACGAACTAAATTATACTCACTTCAGTCAAAAACATTTTTTCTCGTAAACACCAACTTTGTAACAAAGCCGAACTTTTGTATCAATATGTTTTAAATCAAATTGTATTTCTTCCATTGTTCTGCCAATTTCGCACTTTTTAAACGCCAACGTTCTTTCCTTTTAATTGAAATTCTTTAGGTGGGTAAGGTGGCTTCCGTTATTTTTCTAGGATGCACTTGTCCTCTATACCCAGTAGGTGGCAGTATGTTGTAACGAAATAGCTCTATGGATCCTCAATTCCTGACTGTGCAACCTTTGCTGTCCAATACAATTATGAACAGTCCTCACCCATGACTGACGAGAGTCTTATCAAAGTACTACCCCCCCCCCCCCCAAAAAAAAACACACACAAAATGGATACCTTGCTCTATTGTGCCATCCATCATAGCCTGAAAGCTTTTTGCTTTTGAAATGGACACATTTCAAGGTCTTTCAGCTTATTTGTTTTAAATGTGTTTAACAAGCGCAGGTGGATTTTAAATGTGTTTAACAGCTCCACCTTCAACACCATAGTGTCCTCCAAGCTCATCACTAAGCCCTGGGTCTGAACCTGTCCCTGGGCAACTGGGTCCTGGACTTCCTGACGGGCCGACCCCAAGTGGTGAAGGTAAGCAACGACACCTCCGCCACGCTGATCCTCAACACTGGGGCCCCACAGGGGTAGGTGCTCAGCCACTCCTGTACTCCCTGTTCACCCATGACTGCGTGGCTACGCACATCACAAACTCAATCATCAAGTTTGTCAACGACAACAGTGGTAGGTCTGATTACAAACAATGATGAGACGGCCTACAGGGAGGAGGTGAGAGCCCTGGTGGAGTGGTGCCTGGAAAATAACCACTCCCCTCAACGTCAACAAAACAAAGGAGCTGATCGTCGACTACAGGACACAGCAGAGAGAGCACTTCCACATTGACAGGGCCGCAGTGAAGAGGGTCAAAAGCTTCAAGTTCCTCGGCATGCACATCACTGACGACCTGAAATGGTCCCTTCACACAGACAGTGTGGAGAAGGCACAACAGCGTCTCTTCAAACTCAGCAGGCTGAAGAAATTCGGCTTGGCCCCTAAGCCTCTCACAGACTTCTACAGATGCACCATTGAGAGCATCCTGTCAGGCTGTATCATCGCCTGGTACGGCAATTGCGCCGTCCGCAATTGGTGTACCAGGCAATTGCTCCTCCAGAGGGTGGTGTCGTCAGCCCAACGCATCACCGGGAGCACACTGCCTGCCCTCCAGGACATCTACAGCACTCGGTGTCACAAGAAGGCCAAGAAGATCATCGAGGATCTCAGCCACCCGAGCCACAGCCTGTTCACCCCGCTACCATCTAGAAGGAGGAGACTACAGGTGCATCAAAGCTGAGACCGAGAGACTGATAAACAGCTTCTATTGCCAAGCCATCAGACAGTTAAACAGGCACCACTAGCTGGCCTCTGCCCAGTACCCTGCCCTGAACCTTAGTCACTGTTACTAGCTGGCTACCACCAGGCCTAAATAATTCGTTAGGCCCTAATTTATGGATTTCACATGACTGTGCAGCCAATCAGAATTAGTTTTTCCCCATAAAAAGGGCTTTATTACAGACAGAAATACTCCCCAGCTGTCCGGCTGGCTGGTCTCAGACAATCCCGCATGTGAAGAAGCAGGATTTGGAGGTCCGAGGCTGGCATGGTTACGTGTGGTCTGCGGTTGTGAGGCCGGTTGGACGTACTGCCAAATTCTCTAAAATGACGTTATGGTAGATAAATGAATATTCACGACTCTGGCAACAGCTCTGGGGGACATTCCTGCAATCAACATGCCAATTGCATTCTCCCTCAACTTTAGACATCTGTGGCATTGTGTGGTGTGACAAAACTGCACATTTTAGAGGCCTTTCATTGTCCCCCAGCACAAGGTGCACCTGTGTAATGATCATGCTGTTTAATCAGATTATTGATATGCCACACCTGTCAAGTGGATGGATTATCATGGCAAAGGATAAATGCTCACTAACAGGGATGCAAACAAATTTGTGCTCACAATTGTAGAGAAATAAGCTTTTTGTGTGTATGGAAAAATTCTGTGATATTTTATTTCAGCTCGTGAAACATGGGACCAACACTTTTTACATGTTGCGTTTATATTTTTGTAAAGTATAACTCAAAAGGATATTCAATGTCTTCTTTTTTATTTTTACCCATATAGTACCAATAGGTGCCCTTCTTTGCGAGGCATTGGAAAACCTCCTTGGTCTTTATGGTTGAATCTGTGTTTGAAATTCACTGCTCAACTGAGGGACCTTACAGATAATTGTGTGGGGGGCTACAGAGAAGAGGTAGTCATTAAAAAATCACGTTAAACACTATTTTTGCACACAGTGAGTCCATGCAATTTACATGAAATGTTAAGCACTCCTGAACTATTGTAGGCTTGCCATAACAAAGACATTCCAGCTTTTCATTTTGAACTAATTAGCAAAAATGTCTAAAATCATGATTCCACTTGGCCAGTGACACAACTAAATGTGGAAAAAGGGTTACCACCCTGGTCTCTGACAGGTATGGGCCTGCACCCCCCCCATGTGCCCCCCTATAATGTCACCAGCCCACTACACTCTGGGTGCCAGAACGGGGACCAGGGATTCTGTGCCCCCCCCCCATTAAATTTGTATCCAATCTAAGCTTCCCATCATCTCCTCTCACTCTGCAAACTGTGTTCCAGGGGTAGAATCTAATTCAGCAGCGTGACAGATGTTGTGGCCAGTGGTGCGTGCAGTTCAGCTCCCTCGTTAGCAAATTCAGAGCGCACACCTGTTTTACTTATCACATTCCTACTTTCCCACCGAATTGATTTTTTTTAGGAAGGATGAAAAATTGCCATTTTGCACACATGGCTGGGTTTGGTGACAGGTGCTGTATGGATGGGGCGGGTTTAGAGGTCATACAGTGACCCTGCCACATAAATCATCTGGAGAGACACTGAATCAGAGGGTTGGGATTACGGCGGGGTGGAACTCATCAGACAGGGGATTCAGAAATGCAGGATGAAATTCATCTATTGGCACTGTTGCACATGTAGGAGAGCAAGGGATTGACTAGCTAAATTATGTTGTTTCGTTTAACATGAGTGTACTATGTTGAAAATGATTTTACCTCCATGTGGAATCTACCTGGTGTGATCAGAGCTTATACACCTTCAGCTAGTCCTTTATTTACCTCTATCTTTCGCTCATTCCTTAAATCTTTCATCGTTAACGCATACATCTGACACATCAGCGCTGCGTATTCCTCAACATGCCTTATTCCCCCCCAAACTGTTGGGAACACTCCTTAATTGAGCCCCTAGACCCGGGAAATTGCCAAAATCTGTGCCGAGACGAATGGTCCTGGCCCGGCTTTTCCGCCTAGCCAAATTAATTATCTGGTGTGTCGCGCGCCCCTACAAACACCATCCGTCAAAGGCTCCCTAATCGATTTATTCACAGACTCCCCGTCTAACACCACTGTGTCTCTCACTCAGTTCACCTGGGGCTAGGGTCACGGCCCAGGTGGTGTTTAATTGTTTGGTCTACCAAGGTGTTTTGTAAGACAAGGAACAAAAACATTTCCTTTTTATGTTGTGTAGTTTTGCATCTAATGGTTGAGTTGGGGTGACGAAAAGGGCAAAAGACACATGGCGATGGTAGAGGGTGGTAGGGTGGCTGTGGCTCGGCCCAAATTTGACAGTCTGGGCACACGCTCGTCTGGCGGGGGCCTAATGGCGTTTGATGTGTGGCCCCTCTGTCCCTAAGGAATCCTGTCGACAGGCTGAAGGGAAGATCTGCTGCCAAAAAGTCATCTGAAATCAGCCCTGCAAATAACCAGCCACTCCACCCAGAGACAGGAGGTTAAGGCTTTGGTGATTTCACAGTGATTTGTGAAGTTATATAGTGCTGAGTGTATATAGCAAGCTCAGGTATCCAAAGGAAAAAGTAGACAACGAAAACGAAAGTTTAACAGACTTTTTAGCCCAACTGTATTTTACGCATTTGCCAACTTTTAAAGCTTTTGAATGTGGCCCCATATGCTTGAATATCAGGGTAGGGTTTTGTCTTTATGCACACAGCAGAATAAGTGTATGCCATGCCTGCTGCTGTTTTCAGTCTGTGAACAGTTACGTACCAAGGGAACAAAGTTACACTTCCCCCAAACAGAAAGAAAAGCCACCTTCCTGCAAGGTGCTCTGATGTTAAAAAATACGAATACATTTACATTCCTATGCAGGCCCAGGTCTCTGCAGGTGAAAACAAGCTTTTCCTATTTGGTTAAAGAATATGAGTTGCAAACACTAGCAGAGTGGCACAGCACTCTTTTCTTCATTACAACACATTGAAAAAGACTGTCCATATAATATATGTGGAGCAGCAACCAGGATTGCCCTCCAATAAATAATTAGAGCCTCTTATACAATACCCCCAATCTACCAGAGAGCCCTAGTCTCCTCCAAGGGCCACAATTGATGTTTGGGTTACGAGGGCCTCTTTATTAAGCTGCACTTCAATAAAGTATATCATCCTATTTGTGGGACTAATATGGCCCAATGCGATCCTCAATTAAATATAAATGACATAGCAAATTGAAAAATTAGGAAGGGAGGGAAGGGTAATTTGCTCCCAAACAGGGTAAAACCAATTCATTAGGAGAGTGGAGACAAGAGACAGGGTTACTGTCGTCCATTGAACAGCAGACTTTGAGCGTGGACCTTCATATACTCTCATTGAAGACAGACTGCTTTCTTTTCACTAGTTATACACTGAGTGTACAAAACATGAGGAACACCTTCCTAATATTGAGTTTCTCCCTCCTTTGCCCGCAAAACAGTCTCAATTTGTCCGGGCATGGAGTCTAAAGGTGTCGAAAGCGTTCCAGAGGGATGCTGACTCCATGTTGACTCCAATGGTTCCCTCAGTTGTGTCAAGTTGGCTGGATGTCTGGGTAGTGGACCATTCTTGATTCACACGGCAAACTGTTGAGCATCAAAAACAAAGCAGCGTTGCAGTTCTTGACACACTCAAACCGGTGCGCCTGGCACCTACTACCATAACCCATTCAAAGGCACTTAAATAGTTTGCCTTTTGTCTTAAAAATCCTTCTTTAACCTGTCTTCTTTAACCTTCATCTACACTGATTTGAAGTGGATTTAACAAGTGACATCAATAAAGGATCATAGCTTTCACCTGGATTCTGTTCAGTCTATGTCATGGAAAGAGCAGGTATTCCTAATGTTTTGTCCACTCTGTAGTTTACAATATACTGCCTATTAGATAGTAACTGAGTAAGTATGGTTCTGTAAATGTATGCAGTACAATTAGCAATTGAAAAAGGATGAGGAAAGTATATTGGGAGCCTCTTGAGTCAGTCTGGACGACAGGTCCATAGAATTGACAGTAGGCTACACGGACTGGTCTTTGTGTGTAGACTATTCAATAGGACATGATTATAGCCTATGCATAAGTGTGTGTTAATTTTCCTGTACATTCTCTGAATATACTGTATGAACTAAAGAGAGGAGGATGAATGTGGTGATTAAGGGCGCACCTTGGCACCCTTGATCTTTCTACACTTATCTCTGCAGTGTCAAATATGATCATCTTGGCACTGTGACAATATCTTCTTAATGTCCTACAGGGAGGTGATTATAGACCTTATCTGTGCTTTGGATCATCTGACACACACCTGTCTCTCCTGGCTTCACTGCAGTGGATGGGTCTCAGTAGACTAATATACTGATATAGGATTTAGAACTACAAAACTGTTGCACTGCTTTCAAAGGCAGCTGTATGTAAATTAAAGTGTCTATTATCCAGAGCAAAGTATTCTCTATTTATATTGTGAAAATACAGTATTTGACAATTGACTGTGCTTAGTCAAGAAACCTTACCCCTTGGACTGAAATAATACATTAGCTAAAGGTTTCAACTGAATATAGTAGTTGATAGAATGTTGCATGGGAGAGAGAGGGTCAGAACAGAACAGAATGTGGTAAACAACAGAACTCGACTCCCACTCATCCACACACAAACACACACACAGGTGGCTGCTGACATGTCCATCAGCGGGGCTGTCTCTAAAAAAAACACCAGAACAGAACTGTGTGTATAGAAGTGTTGTCCTCGCTGTACGGAACGCCAACGGAAATCCTGTTTCACTGTCATGCATCAGAGAGCTGTCAACCTTGAGACCCCTCTGCCTACTTGGTCAGCCAGAAGGCGTGAAAAGTGTCTTTAAGTGGCTCCGTCTTCACCCCTTTGCTGCCTAACCACTCCCCCAGAAAACAACTATACATCATGTGTTGCATATTTCTTCCACTACAACCACATCCTTTTCACATGATTGATAGCAGTGGTATACTGCCATGGGTGCCGGAGAAGATGGCAGATGTTTTACGTGCCCCCATTTTTCAAAATTATTTTGTACATAATGTTGCTGCTACCGTCTCTTATGATCAAAAATAACTTCTAGACATCAGGACTGCGATTACTCACCAAGGACTAGCAGAATCATCTGTTTCCTTTCAGGACTCTGACGAGCGCAACGCGAAGGATCTTCGGGAACATACCCCGATCTGCGTGAAGAGGAGGCGGAGAAAGAGGGGCCGAAGGTCCGGCTGCCTTCTGAGAATTTGCAGGCATCGAATAAACCCCCACTTCCCTCCATTCTGCTAGCAATCGTGCAATCTTTGGACAATAAAATCAACGAGTTACGCAGAAGATTAAACTACCAACGGGACATTCAAAACTGTAACATCTTATGCTTTATGGAGTCGTGGCTGAACAGCGACAACATCAACATACAGCTGGTTGGTTATACGATGTACCGGCAGGATAGAACAGCGGCGTCTGGTAAGACAAGGGGCGGCAGTCTATGTATTTTTGTAAACAACGGCTGGTGCACAATATCTAAGGAAGTCTCGAGCTATTGCTCACCTGAGGTAGAGTTTCTCATAATAAACTGTAGACCACACTACTTACCGAGATAGTTTCATCTGTATTCTTTGTAGCTGTTTACATACCACCACAGTCAGAGGCTGGCACGAAGACAGCATTGAATGAGCTGTATTCCGCCATAAGCAAACAACAAAACGCTCACCCAGAGGCGGCACTCCTAGTAGCCGGGGACTTTCATGCAGGGAAACTTAAATCCGTTTTACCAAATTTCTATCAGCATGTTAAATGTGCAAGCAGAGGAAAAATAACTCTGGACCACCTATACTCTATACACAGAGACGTGTCAGGTTTTGGCCAGGACTGTTCTGTTTTTTTGTCACTAGATGTCCCCATTGCACCTTTTTTGTACCTTTTGTTTTTCCCTTGCTCTAATTATTGTTTGCACCTGTATGTCGTTCCCTTGTTAGTATTTAATCCCTGTGTGTTCCTCAGTTCCTTGCTCAGTGTTTGTATGTTAGCACCCAGCCCCAGCCCAAGCCTTGTTGTGAACATATATTTTTCTCTTGTTGGATTTTCCAGAGGTTCTCTGGTTTTGTTCTTTTGTATTTTGGATTAGTCTTTTAAGGTTTGTTTTTCCCTTGCTGTTTTTACCACTTTGTGGATTTCTTTGTATTTTGGAAGATATCTATTTTTTATTAAACCACCATCTCTAGTACTGCTGTGTCTGCCTCATCTTCTGGGTTCTGCCGATTTAGTGACTGTTTCTCGCACCGGGTCCTGACAGAAACACTGAGCCATTAATATGAACCCAGAGGCAGCCAGTACCCAGGACTTTTTCCCCATGCTGACCCACCACGAGGGGACTGTCCAACGTCACGAAGCTGCTCTGGTTCAGCAAGAGGCCTTAATGGCTGGACATTCTCAACTTCTGTCGGAGATGATGACTTCCATAAAGCAGATTTCTGATCAACTTTCTCCTGCAACCGCTTCTGCTCCAGTTCATCAGATTCAAGTGCCCGTGGCAGTTAACCCCCTGGATGAACCTCGTCTGCCGCCTCCCCAACGGTTCTCAGGTGATCCGAGTGGTTGTAAGGGGTTTTTCACCCAATGTTCTCTCTCCTTCGAGCTGCAACCCTCGTCATTTCCCACCGACCGGTCCAAGATAGCATATATCATCACCCTGCTGTCGGAAAAAGCCCTAGCCTGGGCTACTGCTGTGTGGGATGCCCAAAGTCCCTGCTGTGCCAGCTACTCTACCTTTGCTGAAGAATTCAAGCGAGTGTTTCAAGGTCCTACCAGCGGTCCTGACTCAGCCAAACAGCTCCTGACTCTCCGCCAAGGTCGGCGCAGCGTGACGGACTATGCCATCCAGTTCCGCACGGTGGCAGCAGCGAGTGGCTGGAATGACGAGGCGCTCACAGTTTGCTTTTTGAAGGGTCTTTCCGACACCATCCAAGATGAACTGGCCACTCGGGAACCACCGGACAACCTCGAGTCCCTGATCAAGTTGGCTTCACGCATAGACCAGCGTCTGAGAGAGAGAGAGCTCAACCGTAGATCTCTCACCCTAGCTCCTATCGGTCCCAGCTCCGAGTCTCCACCTTTATCCCCGCTGACTCCACCGGAACCCATGCAGGTTGGACGCATCTCCCAGGCTGAGAGAGACCGCCGGATGAGGGAGCGATGCTGTCTATATTGCGGCAAACCGGGCCATTTCCTCTCCACGTGTCCCGGGCTCCAGGGTAAACGCACTCTCCCGTGCAGGCCTGGGAGGACGGTAACGGGAAACATAACCTCCTCTCATCCATCCAACTCCCGCCTGCTCATTCCAGTTACCCTTTCCTGGGACAACCACGAGCTTCCCCTTCAAGCCTTGGTAGACTCTGGAGCCGCAGGTAACTTCATGGATGGTGTCTGGGCGAAGGAGAATGGCGTTCCCTCTGAACCTCTAAGTGATCCCATAAGGGTTACTACGTTGGATGGAAGCCCTTTGGGATCTGGACTTGTCACTCGTGTCACTACCCCCTTGCGTCTTTCAGTTTCCCAACACCAGGAAGTGATGAACTTTCATCTGACCTCGTGTTCCGAGTTCCCTCTCGTCCTTGGATACCCCTGGCTTCACAGCCATAACCCTCACATCGACTGGTCTGTGGGCACTATCAAGCAGTGGGGTCCTACGTGCCAAGCCACTTGTATCTTCCCAAGTTCCCCGAGTTCCCCTCCCGAGTCTCTAGAATCCATCAACCTGTCCCGAGTTCCCGAGTGTTACCATGACCTCAAACCGGTATTTAGCAAACAGAGGGCCACCAAACTACCACCCCATAGACCTTACGATTGCCCCATCGACCTGTTTCCGGGCACCTGCCCTCCCAGGGGTCGGATCTTTTCCCTATCTCCTCCCGAACGAGCTGCTATGGATACCTACATCAAGGACGCTCTGGCAGCAGGCCTCATGCGTTCATCCACCTCGCCGGCGGGAGCAGGGTTTTTCTTTGTGGCCAAAAAAGACGGGGGATTACGTCCTTGCATCGACTACCGGGGACTTAATGCCATAACCGTCCGTAACCGCTACCCGCTACCCCTTATGGCCACAGCCTTTGAGCTGCTCCAGGAAGCAGTGGTCTTCACTAAGCTTGACCTGCGGAACGCATACCATCTTGTGCGGATCAAACCCGGTGACGAGTGGAAGACCGCTTTCAACACGCCTACTGGTCACTACGAATACTTGGTGATGCCCTTCGGCCTGACCAACGCCCCGGCTGTGTTCCAAGCGCTCATAAACGATGTGCTTAGGGATATGCTTAACATTTTCGTGTTTGTTTACTTGGATGACATCCTCATCTTTTCGAGCTCCCTTCAAGAACACACTAAGCATGTCAGACAAGTGCTCAAACGCCTCCTAGACAGCCATTTGTACGTTAAGCCGGAAAAGTGTGAATTCCATTCCTCTCGAGTACAGTTCCTGGGATTTGTAGTGGAACCCGGTCGAGTCCAGATGGACCCCAAGAAGGTAGGGGCGGTAGCAGATTGGCCCACCCCCAAGTCCGTTAAGGAAGTTCAGCGTTTCCTGGGCTTCACTAACTTCTACCGCAAGTTCATCAAGAACTTCAGCTCGGTGGCAGCCCCTCTCTCAGCTTTAACCAAGGGTGGCAACACAAGGTTTCTGTGGGGAAGAGAAGCTGAGACGGCCTTCCAAGGACTCAAGCAGCGCATCCTCTCTGCTCCCATCCTGACACTACCGACGGCGGATGAACCTTTTGTGGTGGAGGTAGACGCATCAGAGGTTGGTGTTGGAGCTGTCCTGTCTCAGAGGGGTGAAGACAAGAGGCTTCATCCTTGCGCCTTCTTCTCTCACCGGCTTACCCCGGCCGAGAGGAATTACGATGTGGGGGATCGTGAACTCCTAGCGGTTAAGATGGCATTGAAGGAATGGAGACACTGGCTCGAGGGGGCTTCTCAACCGTTTCAAGTGCTTACGGACCACAAAAATCTGGAGTATATCCAGCAGGCGAAGCGGTTGAACTCCAGACAAGCTCGATGGTCTCTTTTCTTCAGCCGATTCCAGTTTATTCTCACCTATAGACCCGGGTCGAAGAATCTCAAACCGGATGCCTTGTCACGAGTCTACTCTCCTGCCATTCGAGAAGATACTGACATGACTGTTCTTCCTGCCGCTAAGATCGTGGCTCCGATCTCGTGGCAAGTGGAGGATACCGTGAAACAAGCTCAAGCCATCGAACCGGGCCCTGGAGGAGGTCCTGCTAATCGGTTGTTTGTTCCCAAGGCAGCAAGGTCCCAAGTCCTTCTGTGGGGGCACTCCTCTCGCCTCACCTGTCACCCGGGCGTAGGTCGCACCTTGGAGTTCATCCAGCGTAAGTTCTGGTGGCCCACCATAAAAGAAGACGTTGCCACTTTCGTCAAGGCCTGTTCCGTGTGCTGCCAGGGCAAATCTTCTCACCTCCGCCCTCAAGGACTCCTTCACCCCTTATCTATTCCCCACCGACCCTGGTCCCATATCTCGCTGGACTTTATTACTGGCCTTCCTCCGTCCCATGGTAATACTACGATCCTAGTCATCATCGACAGGTTTTCTAAGGCGGCCAGGTTTGTTCCCTTGACCAAATTACCTTCTGCCAAGGAAACTGCTGAGTTGGTGATTAACCATGTGTTCCGAGTCTTTGGCATCCCGCAAGATATGGTTTCCGACAGAGGTCCCCAGTTCGCCTCAAGGTTTTGGAAGGCCTTCTGCCAACTCATAGGGGCCACGGCCAGTTTATCTTCAGGGTACCATCCGGAGTCCAACGGCCAAACTGAGAGGATGAATCAGGAGCTGGAAACCACCCTCAGATGTATGGTTTCCAACAACCCATCCACATGGTCATCCTTCATTGTTTGGGCCGAGTACGCGCACAACACCTTGTGCTCCTCCTCCACTGGTATATCCCCGCACGAGTGTCAGTTTGGCTATGCTCCTCTATTGTTCCCGGACCAGGAGGCAGAAGTCAGAGTGCCTTCAGCCTCGAGGTTCATCAGACGCTGTCGGCTTACGTGGAAGAAGGCCCGTCTTAATCTTCTGCGTTCCTCACAGCAGTACCAACGACAAGCCAACAGACGTCGCCGTCCCGGTCCTACCCTGTACCCCGGCCAGAGAGTATGGCTCTCAACAAAAAACTTACCGCTACGGGTGGAGTCTCGCAAGCTGTCCCAGAGATTCATCGGACCCTTTAAGATTGCCAGGAGAGTCAATCCCGTTACTTTTCGCCTGCACTTACCCAGATCCCTTAAAATCAATCCCACATTTCACATTTCTTTATTAAAACCTGTTGTTTTTTCTCCCCTTATTCCGGCAGGCAGACCTCCCCCTCCGCCCCGTGTCATCGGAGGCCAGTCGGCTTATACCGTCCACCGGATACTGGACTCCCGCCGGGTGCAGCGGTCCTGGCAGTATCTGGTGGACTGGGAAGGCTACGGTCCCGAGGAGCGCTCCTGGGTTCCTGCCAAGGACATACTGGACCCTGACTTCATTCGTCAGTTCAGGGCCCTCCACCCTGAGAAGGCTGGTAGGAACGTCAGGAGCCGTTCCTAGGAGGGGGATTCTGTCAGGTTTTGGCCAGGACTGTTCTGGTTTTTTGTCACTAGATGTCCCCATTGCACCTTTTTTGTACCTTTTGTTTTTCCCTTGCTCTAATTATTGTTTGCACCTGTATGTCGTTCCCTTGTTAGTATTTAATCCCTGTGTGTTCCTCAGTTCCTTGCTCAGTGTTTGTATGTTAGCACCCAGCCCCAGCCCAAGCCTTGTTGTGAACATATATTTTTCTCTTGTTGGATTTTCCAGAGGTTCTCTGGTTTTGTTCTTTTGTATTTTGGATTAGTCTTTTAAGGTTTGTTTTTCCCTTGCTGTTTTTACCACTTTGTGGATTTCTTTGTATTTTGGAAGATATCTATTTTTTATTAAACCACCATCTCTAGTACTGCTGTGTCTGCCTCATCTTCTGGGTTCTGCCGATTTAGTGACTGTTTCTCGCACCGGGTCCTGACAAGACGCATACAAAGCTCTCTTTCGCTCTCCATTTGGCAAATCTGACCACAATTCTATCCTCCTGATTCCTACTTACAAGCAAAAATTAAAGCACCAGTTACTAGATCAATAAAAAAGTGGTCAGATGAAGCAGATGCTAAGATACAGGACTGTTTTGCTAGCACAGACTGGAATATATTCCGGGATTCCTCCGATGGCATTGAGGAGTACACCACATCAGTCATTGGTTTCATCAATAAGTGCATCGATGACATCATCCCCACAGTGACCGTACATACATACCCCAACCAGAAGCCATGGATTACAGGCAGCATCCGCACTGAGCTAAAGGCTAAAGCTGCCGCTTTCAAGGAGCGGGACTCTAACCCGGAAGCTTATAAGAAATCTCGTTATGCCCTCTGACGAACCATCAAACAGGCAAAGTGTCAATACAAGACTAAGATTGAATCGTACTACACCGGCTCTGACGCTCGTCGGATGTGGCAGGGCTTGCAAACCATTACAGACTACAGGGGAAGCACAGCCGAGAGCTGCCCAGTGACACGAGCTTACCAGACGAGCTGAACTACTTATATTCTCGCTTCGAGGCAAATAACTCTGAAACATGCATGAGAGCACCAGCTGTTCCGGAAGACTATGTGATCATGCTCTCCGCAGCCGTTGTGAGTAAGACATTTAAACAGGTGAACATTCACAAGGCCGCAGGGCCAGACGGATTACCAGGACGTGACCTGCGAGCATTCGCTCACCAACTGGCAGTGTCTTCACTGACATTTTAAACCTCTCCCTCTCCGAGTCTGTAATACCAACATGTTTTAAGCCGACCACCATAGTCCATGTGCCCAAGAACACTAATGTAACCTGCCTAAACGACTACAGACCGTAGAACTCATGTCTTTAGCCATGAAGTGCCTTGAAAGGCTGGTCATGGCTCACATCCAACAGCATCATCCAAGAAACCCTAGACCCACTCCAATTTGAATACCGCCCCAACAGATCCACAGATGACGCAATCTCCATTGCACTCCACACTGCCCTTTCCCATCTGGACAAAAGGAACACCTATGTGAGAATGCTATTAATTGACTACAGCTCAGCGTTCAACACTATAGTGCCCTCAAAGCTCATCAATAAGCTAAGGACCCTGGGACTAAACACCTCCCTCTGCAACTGGATCCTGGACTTCCTGACGGGCCAACCCCAGGTGGTAAGGGTAGGTAACAATACATCCGCCACGCTGATCCTCAACACAGGGGCCCCTCAGGGGTGCGTGCTCAGTCCCCTCCTGTACTCCCTGTTCACTCATGACTGCACGGGCAGGCACGACTCTAACACCATCATTAAATTTGCCGATGACACAAAAGTGGTAGGCCTGATCACAGACAATGACCAGACAGCCTGGGGAGGAGGTCAGAGACCTGGTCGTGTGGTGCCAGGACAACAACCTCTACCTCAACGTGATCAAGACAAAGGAGATGATTGTGTACTACAGGAAAAAGAGTAATGAGCACGCCCCCATTCTCATCGTCAGGGCTGCAGTGGAGCAGGTTGAGAGCTTCAAGTTCCTTGGTGTCCACATCACCAACAAACTAACATGGTCCAAGCACACCAAGACAGTCGAGAAGAGGGCACAACAAAACCTATTCCCCCTCAGGAGACTGAAAATATTTGGCATGCGTCCTCAGATCCTCAAAAGGTTCTACAGCTGCACCATCGAGAGCATCCTGACTGGTTGCATCACTGCCTGGTATGGCAACTGCGAGGCCTCCTACCGCATGGCACTACAGAGGATAGTGCGAGCGGCCAAGTACATCACTGGTGCCAAGCTTCCTGCCATCCAGGACCTCTATAACAGGCGGTGTCAGAAGAAGGCCCTAAAAATTGCCAAAGACTTCAGCCACCCTAGTCATAGACTGTTCTCTCTGCTACCGCATGGCAAGCAGTACAGGAGTGCCAAGTCTATGTCAAAGAGGCTTCTAAACAGCTTCTACCCCCAAACCATAAGACTCCTGAACATCTAGTCAAATGGCTACCCAGACTATTTGCAGTGCCCCCCCCACTCTTTACACCACTGCTACTCTCTGTTGTCATCTATGCATAGTCACTTTAATAACTCAACCTTCAAGTACAGTTGAAGTCGGAAGTTTACATACATTTTAGCCAAATACATTTAAACTCAGTTTTTCACAATTCCTGACATTTAATCCTAGTACAAATTCCCTGTTTTAGGTCAGTTAGGATCACCAGTTAGGATTGCCTTTAAATTGTTTAACTTGGGTCAAACGTTTCGGATAGCCTTCCACAAGCTTCCCACAATAAGTTGGGTGAATTTTGGCCCTTTCCTGCTGACAGAGCTGGTGTAACTGAGTCAGGTTTGTAGGCCTCCTTGCTCGCACACGCTTTATCAGTTCTGCCCACACATTTTCTATAGGATTGAGGTCAGAGCTTTGTGATGGCCACTCCAATACCTTGACTTTGTTGACCTTAAGCCATTTTGCCACAACTTTGGAAGTATGCTTGGGGCCATTGTCCATTTGGAAGACACATTTGCGACCAAGCTTTAACTTCCTGACTGATGTCTTGAGATGTTGTCTTCAATATATCCACTTAATTTTCCTCCCTCATGATGCCATCTATTTTGTGAAGTGCACCAGTCCCTCCTGCAGAAAAGCACCCCCACAACATGATGCCGCGTGCTTCGCGGTTGGGATGGTGTTCATCGGCTTGCAAGCCTCCCCCTTTTTCCTCCAAACATGACGATGGTCATTATGGCCAAACAGTTCTATTTTTGTTTCATCAGATCAGAGGACATTTCACCAAAAAGTACGATCTTTGTCCCCATGCGCAGTTGCAAACCGTAGTCTGGCTTTTTTTATGGCGGTTTTGGAGCAGTGGCTTCTTTCTTGCTGAGCGGCCTTTCAGGTTATGTCGATATAGAACTCGTTTTACTGTGGATACTTTTTCCTCCAGCATCTTCACAAGGTCCTTTGCTGTTGTTCTGTGATTTGATTTGTACTTTTCTCACCAAAGTACGTTCATCTCTAGGAGACCGAACGCTTCTCCTTCCTGAGCGGTATGACGGCTGCGTGGTCCCATGGTTTTTGTACTTGCGTACTATTGTTTGTACGGATGAATGTGGTACCTTCAGGCATTTGGAAATTGCTCCCAAGGATGAACCAAACTTCTGGAGGTCTTGGTTACCTCCCGGACCAAGGCCCTTTTCACCCGATTGCTCAGTTTGGCCAGGCAACCAGCTCTAGGAAGAGTCTTGGTGGTTCCAAACGTATTCCATTTAAGAATGATGGAGACCACAGTGTTCTTTGGGACCTTCAATGCTGCAGACACTTTTTGGTACCCTTCACCAGATCTGCGCATCGACACAAATCTATCTCGGTGCTAAACTGACAATTCCTTCGACCTCATGGCTTGATATATGCTCTGACATGCACTGTCAACTGTGGAACCTTATATAGACAGGTGTGTTCCTTTCCAAGTAATGTCCAATCAATTGAATTTACCACAGGTGGACTCCAAGTTGTAGAAACATCTCAAGAATGATCAATTGAAACAGGATGCACCTGAGATCAATTTCGAGTCTCATAGCGAAGGGTCTAAATACTTATTTAAATAAGGTAATTCAGTTTTTTTTGTTTTTATAAATTAGCAAAAATGTATAAAAACCTGTTTTCACTTAGTCATTATGGGGTATTGTGTTAGATTCATGAGGATTTATCCATTTTAGAATAAGGCTATAACGTTAGAAAATGTGGAAAAAGTCAAGGGGTCTGAATACTTTCCGAATGCACTGTACATAACAGGCAGTGTTTAAGCTCTCCCCTCACTTTGGTGGCCGATGGGAGCAGAGGAGAAGCAATGTAAGGACCGCAGACGGCTGACCAGCTTGAGTCGGGGGGGGGGGGTTCTGGACTGAGGCTTATGCCGACCAAACAGCCCTGCTGGCCTCCCAGGAGCACCCCTATCTCTCACACAATCTGCAAGGCTGTTGTTCCTCCTGCACCAGGGAAACTGGAGCAAGGAGTTGTCCAATCGACAGGTAAAGGGCAGCGATTTAGGCTCTAGGCCAGAACAACTCCACTACTTCTGCTCCTCCATCCTGGTGCTGAGCGACTGTCTCTCAATCACTCAAACAGTGATCATGCACATGACACAGGGCAATGATTTTATGTCTTGTCATGTTTGACGGCGAGTTTGGTATTGGCATTCAAGGATTTGAGTGACAGTTTACGGGAAGAGTTGAGGCCCACCCTTCATGAGCGTAGGAATAGAAAAAAGTAAGAGTCTACTATGAAGCCGGTGACATTTTAGTGACCTTGCAAATGACAGTTGGTTACACTTGATGCTCAACATTAGTCAGCTACAAGACGCAATTTAATTCCATGAAATAAATCCCATCTTGCCAACTTTCATAAGGCACAAGTACAAATAATAGTTTTGAGGCGCATTTAACTCTACTACCACACATTACTGACCACATTACTATGCAACGTTTGTTTACTCTTTCTTCTAGGTAACTAATTTTTGCATTCAATTGCGTCATACAGTTGTACAGAGTCAATATCATAGCCTATCATATGTCAAACAGTGGCGCAACTCGTGTAATAAGAAACTCCATGTCAGGTGTGTCCCAATACTCCCTATTGGTGTAGATTGTGAAAAAGTCCCTTTGATTTTCCTCACCTTGCCCCCTTCCTCCAGTACGCTCCAGTCCCCTGAGACTCCATATTACGCTATATCACACGGCTTACCCTATCTTCTGAGGAATCAAAGCAATAAAAGCTTTATTTACTCTTACCCGAACCAGACAAAAACTGCTTTATATATAAATGTACCTTCAACAGAAAGACTCCAAAAGTTCCAGTCATTCGCATGGCACTATCTTCCTATATTCTCTTTTTATTAAAAGTCTCTACTCTACAGAGAGAGCTGCAACACTGAATAATCCACTTTGAGATAAAATTGATTAAATAGTCTGACATACTGTAGAAGAAAGAAATATACGCTTCATTGCTTATTTGGGCTGCATGTCTGGAGGAAAAGGACCCACATTTCACCCGTCAGTATAGTCATTGCTCTTGTAGCCTAGTCTCAACAGAACACTCGTTTTACAGGTTTGAAACAAGTCTAGTCACATTTTACAGCAGCATTACTTAACAATGTAGCTATAAATGACATGCTGCTTACCAACAGCAACTTGGTAGCTCCCTTGGTAGCTGTCATTGTATTCAATAAAATAAACATTTCAGTTCATGTTGGTTTCTCATTTTGGACCACCACAGAGTTTTCCTGTTTAAAGGAATACCCAGCAGTTCCTTTCTAAGAAAAGACGGTCACAAATGATTTTAGCGCGCAGGTGTCAGTTTGCGAAGAATAAACATGTTATTCACAAGATTGCAATTGCAATAGATAGCCCTGATCCAACACAATAACACATGATGCGTAAAAATAATTTCCCCCTGCAATTGTACAGTAACTAAACCACGAATATCAAATTGAGGTGATGCAAAATGACCTTGTTTGTTTTGGCAGAGATGTCTTTCTTGCAGAAAAATAGCTAAAAATGAAATGAGCATCAAATCGCATGACAGCGGCCTACCTCAGTGTGGTCTCAGGGTGTGCTGGATGGAGAGACTCATGCCGTGGATCTTTTTGCATGCTCTCCATGGTGCTGGCGCAGGGAGAAGTGAACATGTCTTCTGGAATTGAAGTGTGCAATTCACTTTGTGAACAATAATGAGAAGAAAATACAAATGCCGCTTTACCAAATGTTCTAAAACCTTGATGAATGAAATCTAAGCTTTTTGGGTGTGACTATCAGGTAGGCCTATAGGCACCCTCTGTCGACTGGGGGCAATAAGTAGACCAGAGTGGCCCGGCCCGACACAATTAGGGAGTTTCTCCCTTTTTGATCTTGTCTCTTCACTGCAACTCCCTCACAGGCTCAGGAGAGTCATGCGTCCTCTGAAATATGACCCACCAAACCACACTCCTTAACACCAATGTGTCGGAGGAAACACCGTTCAACTGATGACAAAGTCACCTGTAGGCGCCCAGCGACTCCATAAGGAGCCAACCCCTCCATTAACCTGGACAATTGTGTGCCGCCCCATGGGACTTCCAGTCACAGTCAGTTGTGACACAGCCTGGGATCAGACCTGGTTCTGTAATGACACCTCAAGTACTGCAATGCAGTGCCTTAGACCACTGCACCACTCAGGAGGCACGGTCTCTCTCTTTTTCTGTCATCTCTGGTCTTCCAATTATTATTTACAACACTGGCAAAACTGAGCATTTCGTTTTGACACAGGTATCCATTAGCCTCATAATTACCAGACTGATATCCAAGCTTACATGAACATTCATGTAAGCTCGTGAGATCAGGCGGCTTGCGCGGCTAGGTATTTTTAGGAGCCTCTCCCGTGGCCACCTTGTAAAATATCATGACCCACTAGGCCTATCTTTGTTCCCTTTCAAAGGTTTTGTCCTTCAACTATTTGGGTGAATATCACTCTGCCCCTCCTCCAGGGCAAAGACTCCTCCAGGCCAATTTACTAGTCTTTGTCCTTCATGTAAATAACCTCTGGCGATGTGGTAGAATAGAGAGGTTTTAGCTGGAGCCTTCCTACAAGGGGTGAACGACTCCTGAGGGGTCTAATCTATCAGTGTGTGATTTATAGGGTTTACAGGGTGTTAGTGAGCTTTGGAGTAAAAGATGAGTGGGATCCTTTTCCCATGGCAGACACACTGCAAATGCTCTCATTGTTTTGGCCCTGTTTACAAAGATGATTGTTATAACGGATTAGCAGGTCCTGTGTGGCTCAGTTGGTAGAGCATGGTGCTTGCAATGCCAGGGTTGTGGTTTCGATTGAGTATTCGATTCGATTGAGTATTCGATTCCCACGGGGGACCAGAACAAAAAAATATATCCACTCACTATTGTCAGTCTCTCTGGATAAAAGCATGTAAACTGTAAATGTCCAGGAGTTTCACACCCTGGGCTAAATTGATGTGATCAGTGGTTTCAAATTTCTATCAGTACATTTCTTACAAGCTGATCATAGTGAAAAAGAAGGTACTTCTTTCTGCATTTCCCACTGTGTAAATGCATTGCATATAGGCTCAGGATAGCTCCTCCGGTAGCTGGCATTCAGAGCTTAAGTAGCCAAGTTGATTAGTCGCAATAACCCGTTGTACAAATGGTGAATGCACATCCTACCACATGGATGGGCATTCATAAAATGTCATTGCGGGCTGACATGATAGGTTACACCGCCAATGTCTTTTGGACAACTTTTCGGGGTCCTGTCCAGACCGGACTTATTTTTTTGTGTTTTACAAATGGTAGGCCTACCACATAGAAGGGCATTCCTAAAATGACATTTCAGGTGACACTGTAGGCTATACGTCAGTAAGCACGGATAGACGGTGACGCCTTTTGGATAGATTTCTTTGGTTCATTCATCTACGTTTAGTTCAGATTTTGTCCGGTCTGGACCAGCCTTGATTTGGTCCAAACATTGATGTCTAAAAATTTATTTTCAACTATCATAAAGAACCAAAAATTAACCTGATTTCAACGTCCGAAAAATACGTATTTTCAACGTCCGGAAAATACTTATTTTCACCTTTCATTCAGACCCTAAATTAAACCTAACTTTAAAGTCTGGAAAAATAAGTATTTTAAACGTCTTTTCAAATGTTGCTTAGTGGGACTATTCTAGTGGGGGCAGGAGTATTTCTGTCTTGCCTCGGGCAGCAGAATGGCCAGAAGATATTGTATTTAGACAAAGCAAGAGTATTATTTTCCTGGGTTTCCTTCCCCTCTATGTTTTCTGGCTCCAAGTCTTGTATTTCTCTCTTACCTTAGGACCACACTTTATTCCGGGTGAAAAGGAGAGTGAACAACATGGAAGATAGCACTGAGGCTATCAGTCCCTGTCAGGCTACATTAGGTACATTTCCACAAAACACACTCACTGACCCCTGTGTCAGAAACCATTTCACCTGTCTCTGTCCACTAGGTCTATACTGATATAGGAGCCTCTAGTCGAACCTGTATGCAAACATAAGCAGTAAACAGTGAAAGAATGAGTTAGAGACCTCTCACCTCTATCAGAGCTCTTTGGGAGTCCACATGGGAACTCACAGCCCTCAGAGCAAGAAGCACCCATATTATCATCACAAAATGAAGGGGGTTTAGAAGGATGGGAGTTTTATTATTACTTGAGAGAGGAAATTCCATAGGCGTCAAGAAAAGGAATGCGTTCCATCATCTCATTACCATCAGGCTGTACAGCAGCTTCCTGCAGCTGTTTCTCTGGCCCCATCCTTTTGTTCTTCCAGCCACAGAACCTCCACTCCCGCCCACCTCAGCCCACCAGCTAGACAAGCAGCTTCCTGCAGCTGTTTCTCTGGCCCCATCCTTTTGTTCTTCCAGCCACAGAACCTCCACTCCCACCCACCTCAGCCCACCAGCTAGACAAGCAGCGAGCTGTTGATGTTGCGTGTTTTTACCTGGACAGCTCACTCTACCTCCTATCTAACTCAGCCAGATGTACAATCAAATCAAATCAAATTTTATTTTTCACATTCACCGAATACAACATGCGCCGAATACCGTGAAATGCTTACTTACAAGCCATTAGCCAACAATACAGTTCAAGAAACAGAGTTAATAAAATATTTACTAAATAAACTAATGTAAATCAAATCAAATCAATGAATAGGTAACACAATAAATGTACATATCAATAACAAGGCTATATACAGGGGTTATCAGTACCGAGTCAATGTGTGGGGGTACAGGTTAACGAGGTCATTTGTAAAGTGGCTATGTGTCTTGTTCTGACCTTAGTTCCCTTTTTATGTCTCTATTTTGGTTTGGTCAGGGCGTGAGTTGGGGTGGGCATTCTATGTTTTGTTCTATGTTTAGTTTTTTCTGTGTTTGGCCTGGTATGGTTCCCAATCAGAGGCAGCTGTCAATCGTTGTCTCTGATTGAGAACCATACTTAGGTAGCCTGTTCCCACCTGTGTTTGTGGGTAGTTGTTTCCTGTTTTGTGTTTTGTCACCTGATAGGACTGTTTCGTTTTTTCGTTGTTTCTCCTTTGTTATTTTTTTATTCAGTGTTCAGTTTAATACATTTAACATGGACACGTACGCTGCATTTTGGTCCGATCCTTCATATTCCTCATCAGATGAAGAAGAAAATCGTTACACTATGCATAGATAATTAACACCGAGTAGCTGTGTAAAAACAATGTAAATAGTCTGGGTGGCCATTTGATTATTTCAGTTGTTCAGCAGTCTTATGGCTTGGGGGTAGAAGCTGTTAAGGAGCTTTTTGGTCCTAGACTTGGCACTCGGGTGCCGCTTGCCGTGCGGTAGCAAAGAGAACAGTCTATGACTCGGGTGACTGGAGTCTTTGACAATTTATGGGGCCTTCCTCTGACACCGCCTGGTATAGAGGTCCTGGATGTCAGGAAGCTTGGCCCCATGTGATGTACTGGGCCTTACGCACTACCGTCTGTAGCGCCTTCTGGTCAGATGCTGAGCAGTTGCCATACCAGGCGGTAATGCAAACGGTCAGGATACTCTCGATGGTGCAGCTGTAGAAGTTTTTGAGGATCTGGGGATCCATGCCAAATCTTTTCAGTCTCCTGAGGTGGAAAAACTGTTGTCGTGCTCTCTTCACAACTGTCTAGGTGTGTTTGGACCATGATAGTTTATTGGTGATGTGGACACCACGGAACTTGAAAATCTCAACCAGCTCCACTTCTGTCCCATCAATGTTAATGGGGGCCTGTTAGGCCCTCCTTTTCCTATAGTCCACGATCAGCTCCTTTGTCTTGCTCACATTGAGAGAGAGGTTGATGTCCTGGCACCACACTGCCAGGTCTCTGACCACCTCCCTATAGGCTGTCTCATAATTGTCGGTGATCAGGCCTACTACTGTTGTGTCGTCAGAAAACTTAATGATGGTGTTGGAATCGTGCTTGGCCACGCAGTCGTGGGTGAACAGGGAGTACAGGAGGAGACTAAGCCCGCACCCCTGAGGGGACCCAGTGTTGAGGATCAGCGTGGCAGATGTGTTGTTGCCTACCCTTACCACCTGGGGGCGGCCCGTGAGGAAGTCCAGGATCCAGTTGCAGAGGGAGGTGTTTAGTCGCAGGGTCCTTAGCTTAGTGATGAGCTTTGTGGGCACTATGGTGTTGAACGCGAAGCTGTAGTCAATTTGAATCTGTTGGGGCGGTATTGAATTGGAGTGGGTCTAGGGTTTCTGGCATCATGGTGCTGATGTAAGTAATGACCAGCCTTTCAAAGCACTGCATGGCTACTGACATGAGTGCTACGGGGTGGTAATTATTAAGGCAGGTTACCTTCGCTATCATGGGACTATGGTGGTCTGTTTGAAACATGTAGGTATTACAGACCCAGCCAGGGACAGGCTGAACATGTCAGTGAAGACAATTGCCAGTTGGTCCACGAATGCTTTCAGTACACGTCTTGGTAATCCGTCTGGCCCCGCGTCTTTGTGAATGTTGACGTGTTTAAAGATCTTGCTCACATCAGCTACACACAGTTGTATGGAACAGCTGGTGCTCGCATGTATGCTTTATTGTTTCTTGCCTCAAAGCGAGCATTAAAGGCATTTAGCTCATCTGGTAGGCTCGCGTCACTTGGCAGCTCGCGGCTGGGTTTCCCTTTGTAGTTCGTAATGGTTTTCAAGCACTGCCACATCCGACGAGAGCCGGTGTAGTAGAATTCAATCTTAGTCCTGTATTGACACTTTGCCTGTTTGATGGTTCGTCTGAGAACATAGCGGGATTTCTTATAAGCGTCCGGATTAGTGTCCTGCTCCTTGAAAGTGGATGCTCTAGCCTTTAGCTCAGTGCGGATGTTGCCTGTAATCCATGGTTTCTGGTTGGGAAATGTACATACGGTCACTGTGGGGACGGCGTCGTCGGTGCACTTATTGACGAAGCCGGTGACTGAGGTGGTATACTCCTCAATGCCATTGGATAAATAGCAAACAGTCCTGTAGCGTAGCATCCGCATCATCTGACCACTTCTGTATTGAGCGAGTCACTGGTACTTCCTGCTTTAGTTTTTGCTTGTAAGCAGGAATCAGGAGGATAGAATTATGGTCAGACTTGCCAAATGGAGGGCGAGGGAGAGCTTTGTACGCATCTCTGTAAGTGGAGTAAAGGTGGTCTAGAGTTTTTTTCCCTCTGGTTACACGTGACATGCTGGTAGAAATGAGGTAAAATCGATTTAAGTTTGCCTGAATTAAAGTCCCCGGCCACTAGGAGCACCGCTTCTGAATGAACAATTTCTTGTTTGCTTATGGCCTTATACAGCTCGTTGAGTGCGGTCTTAGTGGCAGCATCGGTTTGTGGTGGTAAATAGATGGCTACGAATAATATAGATGTGTCTCTCTTGGTAGATAGTGTGGTCTGCAGCTTATCATGAGGTGTTCTACCTCAGGCGAGCAATACCTCAAGACTTCTTTAATATTAGACATCACGCACCAGCAGTTATTGACAAATAGACACTGACCCCCGCCCCTCGTCTTACCAGACATAGCTGCTCTGTCCTGCCGAAAAACGGAGAAGCCAGCCATCTCTATATTATCCGTGTCATCCGTCAGCCACGTCTCTGTGAAACATAAGATATTACAGTTTTTAATGTCCTGTTGGTAGGATAGTCTTAATCGTAGATCGTCCAGTTTGATTTCCAAAAATACAGAGGGTAATGGTGGTTTACTCACTCGCCGACTAATTCTCACAAGGCACCCAGAACTTCGCCAAAGAAAAAATCTTTGTCCAGTTCGAGGTGAGTAATCGCTGTTCTGATGTCCAGAAGCTCTTTTTGGTCATAAGAGACGGTAGCAGCTACAGTAACAGCAGCATTACGTACAAAATGAGTTACAAAAGAATTGAAAAAACAAACAAAATGGCACAGTTGGTTAGGAGCCCGTAAAACGGCAGCCATCCCGTACAGTACCGATGCTTAGGCGGGCCTACTCTTCCTCTTCATCCTGGTGCTGAGAAAGCAATCCATCTAGCTCAAAGGGCCTTCTACTATCTGCCTGGACTATATAGGAGAGCCTCTCTCCACTTCAGTAGTGCTGACCCTTCCTCTTTTATGAAGCTGACCCTGTCTTCTCAGAGAGCCGGGCTCCATCTCCAGCCTGACACCTGGTTGACGGACATATTGCGCTGATGGTGACACGTATCCCCTTGTTTATCCTTCACCTCTCCACTCGAGTGACGTCCTAGTGTCAGAGAAGGCAGCGGTGGAATATTCTAATCAAGTGAGGGAGGCTTTGTCATTTCTTCAAACAATCATCTTCATTCAATATCGATTAATTATTGCAATAATTAAGACCAGTCAACCCAACAGTCTTGACTGCCTACACTTTACAGACCATGCTGTTCCTTATATAGCTGATACCAAGATTTCTCAGTCATAGCTGGTTCAACCCCTCCCATATAGATTGGGGGGCACCATAAGCCACTTTGGGTTCATCCTGTGGTCATCTGCCTCTGGTGTTATTTCCCAGATGCAATGAAATGTTTGTTCATTCCTTCAGGCTACAATCTCTGTCTCGAGTCACACACACAATGCCGGCCCAATCAGACTGGAGACAGACAGTTGAAGTCGGAAGTTTACATACACCTCAGCTAAATACATTTAAACAGTTTTTCACAATTCCTAACATTTAATCCAAGTAAAAATTCCCTGTCGTAGGTCAGTTAGGATCACCACTTTATTTTAAGAATGTGAAATGTCAGAATAATAATAGAGAGAATGATTTATTTCAGCTTATATTTCTTTCATCACATTCCCAGTGCGTCAGAAGTTTACATACACTCAATTAGTATTTGGTAGCATTGCCTTTAAATTGTTTAACTTGGGTGAAACGTTTCGGATAGCCTTCCACAAGCTTCCCACAATAAGTTGGGTGAATTTTGGCCCATTCCTCCTGACAGAGCTGGTGTAACTGAGTCAGGTTTGTAGGCCTCCTTGCTCGCACATGATTTTTCAGTTCTGCCCACAAATTTTCTATAGGATTGAGGATTCTATAGGGTTGAGGTCAGGGCCACTCCAATACCTTGACTTTGTTGTCCTTAAGCCATTTTGCCACAACTTTGGAAGTATGCTTGGGGTCATTGTCCATTTGGAAGACCCATTTGCGACCAAGCATTAACCGACCAAGCCATCTCTTAAACATTTGCCAGCCCAAGCTTCAAAGACTCCTCTCAGTTCAATCAGAAGTAAAAGAGAGAGTTCTAAGAACCCCACTCTATTGCATAAGACAACCATTCGGAGCATAAACATAGTCTTGTCATTTTGCTTCCATATGGCCACGCCGTACATCTACTTATCTCCCTGTCTGACATTTTGTGGCGCTCTCCTGCCATCTCCATCTCTCTACCTAATTCCCCTCAGTGTGTATCTATCCTATTGTCATCCAGGCCCCATCTTTTATTATCCCCTTGTCTTACTCTCTCTCCCTCTCTCCCCCCACTCCCCTCATCCATACATCCCTCTCTCTCTTCCTCCCTCCTGGCCTCAAGCTGCGGTGCCTTTATGTGTTGAAGCAGTCCTCCACCCTCCGCTCTCCTTCTTTCCTCCCCCATACACTTATTTACTAATGATCTACAGTAAACGCTTACTCCGGTGTTTTCCCAGTACCAATGCCACCTCCCTCTCATCCCGGCTCACCCTGCCTGACCACCCAAGGTTAGATGAGCTTCTTTAATTGGCGGTATCAATTAAATGTTCACACCTGGGACTCAGAGGGGACAGGCAGGGCTAGTTTTCTCTGTCTCCAGGACCCCTCTCCTCGGCCAGAAAGCCAGCCGGAATTCTCACTCTCCATTCCTGATGCCACTTTAAATAGGTCCCTGCGGCGGGCAGGCATCCGCGGCTTTGGAGATGGGGAGTTAATGCGTTTTTAATGAGAACGGCCACCAATGTGACAGAGTAAAGTGCTGGATACAGTCACTGCACCAGATCCCTTGGTTCATGGTATTTATCAGCTTACCACCCCTCTCTCCTTGGTGGTGGGAGGGTGACCGCCATCCGGCTTTGTTGTTTTTCATGCTAATGTGGCTGGTACCTCTTTAGAATCCCTCCACAGCGCTGCTCAGACACTACATAATGAGAGAGAGTAATAATAATATGGTGACAGAAATTAATATTCTTCCATATATCGCCGCATCCATATATTGCGGCAGAGTGAAATCCTGACTTGCCTCCAGTGGGGCATACGTTAGAATATTCCCGCCTCATCCAATATTAATGCCTATTGGGTACATATTTTAATATCTGTTAGACCAAAATGGCTTAAGTGGAGAATAGCAAAGAAGACAGATTACTGACAAAGAAACCCGCCAAAATCATTATTAAAGCAGTCACTGGATAATAATGGAGAGTATAAACATGAAAGAGCTTCTGAAATTTGAACTGGAGAGCTTAGTCTGATTTCTGCTCCTGCAGTCTGCTCAGTGCAGACATCAATGGCTGTCTGTTGGCTCTAAAACACTTGCGAAATTGTGTGCGATTCAATGAAATGGTGTCATAAAATCACCTCGTATCTTTACTTATTTAAAACTTTCCACACTGCTGTCCTCAGTCAGAATTGGATCTACTTCCTTTCCCACTCTAATTCATGGGACCCAGTGTGCATCATTTCCCACACTCTTTTCAACTGTAGTCCTTTATATCTTAACAGCCGTGGCTGCTTTTTCTCTTAAATAATAATATTTCTGCCATGGTTACCAACTGGAACAATTGTTCGACATTTAGCTATCTATATTTAATGTTAAGATAATAACCACAGAACATTATATATAGCTGAGAATCTCCTGATAACACCATAGCTTAGTCTGAACTTCATATTACCCCCTCTTAATCGTATCGGGTTTGTTTTGAGGTCAGTTGGATGTGTAAATATTAGTTATAATAAAGTTTTCCAGACTGGTATAAATGTTTTATGAGTCTCAGAAGGGCTTATGGAAGAGTAGTGAGTCTTCAAAAAGCAGCACACAGAACTGGGTTGTTTATCAGTTACAGGGCTGGGAAAGCATGTTCATTACAATTAGTAGTGAACTGCCTTTGATATCCATATTAGTGTGTCTGCAGAGTGTGTGTGCATGCGTGTGTGTCCTTGCGAATCTAACTGTGTGTGTGTAAATGTGTGTGCGCGTGTGTGTCCTTCCGAGTCTAGCTGTGTGTGAGGTTGGCATTAAAGGAATCCTAACTCTTGTTGAGCCTTGCTGGTGAAGATGTTCTCACACTCATTTTTGGTGTGGTTAGAGCGCAGGAGTGAAGAGAACAAACATGGCATTTTACTTCCCTTCATCAAAAGTTTAAAAAAAATCTTTATCAGCAGCGTACCCCCGTCACCTGAGAGGAGATGCACTCAGTCGGGCATTATAGCTTTTAATGGGGGTGTGTACGAAGGGGGAAACAGGACACAAAGGGCTGTAAGACATGGTTTTGATTGTAGACACAGGAAAATTAGTAAGTATACGGAGGGTATGGGGCAACAGAGGACGAACAGCAGAGGGGTTAACGGTCTTGGAGTGGGGGGGAAAGGTCTCGGCTTCCGGGGGTGTAGCCGTGGGACCTTCTTGGATACCGGCCGGTGTTGCAGAAGCAAAGTGGCCCAGGCCTTACTGAACCCCTCCCAGAAGTCCTGGTACTCCGCGGGGCTGGCGGAGAGGTCCAGGGCAATTTCCAAACCCACAGGAAGATATCCCGGGGCAGGCAGAGCTGTCTTCAGGCAATGAGTGTGACAGGACGGGCTCCAGCCCACAATGGCACCAGTAGACCAGTCAATAGAGGGATTGTGTCGCTGGAGCCAAGAAAATCCCAATACCACGGAAACCTGCGGAGACACAACTAGCAGGAATTGGATCGTCTCGCTGTGGTTCCCTCCCTCGTAGGTTGTATGGGGGTGGTATGGTGGGTGACCCGGCCTACAGAGTGCCCGTCCAGCGCTCTAACATCCATGGGAATGGAGAGGGGTTGAGTGGGGATGCCCAGCTCGTACGCCAGGGTAACGTCCATAAGACACACATCAGCCCCAGAGTCGATGAGTACCTGGAGAGACTTGGACTGGTCGTCCCATAGCAGGATGGCATGGAGAGGGGGGCGAGTAAGGGGAGAAGAAAATGATCTATAAGACTCACCAGAGTACTCACTCCAACAAAGGAGCTAGGTCTCTTGAAGGGACAGGTAGACACATAATGACCTCAATACAGACAATTCTGGGTGTCAAGTCCAGTCTGCATACTGTCTGCATACTGGATACAACTCGGCAGCCAGTGTCCAAAGAAGGGCCAGATGTATACAGAATGATGTCATCTGCATAGAGGTGGATCAAGGAATCACCCGCAGCAAGAGCAACATCATTGATATGTACAGAGAAAAGAGTCGTCCCGAGAATTGAACCCTGTGGTACACCCATGGAGACTGCCAGAGGTCCGGACAACAGGCCTCCGATTTGACACCTTGAACTCTTTCTGAGAAGTAGTTGGTGAACCACGCAAGGCAGTCATTTGAGAAACTAAGGCTGTTGAGTCTGCCGATAAGAATATGGGGATTGACAGAGTCGAAAGCCTTGGCCAGGTCGATGAAGACGGCTGCACAGTACTGTCTTTTATCGATGGCGGTTATGATATCGTTTAGGACCTTGAGCGTGGCTGAGGTGCATCCGTGACCAGCTCGGAAACCGGATAGCACAGTGGAGAAGGTACGGTGGGATTCGAAATGGTCAGTGATCTGTTTGTTAACTTGGCTTTCGAAGACTTTAGAAAGGGAGGGCAGGATGGATTTAGGTCTGTAACAGTTCGGGTCTAGAGTGTCACCCCCTTTGAAGAGGGGGATGATCACGGCAGCCTTCCAATCTTTAGGAATCTCGGACGATACGAAAGAGAGGTTGAACAGACTAGTAATAGGGGTTGCAACAATGGCGGCAGATCATTTTAGAAATAGAGGGTCCAGATTGTCTAGCCCAGCTGATTTGTCCGGGTCCAGGTTTTGCAGCTCTTTCAGAACATCTGCTATCTGGATTTGGGTGAAGGAGAAGCTGGGGAGGCTTGGGCAAGTAGCTGCGGGGGGTGCAGAGCTGTTGGCCGGTGTTGGGGTAGCCAGGAGGAAAGCTTGGCCAGCCGTAGAGAAATGCTTATTGAAATTCTCAATTATCGTGGATTTATTGGTGGTGACAGTGTTTCCTAGCCTCAGTGCAGTGGGCAAATGGGAGGAGGTGCTCTTATTCTCCATGGACTTTACAGTGTCCCAGAACTTTTTGGAGTTGGAGCTACAGGATGCAAATTTCTGTTTGAAAAAGCTAGCCTTTGCTTTCCTAACTGACTGTGTGTATTGGTTCCTGACTTCCCTGAAAAGTCGTATATCGCGGGGACTATTCGATGCTAGTGCAGTACGCCACAGGATGTTTTTGTGCTGGTCGAGGGCAGTCAGGTCTGGAGTGAACCAACGGCTATATCTGTTCTTAGTTCTAAATTTTTTGAATGGAGCATGCTTATTTAATGGTTAGTAAGGCCTGCTCACAGAAGTGTTTTAGGGAGCGTTGGACAGTGATGAGGGGTGGTCGTTTGACCGCAGACCCATAATGGATGCAGGCAATGAGGCAGTGATCGCTGAGATCCTGATTGAAAACAGCAGAGGTGTATTTGGAGGGCAAGTTGGTCAGGATAATATCTATGAGGGTGCCCATGTTTACGGATTTAGGGTTGTACCTGGTGGGTTCCTTGATAATTTGTGTGAGATTGAGGGCATCTAGCTTAGATTGTAGGACGGCCGGGGTGTTAAGCATTTCCCAGTTTATGTTACCGAACAGAACAAACTCTGAAGATAGATGGTGGATAATCAATTCACATATAGTGTCCAGGGCACAGCTGGAAGCAACAGTGAGAGACTTATTTCTGGAGAGATACATTTTTTTAATTAGAAGCTCGAACTGTTTGGGCATAGACCTGGAAAGTATGACAGAACTTTGCAGGCTATCTTTGCAAAGTTCTGTCAAAAGTTTTGGCTATCTATCAGTAGATTGCAACTCCTCCCCCTTTGGCAGTTCTATCTTGACGGAAAATGTTGTAGTTGGGGATGGTAATCTCAGAATTTTTGGTGGCCTTCCTTAGCCAGGATTCAGACACGGCAAGGACATCAGGGTTGGCGGAGTGTGCTAAAGCAGTGAGGAAAACAAACTTAGGGAGGAGGCTTCTGATGTTAACATGCATGAAACCAAGGCTTTTACTGTTACAGAAGTCAACAAATCAGAGCGCCTGGGGACACACAGGGCCTGGGTTAAACCTCTACCATCACCAGAGGAACAGAGGAGGAGTAGGATGAGGGTGCGGCTAATGGCTATCAAAACTGGTCGTCTATTGTGTTGGGGACAGAGAATAAAAGGAGCAGATTTCTGGGTGTGGTAGAATAGATTCAGGGTATAATGTACAGACAGGGGTAGGGTAGGGTGCGGGTACAGTGGAGGTAAACCTAGGCATTGAGCGACGATAAGAGAGGTTGCATCTCTGGAGGCACTAGTTATGCTAGGTGAAGCTAGCCTTGGGCCTGGCTCAAGGCTAGCTTCGGGGCTGGACCACTCGGTAGCAGCTAGCTAGCTGCGATGATCTGGAGTAATGGTCCAGAGCTTATGGCAGGAATCTGGTGATGTAGTGGAGAAAAGCAGTCCGATATGCTCAGGGTTAATATCGCGCTGTGCAGACTGGCGGGTATTATCCAGGCTAAAAGCGGCTGGTGTCTGAGCTAAAGGTAAAGGCCGCTAGCAGTGGCCAACAATGACTAAATAGCTAGTAGATAATTAGCTGGTTAGCTTCTGATGGATGTTCTAGCTATAAGGTCTAAAAGTAGCAGATCTGTATCACATTGGGTGAGGCGGGTTGCCGGAAGGTATATTTAATTAAAACAATTTGAAGAGATTGAAATATATTGGAATATATACAAAAAAATATGTTTTTTTATTTTTATTTACACGGGACAATGACAGAACATGTCTGCACTGCTATGCCATCTTGGACATGGGCCATGGCTACATGGAACTCTATTCCACATCAAGTAACAGATTAAAAAAAACACCTTATGGAACAGCAAGGACTGTGAAGCAACACAAACATAGGCACAGACACATGCATACACACACACATACACATGGATTTAGTACTGTAGATATGTGGTTGTGGTGGAGTAGGGGCCTGAGGGCACACAGTGTGTTGTGAAATCTGTGAATGTATTGTAATGTTTTTAAAATTGTATAAATTGCCTTAATTTTGCTGGACCCCAGGAAGAGTAATGGGGATCCATAATAAATCCCAAAATATCCTGGGACGGCAGAATTTTTCTCTCTGTTCCAGTCATTCTGATATGCAGTCCTATTCTATGACACTGGCAATAATACAATATGGCTGACTTTGTGAGCTATTGAGAATGAGATACTTTATGAGTGGCACCGGATAGGAGTGTCATCTACATTGAAAATGTAGTACAGGTGCTCAGAAGCGACATCTCTTTTCTCCCTGCTGTCAATCTCACCCTCACCACACGATACACCTCCACTTCCCCCACGCTTTCATCCTCCTGTAACCCGGCTCTCCACCTCTCCTCCAGATGCCTGGAATGAGGCGAGACATATGGAGAGGAGTCTTGTTTACATTCTCTCCAGGATGTCTACCTGCTGCTCTGATAGCAGCCCAGTCTGGTCATCTCTTCATGTGTATTACTCCACCTGTCAGTCAATGCCCTCAATGTTCCCTCTTCATTATTCTGAATACCCCGCTGGTCTGACAGGTAGGGGGAAAATTGCCAGTGAAGATAGAAACCAGCCGCAGTGTGTGTGCATTTGTGTGTGTCTGCATGCTCAGGCCTGCGTTTGTGTGTTTGTGTGTGCGTGTGCATGTGTGTGACGGCCAGTTTATGTTAATCAGGAGCTATGTTATGTCCATGGAAATAAATCAGCTCCTCTTTGACATTGTAGCAGACACAGAGTGTTCTGCTACAATGTAACAAGAGACTGACTGATGGAAAGCCTGGAAGCCATTTGTAGCTCTCTGAGAGAGAGAACATGTGCTTTTCCTATATGCAGTGGTGGAAAAAGTACCCAATTGTCATACTTGAATAAAAGTAAAGAGACATTCATAGAAAATGACTCAAGTAAATGTGAAAGTCCCCCAGTAAAACACTACTTGAGTACATTTCTTCAAGTATTTGATTTTATATATACTTAAGTTCCAAAAGTAAATGTAATTGCTCAAATATACTTAAGTATCAACATAAAAGTGAAAGTATAAATCATTTCAAATTGCTCATATTGAGCAAACCAGAAGGCACAATTTTCTTGTCTTTTATTTATTTACGGATCGCCAACACATCATTTACAAACGAAGCATTTGTGTTTTGTGAATCCTCTAGATCAGAGGCAGTAGAAATGACCAGGGATGTTCCCTTGATAAGTGTGTGAATTGAACCATTTTCCTGTCCTTCTAAGCATTCAAAATGTAAAGAGTACTTTTGGGTGTCAGGGAAAATGTTTGGAGTAAAAAGTACATTATATTCTTGAGGAATGTAGTGAAGTTAAATAGTAAAGTTACGTACCGATACCCCAAAAAACTAATTAAGTGCATGCGTGTATGCATATGAGCATGTGCCTCAAATGTCTTGTTGAAGGTCTCAAGCAGATTATAATATGATCAGATATATGACATATTATGGTGTATAATTATTACATATTATGTCTTCAGCACTATCTCTGAGGCAGTAAATGAATATGAATGCCCATCCTATTAGATGATGCTGGCTTTAGAAGAAGTCTTCCTTGCTGAAGTATCAGATCCTTCTTTGAAAGCCGAGGAAGACTCACAGACACAAGTAAAAATATATATATATATATATATATAGTTTTTGCTGCCAAGGCAAATCGTAACGTTCCAGAATCTGCAGCCCTTTTGCGAGTTCAAACTTAAGTCAGGATGATTTAATTAATAGCTGAAGTAATTAAATTATGAAGCTGTTTTAAAAATAAAAGTCCTACACAATCCTCAGGGCTTGGATCTGAGTGTTTGAACACAAATTCCCCCGCAGACCGAGGCCCAGATAGAGCGGCCGTCTCGCTGGACGGAAAGGCGGCGAGCGATCGTTTCACAAAGTATCAATGTGCTAGTTCAGGAATCTTCTGAGAGTCAGGACCAAAATAGCCAGTCAAGTTTTTAAGAAGTTTTGCTGTGGAGTTGAACCGTGGGATCAGCATCTTATCAATGCCAATGGCTAATGTGCCTCCGCAGGGAGGAAGTGTTCCTCTTCTTTCCTTTCATATATTATCAAGTTTGTGTGATGTAGACCTGGATTCAGATAGTGTTTGCTTCAGTCTAGGAGTTCCAGATGAGCAAGGTTTACTCTTGTGGCAGGGTTGGGATCAATTCCAATTGAAGTCAGTCAATTCAGGACATAAGCTGAAATTCCAATGCAAAAAAAATGTGCATACATTTTCAATTAATTATCAATAAACCGAAAGGAAAAGCCATGTATTTCAAAAGCTTTTCATTTTCCCCCCTCAAAAATGTATTTAGTGACTTTCTTATGCATTGACCGCAACCCTGACTCGTGGGTGTGACACTGGTATAAAGGATTTGGAGGCAGGCGCAGGAATACACAATAGGGGTTTTTAGTACACCCAAAATAAACACGTATACAAAAACACTGGGCTGTACCCAAACAAAAGAGCGAGGGTAAACCTTGTTGAACGACACGGGACGATACCCGTTATACACAATATATAAAGCACGCAGCATAACAGCTGCACCAACGCATAGGTACTAACACCACCAACGGACATGGCAACAATAACCGACAAAGACAGAGGGAACAGAGGTGGCAGGTAGCCTAGTGGTTAGAGCGTTGGACTAGTAACCGAAAGGTTGCAAGATCAAATGCCCGAGCGGACAAGGTAAAAATCTGTTGTTCTACCCCTGAACTAGGCAGTTAACCCACTGTTCATAGGCCATCATTACAAATAAGAATTTGTTCTTAACTGACTTGCCTAGTTTAATAAAGGTTAAAAAAAGTACTAATCAAGGGAAATGGGAACCAGGTGTGTGTAATCAGACAAGACAGTCTGGGGTTGATGATAATGAATCCTGCTCACTACGTCACTAGAAAGCAAGTGACGTAGACCTCCGGGACATAATGAGCATCTGTACTGGGGGATCGGTGACAGTACCCCCGATGCGCTGCAGTGGGATGACACCGGCCTTGGGGACGACCACAGGGGTGCGGAGCGGTCTGGGCGCCGAGGGTGAAAATCCCTGGTCAGCGAAGCATCCAGGATGTCCACCGCAGCAACCCAGCACCAGCGAGGGGACCAGGCACCACTTGCCTGAGAAGAGACACATGAAAGATCGGGTTAATACGGTACGTTACCTCATTATCCCTCCTCAGGACTTTAACGTTAGCGTCCCACCTCTTCAACAGCCAGTGAAACTGCTGCCGCCAAATTCAAATACAGAAATACTCATTATAAAAATTCAGAAAACAAAACATATTTGACATAGGTTTAAAGATTAACTTTTTGTGAATCCAACCACGGTGTCAGATTTAAAAAAATCTTTACGGCGAAAGCATACCTTACGATTATTTGAGAACATAGCCCACTAGACAAATCATTACAAACAGTAACCAGCTAAGTAGAACAGTAACACAAGTCAGAAATAGAGATAAAATGAATCCCTTACCTTTGATGATCTTCATATGGTTGCACTCAGCAGACATTCATTTACTCAATAAATGTTCCTTTTGTTCGATAAAGTCTCTTTATATCCAAAAACCTCCGTTTTGTTAGCGCGTTTTCTTCAGTAATCCACAGGCTCAAACGCAGTCAAAACAGGAAGACAAAAAAATCTAAATTGTATCCGTAAAGTTCATAAAACATGTCAAACGATGTTTATATTCAATCCTCAGTTTGTTTTTAGCCTAAATAATCAATAATATTTCAACCCGACAATAACGTCGTCAATTTAAAAGGTACACAAGAAACGCACTCTCTCGGTCTCGCGCATGAAAAAGCTCTGTGACACTTTAGGGTCCACTCATTCAGACTGCTCTTACTTCCTCATTTTTCAGAATACAAGCCTGAAACAATTTCTAAAGACTGTTGACATCTAGTGGAAGGCATAGAAACTGCAATTTGAGTCCTAAGTCAATGGATACTGTAATGGCATTGAATAGAAAACTACAAAATCCCCAAAAAAACTACTTCCTGAATGGATTTTTCTCAGGTTTTCGCCTGCCAAATCATTTCTGTTATACTCACAGACACTATTATAACTTCTCTAGGATAGGGGGCAGCATTTTCACTTTTGGATAAATAGCGTGCCCAATTTCAACTTCCTTCTACTCATCCCCAGAATATAAGATATCCATATTATTAGTAGATTTGGATAGAAAACACTCTGAAGTTTCTAAAACTGTTTGAATCATGTATGTGAGTATAACAGAACTTATGTAGCAGGCAAAACCCCGAGGACTAACCATTCAGATTTTATTTTGTTTTAGGTCACTGTCTGTTCAATGAGATTTCATTGGGATACTAGATTTCTAATCAACCTGTTTGCAGTTCCTACCGCTTCCACTGGATGTCACCAGTCGTTGGAAATTGGTTGAGGTTATTCGTTTGTGCAATGAAGAAGTACGGCCATCTGGAATCAGTGTAACGTTATGTGTACTGTTTGAGAGTTGCGCAAGACTAGAAAAGTAGCGTTAGTTTGTTGTCCTCCTGTATTGAAAACAGATAGACAATTTTCTTCAATTTGATCGATTATTAACGTTTAAAAATACCTAAAGATGTATTACAAAAGTAGTTTGAAATGTTTTGGCAAAGTTTAGAGGTAATTTTTGAGATATTTTGTAGTGACGTTGCGCAAATTGGAAGCTGTTTTTTTCTGGATCAAACGCGCCAAATAAATGGACAATTTGGATATATATGGACGGAATTAATCGAACAAAAGGACCATTTGTGATGTTTATGGGACATATTGGAGTGCCAACAAAAGAAGCTCGTCAAAGGTAAGGCATGATTTATATTTTATTTCTACGTTTTGTGTTGCGCCTCCAGGGTTGAAATATGCTACACTCTCTTTGTTTACTGTTGTGCTATCATCAGATAATAGCATCTTATGCTTTCGCCGAAAAGCCTTTTTGAAATCTGACATGTTGGCTGGATTCACAACGAGTGTAGCTTTAATTTGGTATCTTACATGTGTGATTTCAAGTTTTATTTTTTATATATAGCCCTTCGTACATCAGCTAATATCTCGAAGGGCTGTACAGAAACCCAGCCTAAAACCCCAAACAGCAAGCAATGCAGGTGTAGAAGCACGGTGGCTAGGAAAAACTCCCTAGAAAGGCCAAAACCTAGGAAGAAACCTAGAGAGGAACCAGGCTATGAGGGGTGGCCAGTCCTCTTCTGGCTGTGCCGGGTGGAGATTATAACAGAACATGGCCAAGATGTTCAAAATGTTCATAATTGACAAGCATGGTCAAATAATAATCAGGAATAAATGTCAGTTGGCTTTTCATAGCCGATCATTAAGAGTTGAAAACAGCAGGTCTGGGACAGGTAGGGGTTCCATAACCGCAGGCAGAACAGTTGAAACGGGAATAGCAGCAAGGCCAGGTGGACTGGGGACAGCAAGGAGTCATCATGCCCGGTAGTCCTGACGTATGGTCCTAGGGCTCAGGTCCTCCGAGAGAGAGAAAGAAAGAGAGAAGGAGAGAATTAGAGAGAGCCAAGATTTTCAAAATGTTCATAAATGACAAACATGGTCAAATAATAATCAGGAATAAATGTCAGTTGGCTTTTCATAGCCGATCATTAAGAGTTGAAAGCAGCAGGTCTGGGACAGGTAGGGGTTCCATAACCGCAGGCAGAACAGTTGAAACTGGAACAGCAGCAAGGCCAGGTGGACTGGGGACAGCAAGGAGTCATCATGCCCGGTAGTCCTGACGTGTGGTCCTAGGGCTCAGGTTCTCAGAGAGAGAGAAAGAAAGAGAGAAGGAGAGAATTAGAGAGAGCATACTTAAATTCACACAGGACACTGGATAAGACAGGAGAAGTACTCCAGATATAACCAACTGACCCTAGCCCCCCGACACATAAACTACTGCAGCATAAATACTGGAGGCTGGGACAGGAGGGGTCAGGAGACACTGTGGCCCCATCCGATGATACCCCCGGACAGGGCCAAACAGGAATGATTTAATGAAAGTTTGATTTTATATCATCTTTTTGAATTTGGCGCTCTACATTTTCCCTGGCTATTGGCCAAGTGGGACGCAGGCGTCCCACATATCCCAGAGAGGTTAACAGTTTTGGAAACATTAGTGTTTTCTATCCAAATCTACCAGTTATATGCATATCATATCTTCTGGGCCCGAGAAGCAGGCAGTTTAATTTGGGCATGCATTTCATCCACAATTCCGAATGCTGCCCCCTATCCTAGCGAAGTTAAACGGCCCCACAAACCGCGGGCTCAGCTTCCGGCGGGGCAGGTTCCGGGTGGAGAGCCAGACTCGGTCGCCTGGGGAGAAAACGGGCGCCTCACTGCGGTGGCGGTCAGCATGTTCCTTGTGCCGATGCGCGGCGCGCTGGAGACGAGTGTGTTCCAGATCTCATCAGCGCGCCAAAACCACTCGTCCACCGCAGGAGCCTCGGTCTTGCTCGGATGCCAAGGTGCCAGGGCCGGCTGATACCCCAACACACGCCGGAAAGGAGTGACGTTAGTGGCGGAGGGAATTCTGTGCGGACTCCGCCAAAGGTAGAATATCCAGCTGATCCTGACAGCAACACCGCAGGAACCTGCCCACCTCTTTTGACCCTCTCCATTTGCTTGAGGCTGATACCCAGAGGTGAGACTGACCGTGAACCCCAAGTGTTCCATGAACGCCTTCCATACCGTGAGGTGAACTGAGGGTCACGATCTGACACAATATCCTCCGGGATCCCATAGTGCTGGAAGACGTGCGTAAAAAGAGCCTCCGTGGTTTGCATGGCCGACGGATGCCCAGGCAGAGGAAGGAGGCGACAAGATTTGGAAAACCGGTCCACAGCGACGAGAATGGTGGTGTTCCCCTGGGAGGGGGGAAGGTCAGTGACAAAGTCCACCGAGAGGTGAGACCAGAGTCGTTATGGAACCAGCAGGGAAGGAGCTTTCCATAAGGGAGGTGTCTAGGTGTCTTAGACTGAGCACAGATCGAGCAGGAAGAGACGTAAAACCGGACGTCCCGAGCCATGGTGGGCCACCAGTACTTCTCCGTTAGGCAGGCGATGGTATGGCCTATCCCATGATGACCCGACACAGGCGGTGTGTGCGCCCAGGAAAGGAGGCGGTCCCTCACACCTGTGGGCACGTAGGCATGGTTCTCCGGGCACTGTGCAGGTGCGGGTTCCATACGCAGGGCCTGCCATATGTTGGCGTCCATGTCCCATACCACTGGCGTGATGATGCGGAACGGAGGGATGATGGGGGTCTCCTCTCCCTGCCTCTCCTCTGCGTCATAGAGGCGAGACAGGGCGTCCTCCTTCACATTCTTCGAGCCTGGCCTATAGGAAATCGTGAATTGGAACCTGGCGAAAAATAGAGCCCACCTGGCCTGTCTCGGGTTTAGCCTCTTCGCTGCCCTGATGTACTCCAGTTTGCAGTTGTCCGTCCACACCAGGAAAGGGTGCTTGGACCCCTCCAGCCAGTGCCTCCATGCCTTCAGAGCCTTCTTGACCGTCAAGAGTTCCCGGTCCCCTACGTCGTAGTTCCTCTGGGAGGGGCTCAGCTGCTTAGAGTAGAAAGCGCAGGGCCGCAGCTTTGGAGGTGTTCCGGTACGCTGGTCAGCACTGCCCCGACTCCTACTTCGGAGGCATCCACCTTGACAATGAAGGGGAGTGAGGGGTCGGGATGTGCCAACACGGGAGCAGTGGTGAAACGTTCCTTCAGCTTCTCGAACACCCTCTCCGCCTCCGCCGTCCAACGAAGCCACTGGGGACCTCCTTTCAGCAGGGGCAAAGGCGCGACCACTCGACTGAAGCCCCAGATGAACCTCCGGAAATAGTTGGCAAAGCCCAGGAATCGCTGGACTGCTTTCATAGAGTTGGGGATGGGCCATGACCTGACTGCACTGACGCGTTGCTCCTCCATCTCCACTCCCTCTGTGGAGATGAGATAGCCCAAAAATGACACAGACTGCTGGAAAAACAAACATTTCTCCTGTTTAACCTATAGATCATGCTCCAACAGTCTTCTCAGCACAGACCTGACTAACGAGACATGCTGGACGCGGTCAGCAGATTAGACCAAAATGTTGTCTATATAGACCACTACACCCCGTCCCAGCATGTCCCGAAACACTTCATTGATGAAGGCCTGGAAGACTGAAGGAGCATTAGACAGGCCAAAGGACATTACAAGTTACTCATAATGACCCGTGGTCGTAGAAAAATAAGTCTTCCAGTCATCGCCTGCATGAATGCGCACCAGATTGTAGGCGCTCTTCAAGTCCAGCTTCTGGAAGTACTGCGCCCCGTGCATTTGTTCGATGAGGGTTGGGATGAGGGGTAAAGGATAGCTGAACTTGACGGTGGCCTTGTTCAGTGTTCGATAATCAATGCAGGGGCGCAGTCCCCCATCTTTCTTCTTGACAAAAAATAAGCTTGAGGAGGCTGGTGACTTAGAGGGGTGGATAAAACTCTCCTGTACATAGGTCTCCATGGCCTCTGTCTCGGCATAAGAGAGGGGATATACATGTCCTCTTGGGAGGGCTGAGTCAGACAACAGGCCAATGGCACAGTCCCAGGGGCAATGGGGAGGCAGGCGTGTAGCCTGGGTCTTTGAGAAAACCCGGTGCAGATCCTGGTACTCCTCCGCTAAATCCTCCGGTAAATCCACTTGAGGAGCGCAGTCCAGACTTTCCACCGTAGTGGTGTAGACAGACACCGCGAGACACCTCCCGACACTTCAACCCCTGACACTTCAACCCAGCAGTCTCCTCTCAGACCAGGAAATAACCGGGTTATGCAAACTCAACCAGGGGAGACCTAAAACAATGGGGTGCGTGGGGGTATCTATAATCAAGAAAGTGATCTGTTCTGAATTAGTGTCATGGGTCAGCAAAGAAACAGTAATGTGATATACAAGCCCTGTCCCCTGGACGATTATCCAGGGCTCTAACTGGAATGGGTGACTGTAGGGGAACCAAAGGAATGTGTAATGCAGTGGCCAGTGCGCTATCTAAGAGATTCCCAGCAGCTCTGGAATCTATCAGATCTAACGGGAGTGAAGGGCTAGGGTACTCAGGGAATTTAACGGGAAAACACACTGGTTGATTTGACAGACAAGGAGAGGAGACCATGCCTTCTACCTGGGTTGGCGCAGAAGAATTCCCTGGCTTGTCACCTCCTCACCTCCTAGTGGATAGAGAGCAGGTCGGGGAGAAATTACCCCTTTCTCCACAATAGAAGCAGAGGCCCAGATTCCTCCTTTTCCTATGCTCTGCCTCGGCAAACGTGCCGAGCCCACCTCCATCGGATCTGGCCATGGAGCAGGGGTAGCCATGGGCTCTGAATTCTGCGCAGGTCTTCTTCAGTACAGCAGGAGGTTGTCCGATCGGATCGCCATGCTGATGAGCTGGTCGAATGACAGGTTGTCATCACGACAGGCTAACTCCAGCTGTACCTCGTCTGTCTCTTCCGGAAACAGCCTGGGCATTGCGAGCAAGGTACAGGTCGAATTGTAGAAGGAACCCCTTGCATCTTGCTGGTGAGCCGTCGAAGCGCTCCAGGAGGGACAGGGGTGTTCCACGGACCGGCTCCGATGGAACAGAGGTAGTTCGTGGTGTGGGAGCTGGTACCGGAATCGGTGCTGGAGACCGGAGGGACTGCGCACTCCCCTCCAAGCGCAGGATGGTTGTCAGCACACTGTCCATGGTGATACGGAGTCTGGAGAGACAGTCCTCGCGGTGCTGTACTGTCCTTACAATGGTCGCCAGCTCGGTCTTTCCTGATGTCTCCATTTTGCGGGTCGGTTATTCTGTCACGCTGGTATAAAAGATTTGGAGACAGGCACAGGAATATACAATAGAGGTTTTTAACCTGTCTAGGGTACGTGAGACGGTAGCGTCCCACCTCTTCAACAGCCAGTGGAACTGCAGGGCGCCAAATTCAAAACAACAGAAATCCCATGATTAAAATTCCTCAAACATACATGTATTTTACACCATTTTAAAGAGACACTTGTTGTAAATCCAGCCACAGTGTCCGATTTCAAAAAGGCTTTCCGGCGAAAGCAAACCAAACGATTATGTTAGGTGAGTGCCTATTCACAGAATAACACAGCCATTTTTCCAGCCAAAGAGAGGAGTCACAAAAAGCAGAAATATAGATAAAATGAATCACTAACCTTTGATGATCTTCATCAGATGACACTCATAGGACTTCATGTTACACAATACATGTATGTTTTGTTCGATAAAGTTCATATTTATATGCAAAAATCTGAGTTTACATTGGCGCCTTATGTTCAGAAGTTCCAAAACATCCTTTGATTTTGCAGAGAGCCACATCAATTTACAGGAATACTCATAATAAACATTGCTAAAAAATACAACTGTTATACATGGAAATTTAGATGCACTTCTCCTTAATGCAACCGCTGTGTCAGATTTCAAAAAAGCTTTACGGAAAAAGCAAACCATGCAATAATCTGAGTCGGCGCTCAGAGCCCAATCAAGACACAAATACTGTATATCCGCCATATTATGCAGTCAACAAAAGTCCTAAATAGCATTATACATTTTCACTTACCTTTGCTGATCTTCATCGGAATGCACTCCCAGGACTCCCACTTCCACAAGAAATGTTTGTTTTGTTCGGTAATGTCCATCATTTATGTCCAAATAGCTACTTTTGTTAGCGCGTTTGGTAAACAAATCCAAAGTCAGGAAGCGCGTTCACTAAAAGCAGACGAAATGTCAAAAAGTTCCGTAACAGTCAGTAGAAACATGTCAAACGATGTATTGAATCAATCTTTAGGATGTTTTTTTACATAAATCCTCAATAATGAACCAACCGGAGAATTCTATTGTCTTCAGAAGTGCAATGGAATAGAGCTCGCTCTCACGTGAACGCGCATGGTCAGCGCATGTTCAGGTCATGATAGACTTTACTCATTCCCCTCTCCTTCGGCCCCGCTTCACAGTAGAAGCATCAGACAAGGTTCTAAAGACTGTTGACATCTAGTGGAAGCCTTAGGAAGTGCAACATTACCAATATCCCACTGTATCTTCAATAGGAGCTGAGTTGAAAATCGACCAACCTCAGATTTCCCATTTCCTGGTTGGATTTATTCTCAGGTGTTTGCCTGCCATATGCGTTCTCTTATACTCACAGATATCATTCAAACAGTTTTAGAAACTTCAGATTGTTTTGTATCCAAATCTACTAATAATATGCATATTCTAGCTTTTATGGCTTTGTAGCAGGCCGTTTACTCTGGGCATGCTTTTCATCCGGACGTGAAAATACTGCCCCCTTCCCCAAAGAAGTTAATACACCCAAAACAAACATGTATACAAAACACTGGGCTGTACCCAAACAAAAGAGCTGGGGTAAACCTCGTTGAATGGCACGGGACGATACCCGTAATACACAATATATATAGCACGCAGCATAACAGCTGCACCAACTTATAGGTACTCACACCACCAACAGACATGGGAACAATAACCGACAGAGGGAACAGAGGGCACATATATAACATACTAATCAGGGGAAATGGGAACCAGGTGTGTGTAATCAGACAAGACAGTCCGGGGTTGATGATAATGAATCCTGTTCAGTGAAGCCTAGAAAGCCGGTGACGTAGACCTCCAGTACTGGTGAACAGTATGAGCATCAGTACTAGGGTGATTTGTGACAGTGGGAACATTCATTTAATCTGTTTTTAACCTTAATCTTAGTAGGAATAAGTTGATTGGCTAATATGGCCATAGTTTGGCTAATGTGACTGGGGAATATGTTATTCTTCTCTTTTACCGTTTCATCCATTGTCAAGGCATGTGTCATTATTAGGGTTGCAAAATTCCGAGAACTTTCCCGGTTGGAGGATTCTGCACAGGTTTCCCATACGAGGACAAACCGAAGAACCCTATTATGGTTCTACTTACCACCTTGTTTTCTAAGAGTGTATAGGCATTTATTTGAACCTTCTTCTGACCAGGAATGTCACATTGAGATTTAAGTATCTGCTCCGCGAGCCAAGACAAGTGAGGTGTTAGTAAAGGAACAGTCCGTCATATTATTTGACACGTCAGTGAGTGACTGTTTATATGCTAGCGGTTGTGTGTGTGTGTGTGTGTGTGTGTGTGTGTGTGTGTGTGTGTGTGTGTGTGTGTGTGTGTGTGTGTGTGTGTGTGTGTGTGTGTGTGTGTGTGTGTGTGTGTGTGTGTGTGTGTGTGTGTGTGTGTGTGTGTGTGTGTGTATGTATCTGTGTGTGTTTCATGTTCCTCCAGAGGTAGGGGCATGGGAATCGATCTTGAGGCGCCATTGATGCCTGATGATTGATTGCGTCTCTGTGATTTATTAGCCATGTCATGGAACGGGAGAGGGGGAAAGCTCTTTGTCCGTGTCTTCAGCAGCACTGTTGTTTTTCATTCTGCCTGGTTTTGCCCTCCAGTCACACTTTAGATCTCGCTGCCTAGATACCAAGTCAACCCTGTAGCAACAGCGAGATGTTAGACAATGTTCACTCACTCACGCTACAGTGATAGTTCAATAGCTCACTAATCTTAGATTTCAATAAGGCACCCTGGAAATGGAAATTTACTGAATTGTGTGGGTGGTAAAAAGGCAAGAGAAAGAGAAAGAGAGAGAGAGAGAGACAGTGAGAGCGAGAGCGAGAAAGTGAGAGTAGTGGTTGAGCTAGTGCAAATTAAACAGGGGGACATTTCAGTTCCCACATTATTGCAATTACTGTGTAGGATGGAAGATCAAAACAGATTTGAGTAACTCGGTTAGGTGCGAGAAAGAGGGTTATTGAAGTAATCCCCCTGAACAATATTCTGACTCATAGTCTGAAAGAACTGGTAAGTGTATTAACTGATCTCCCTGTAAAGCTAGTGCGTACATGTGGGCAAGGTGTGGATATAGTGTCTGAAATACATAACACACTCATTTGAATGGTCTAATCAATTTTCGACGTGCTATTCCTGATTTAGTTTTCCAATATTTCCGCCTATTGAAGAGGTGCCATAAATCATATCCCCCTGCTCCCTGAATCATCCATTTTCCAGTCAGACTCAGAAATAATCGCTTTTTTTCCCCTCCAAAACTATCATCTTCACTTCACTACCCAATGAGTCATGGCTTTACACTTTGCTGTGTTGAAAATCTGGGGATTAATCTGTCGTTTTTCTCAGGTGCTTCTCAATACAATGTAATATACAGTGGGGCAAAAAAGTATTTAGTCAGCCACCAATTGTGCAAGTTATCCCACTTAAAAAGATGAGAGAGGCCTGTAATTTTCATCATAGGTACACTTCAACTATGACAGACAAAATGAGGAAAAAAAATCCAGAAAATCACATTGTAGGAATTTATATGAATTTATTTGCAAATTATGGTGGAAAATAAGTATTTGGTCACCTACAAACAAGCAAGATTTCTGGAAAGGTAGAGAGAAAGAAAGGTAGAGAGAGAGAGAGAGAGAGAGAGAGAGAGAGAGAGAGAGAGGGAGAGAGAGAGAGAGAGAGAGAGAGAGAGAGAGAGAGAGAGAGAGAGAGAGAGAGAGAGAGAGAGAGAGAGAGAGAGAGAGAGAGAGAGAGAGAGACAAGAGAGAAAGAAAGGTAGTGAGAGAGAGAGAGAAGAGAGAGAGACAAGAGAGAAAGAGAGAGAGAGAGACAAGAGAGAAAGAAAGGTAGAGAGAGGCAGAAAGAGAGAGAGAGACAAGAGAGAAAGAAAGGTAGAGAGAAAGAAAGGTAGAGAGAGAGAGAGACAAGAGAGAAAGAAAGGTAGAGAGAGAGAGAGAGAGATTAGCCATCCCGGATCCGGGATCCTCCTCATCAAAAAAGCTGACTAGCATAGCCTAGCCTAACGGGACAGGGATATCATATAATATAATTTTCATGAAATCACAAGTCCAATACAGCAAATGAAAGATAAACATCTTGTGAATCCAGCCATCATTTCCGATTTTTAAAATGTTTTACAGCGAAAACACAATATGTATTTCTATTAGCTAACCACAATAGCCAAACACACAACCGCATATTTTCACCATGTTTCCACCGCATAGGTAGCTTTCACAAAACCGACAAAATAGAGATAAAATTAGTCACTAACCAAGAAACAACTTCATCAGATGACAGTCTTATAACATGTTATACAATACATTTATGTTTTGTTCGGAAATTTGCATATTTGAGTTATAAATCATAGTTTTACATTGCAGCCACCATCAAAAATAGCACCAAAGCAGCCAGAATAATTACAGAGAGCAACGTGAAATACACAAATACTCATCATAAAACATTTATGAAAAATACATGGTGTACAGCAAATGAAAGATAAACATCTTGTGAATCCAGCCAATATTTCCGATTTTTTAAGTGTTTTACAGCGAAAACACAATATGTATTTCTATTAGCTCACTACAGTAGCCAAACACACAACGCAATTTACTCCCCGCAAAAATAGCTTGCACAAAACCGACAAAATAGAGATAAAATTAATCACTAACCTTGAACAAATTCATCAGATGACAGTCTTATAACATCATTTTATACAATACAATTATGTTTTGTTCGAAAATGTGCATATTTAGAGCTACAAATCCAGATTATACATTGTGAATACGTAGCATCGATTCACCAGAATCTCCGGAGATATTTTGGACACTCACCTAATCTGACCAAAGAACTCATCATAAACTTTACATAAAAATACTTGTTGTATGGCAAATGAAAGATATACTGGTTCTTAATGCAACCGCTGTGTTAGATTTTTAAAAATAACTTTACCATAACATACAGCTTGCGTTATTGCGAGACAGCGCTCACCAAAACGGAGGAGAATAGGACTCAACATTTTACACAGAAATACGAAATAACATCATAAATGTTTTCTTACTTTGGCTGAGCTTCCATCAGAATGTTGTACAAGGAGTCCTTGGTCCAGAATAAATCGTTGTTTGGTTTTAGAATGTCCATTTCTTCTGTCGAATTCATGCCACAATGCTAGCCAAGGTTGCTAACATTCCCATCCTCTCTTGACGCAAAGAACGGAAAACTCCAAAAGTCCCAATAAACGTTGAATAAACTGATAAAACTCGGTTGAAAAAAACTACTTTATGATGTTATTATCATATGTATCAAATAAAATCAGAGCCGGAGATATTCGCCGTGTAAACCGAACGCTTTTCAGAAGACAGTGTCGAGCTCCGCCGCATGCCTTTTAGGACCTGTCACTCCAAAAGCTCTTGTTCGGCCTCAGATCAAGCTAGACACCCCATTCCACCTTCCACTGCCTGTTGACATCTAGTGGAAGGCATATGAAGTGCATGCATATCGATAAATAAAAGCCAGTTGAATAGGCAGGCTCTGAAACAGAGCCTCGTTTTCAGATTTTTCACTTCCTATATGGAAGTTTGCTGCAAAATGAGTTCTGTTTTACTCACAGATATAATTCAAACAGTTTTAGAAACTTGAGAGTGTTTTCTATCGAATAGTAATAATAATATGCATATTGTATGATCTAGAAAAGAGTACGAGGCCGTTTCATTTGGGCACGATTTTTTCCAAAGTGAAAACAGTGCCCCCCTATTGACAAGAAGTTGTCATGGGGATAAACACCTACCAGGAAGCAATAACCTTTCCCTCCTCACATACCCCCACAGAAACAACTATGACAAAGTGAAAAACAAAAACGGAGTACAGCTCCTGAGGCTCTGTCGAACACTGGGTCTGTACATAGTCAATGGCAGGCTGAGAGGAGACTCTTTTGGTAGGTACACCTACAGCTCATCCCTTGGCAGCAGCACTGTAGACTACTTCCTCACCGACCTAAACCCAGAGTCTCTCAGAGCCTTCACAGTCAGCCCACTAACACCTCTCTCAGACCACAGTAAAATCACAGTGTATCTGAGAAGAGCAGAACCCAACCATGAAGCATTACGGCCCAATAAATTACAAACAAGCCTATAGATGGAGTGCAAACAGTACAGACATCTACCAAAAAGCAATTAGTAGCCAAAAAATACAATCTCTCCTGGACAAGTTTTTAGCCTTAACATTCTCCTTCAGCAATGAAGGTGTAAATTTGGCCGTTAGGAACATAAACTTTATATTTGACAAATTAGCCTCCTTGGCTAATCTAAAGAAGCATAAGAGCAAACCAAAAATAACAGATAATGAAAAATGGTTTGATAATGATTGCAAAAATCTAAGAAAGTCATTGAGAAATATATCTAATCAAAAACACAGAGAACCAGACAACAAAAATATACGCCTTCAATATGGGGAAACACTGAAGCAATACAAACGCACCCTAAGAACAAAAAAGGAACAGCACATTAGAAGTGTGATGATGTCAAGAGATGAAACCAGAGAAGAGTCCCCTCAGCCAGCTGGTTCTGAGGCTCAGTTCACCAACCCAAACCAACCCCATAGAGCCTCAGGACAGCCCTCAGAAAATCTGGCCCAACCAAATCATCACAAAACAAAAAGAAAAATATATCACCTATTGGAAAGACACCACAAAAAATCTAAGTAAACTTCAATGCTATTCGGCTCTAAACAGACAGTACATGGTGGCAGACTATCTGACCACTGTGACTGATAGAAAACTGAGGAAAACATTGACTAGGTACAGACTCAGTGATCACAGTCTGGCCATAGAGACCGGTCCACCCAATAAAAATATTTATTGGGTGAAAAGCCAAAATGTGCAGTTTTGGCAGCCAAATATGTGTCCTCCTGCCACAACCTGAGGGACAGCCAGTGAAAAATGCAAAGTAATGTTGATAATATTTCCCATTTAGCTTAGTTTTGTTTTGTCTTTCATACCAGGTCATATGTCTTCTCAGTCATGTTGACACTGGTCTACTACCATTGCTTTAATGTATTGTTGTTCTGATTAATATTGTTGTTGTAGCTGTTATTAATGGTAATCCCATGTCCACTACTACTATTATTATTGCTGTTGGTCCCACCATTTATTTATATATAAATATATATATATTTTGTATATATATACATATATATTTGATTTTGATTTTTCGATATGTATACTTTGACAATGTAAGTAATAATGAACTTGCCATGTCAATAAAGTCAATTGAATTGAATTGAATTGAGAAAGAGAGAGAGAGAGACAAGAGAGAACGAAAGGTAGAGAGAGAGAGAAGAGAGAGAGAGAGAGAAAGAAAGGTAGAGAGAGAAGAGAGAGAGAGAGACAAGAGAGAAAGAAAGGTAGAGAGAGAGAGACAAGAGAGAAAGAAAGGTAGAGAGAGAGAAAGAGAGAGAGAGACAAGAGAGAAAGAAAGGTAGAGAGAGAAAGAGAGAGAGAGACAAGAGAGAAAGAAAGGTAGAGAGAGAGAAAGAGAGAGAGACAAGAGAGAAAGAAAGGTAGAGAGAGAGAAAGAGAGAGAGAGACAAGAGAGAAAGAAAGGTAGAGAGAGAAAGAGAGAGAGACAAGAGAGAGAGAAAGAGAGAGAGACAAGAGAGAAAGAAAGGTAGAGAGAGAAGAGAGAGAGAGAGAGAGAGAGAGGCAGGCAGGAAGAATCTTATCTTCCTCCTCTCTCTCACCTGTCAGCCTGTGTTGACAGAACTATGAGATGGTATTGTGACAAAGCCCAGCTGGGTGGTTTCTTCTGTCTTTCTCTCTCCGTCTCTCGTCTGTCTCAAACCCTCGCAAAAAAACACACCGAAACGCATGTGTTTTATTACAAAACAACACAAAATACCAATAGAGGTTACGCCAATGGAGCAGTTTGTAATGCGTCCCAGACTTGGTTTTTGTTGATCTTTTTATTGATTGAAATGGTTGTGAGTAATGCAGAAGTCGCTTTGCCGGCTCACGTACTGTAGCTGTTAATGATGATAATCATTAGTTGCCATTCAGCTCTCTCAGCATCCCAGTGCCACCAGATGTATTTTAGCTGTGTGTTAGTGTGTGTCAGTGAGAGGAAGCGAGCGTGTGTGAAATGGAGGGAGTGGAGTGTGTGTTGATGAACAGTATTTGATGTGAAATTGGGCGGCGGGCGAGGCCCAGTGATGTCAGCAGGGGGGCCCAAGGCAGTTTCCATGGGGACTTAGAAGAGCAGCATCCACAAATGACACACACACACACACACACACTCACACACACACACACACAAACAGACACAAACATACATGTACACACGGTGTCATTTCCACGGTTATTGTACGGTAACAGAATTCTGTGCCTGAGAAACAGATACACCAACACCCTCTTATAGAACCTTCCAAATAATAAGTTGAAAGAGAACGATTGAAAGATAAAGAGATACCCATGATCCCAAAAACACCAAACTCCCTTTCTTCTCCTTCGTGATGGAGTGAAACAGTCAGAGAGCCCGAGAGAGACTCCCGCTGTCTGCCTCTCTCCCCTGGTTAAGCTGTTTGTTTGTTTCCTTTGGTAGTTGAGATGCTGTGATTAAACAGACTCGCTAATGCCCTGGTAGACATCACTCCACCCCTTTCTCAGGTGTGGAGACTAGAGTCCAGACTTCAGGAGGAGAAGGTTCTGTCTGTCTCTCTCTCTCTCTCTCTCTCTCTCTCTCTCTCTCTCTCTCTCGCTCTCGCTCTCGCTCTCTCTCTCTCTCTCTCACTCTCATTCATGCATGCCATCTCACACTCTACCTCACCCTCTCCTTGTTCCTAATAAACAAAAATACCCACTCTCTCCAGCTCTCTACCCCTGTTTCTGTCCCCAGAGCATGTTTCATCCTCTCATCTTTCTCAGCCTCCTCCCATTACTTTATCTATATTTCCCTCTATTCCTACATCCAAGGACAGTAGACTTGTGTGTCTATGGACTGTAGTGTAGGTCCATTTTAGTGTGTGTGTGTGTGTGTGTGTGTGTGTGTGTGTGTGTGTGTGTGTGTGTGTGTGTGTGTGTGTGTGTGTGTGTGTGTGTGTGTGTGTGTGTGTGTGTGTGTGTGTGTGTGTGTGTGTGTGTGTGTGTTTAACTATACTTGGGACCAGAAGTCCCCATAGTGTTATGGTTAGAATTAGGCTAAGGGTTAGAAGCTAGGGTTAGTTTTAGGGTTAAGGTTAGCAACTAGGGTTAGGGTTTAGGGTTAGGGGAATTGTGTGTCCCCACAAGGTTAGTTATACAAGGCTGTGTGTGTGTGTGTGTGTGTGTGTGTGTGTGTGTGTGTGTGTGTGTGTGTGTGTGTGTGTGTGTGTGTGTGTGTGTGTGTGTGTGTGTGTGTGTGTGTGTGTGTGTGTGTGTGTGTGTGTGTGTGTGTGTGTGTGTGTGTGTGTGGAGAAGAGCTGCAGTTCTGTAACCAACCTATAGAGGTTGCCCTTCTACAGTACATTAGTACAGTGTCAGGTGTCACTGACCACACTCATGATAGCAGACGTTAATAACCTTATACACACACACACACACACACACACACACACACACACACACACACACACACACACACACACACACACACACACACACACACACACACACACACACACACACACAAAATACACACGCACACACGCACACGCACATGCACACAGTACAGTACATGAACAGAGAAACAGTGATTGGCACGGAGAGAGACTAGCAGATCAGTCTGAGAATATTTGGCCCTCAAAATAGCTTTCTAGTTAAAATGTGTGGTCTGAGTTAATGAATGAGTAATGCAGGACCATACGTGCTCGCTGTGTGAGAGATGAGATCACGCCACGTTCATATGCCGGCGGACTCAAATTCACAAACACGCACGTACGCACACACATTGTGTATGTGCATGTATGTGTGTGTGCGTGCGTGGGTGGGCGTGATTGTGAATGGGAGTCCGCCAGCATATGAACGTTGGAGTGATCTCATCTCTCATCTCCTCAGCCATGGTTAACAGTAACAGTATGTGCCCTTTGCTTTTCTGCAAAGGGCACAGGGCGGCTGCACTGTATTGAGGGGAGGATGGATGGGGCCATGTATCGCGAGATCTTGGCCAACAACCTCCTTCCCTCAGTAAGAGCATTGAGATGGGTCGTGGCTGGGTCTTCCAGCATGACAACGACCCGAAACACACAGCCAGGGCAACTAAGGAGTTGCTCCGTAAGAAGCATCTCAAGGTCCTGGAGTGGCCTACCCAGTCTCCAGACCTGAACCCAATAGAAAATCTTTGGAGGGAGCTGAAAGTCCGTATTGCCCAGCGACAGCCCCGAAACCTGAAGGATCTGGAGAACGTCTGTATGGAGGAGTGGGCCAAAATCCCTGCTGCAGTGTGTACAAACCTGGTCAAGAACTACAGGAAACGTATGATCTCTGTAATTGCAAACAAAGGTTTCTGTACCCAATATTAAGTTCTGCTTTTCTGATGTATCAAATACTTATGTCATGCAATAAAATGCAAATGAATTACTTAAAAATCATACAATGTGATTTTCTGGATTTTTCTTTTAGATTCTGTCTCTCACAGTTGAAGTGTATCTATGATAAAAATTACAGACCTCTACATGCTTTGTAAGTAGGAAAACCTGCAAAATCGGCAGTGTATCAAATACTTGTTCTCCCCACTGTAGCTACATATTTCAGACATGCCTCAGTGCATGTAACTGGTCATCAAAGAAGAGGTTGCAGTTAAATGCCTAGAATGTTATCCACAAGATACACAGAGAGAGTTTATAAAATAATTACTGAACAATGGCAACTACAAAGCCATGTCCGCCTCTTCCTCCTCAGTAAATTTACAGAATCCAAATCTCCCAGGCTAGGTCATGGTGTTTATTGTATTTTATTCCAGATAGCTCAATAGGGCCAAGCACCTTAATGGCACTAATAGATGCCGGCTGTAATTTGTACTGGGAGTAAATCAGTGTGAGCAGGGAAACTCTGCTCATGGGATGAATCACCTAATCATGCAGCTACAGTAATAAGCCATTTTCCCCTTTAACAAATGACCCCCATGCGCTACATAAATATCATCTTACCCACACAGATGACACAGACTCTTTATCTCCTGCTGCCTAGGCTAGGAGAGATGAGGGGAGAGGTAGGTTGCTTAGTTCCTTTTTCTATAGAAGTGAATTTCATGAAAATAAAAATAATGAAACATGAAAAAAGTGATCCTGTTTCGATAAAACTACACTAAATACATTCACGTCACCAAATAATTGATTAAAACACACTGTTTTGCAATGAAGGTCTACTGTAACCTCAACGGCGCTCTGTAGGGTAGCACCATGGTGTAGCCGGAGGACAGTTAGCTTCCGTCCTCCTCTGGGTACATTGACTTCAATACAAAACCTAGGAGGCTCTTGGTTCTCACCCCCTTCCATAGACTTGCACAGTAATTATGACAACTTCCGGAGGTTGTCCTCCAACCTATCAGAGCTCTTGCAGCATGAACTGACATGTTGTCCACCCAATCAAATGATCAGAGAATTAATCTAGCTGTAACCCTCTCACCAGGCTCGAATTTGACTCTCGCGATATTACCTTACATAGAATATCTCACCCGCATGGAATGTTAGGTGAGAAGAACATCTCCAATAAGAATCCCTATTGTAAACTATCTAGGGTGATGACAATTAGGGTATTAACTTCAGATGAAATGATTATAGGTTTCTGTTATTGTATCAGGATAGGCTATCCCATGCATTAAATTAAATTGAAACAGTAAATGACAACACCAAGGCAACATACATAAGGTTCTATATGTGTATTATTACATTTTCAAAGCACAACATCAAAATAAATAAAAATAATAAACCCCAATGAGTCGTGCACAACCCATGTCCAAATTATTTCAAGCTTGCTTAATAACCCGTTGGCGCGCGTTGGAGCTAAAAAAAAATATGAAGACACACATAAAGTCCCGAAGCACCCCACCGTTGTGGTTATTCACTACTTGTAGATATTCCTTCAGCGAAGTATGGCAGTTCCGTGCAGGTTTTCCCCACAAGGTCCACAGCAAGTACAGCTACCAGTGAAGACAGTACTCTTTAGCAGTAACCGATATCCCATGGGAACATGAACTCGTTAATCTTTACCAAGCAGTTCTCTCTCGGTGTCACACGATGCTAGGCTAACCTCAAGGCTGTCAAATACCTCCACGACGAGACGGTAGCTCGTCTTTCTTAACAAAAGTCTTTCTTAACAAAATTATAACAACTCTTATAAAATAAAATTGGTATTTCCCTTCATGTCTTAGTAGGTATTTAGTAGGTAGGTAGTTTTGTTCTAGTTTTGTTGTCTTCTTTTATAATTTTTCTTCACAAACGGTCCTATTGTAAATAGTGTCCATCCTTTTCTCAACGTCTCTCCCCCTCTTTTTTCTCCCCAGGACTCCCGTTAACAAGGTCCACTCTCCCATTGGCCACAGCTTAACAAGCAACCTTATTGGTCAAAACTTAAACTTAAACCTATTCACTTATACATTAAATAAATATTTCTTCAAAAGAAATGCATTAACAACATTACAATACGGGAGCAATTCAATCACCTTTTAAATATAATGCCAATTAATTATAACAAATAAACTCATTTCTTGGTTCTAACAAGAATAAACTCAATACTTGGTTTTAACAAGGGTATTACATAGCACTGAAAGCATAAGCTACAGCTAGCTAGTATTGTAGTGCATACAATGTGGTGAGTAGTTGACTGAAAGAGAGAGACAAAAAGTTTAACAGTTTTCAACAAATTAATTTCTTCAAAAATGAAAGAGAAGCAAGAGAGAGAGAGATTGTTTTTGTTTTGTTGTTTTTTTAACTTTCAGTTTCACTTACTTAGCTAGCAAATGCAGCTGGCTAGTTTAGTTACTCAAACACCTGGCTCAAACAGAGGGATGCTATTTTTTTTTAACCTTTATTTAACTAGGCGAGTCAGTTAATTAGGAATAGGCGTCCCGTCAACGGGACAGTTGTAAATCATGCAGCGCCTTGTGTCACAATCGCAGATTTTAGAGAATCAACAAATGTCGGTACATATAAGTGTCTTATATCGGCTGAAAGCTTAAACTCTTGTTAATATAACTGCACTGTCTAATTTACAGTAGCTATTACTGCGAAAAAAAATGGCATGCTATTGTTTGAGGAGAGCTCCTAACAACAAAACACTTCTTTCACCCTGATAGTTTTGATAAATTCACCTCTGAAGGTGAAATTATCAAGGCACAAGGCAAGACCCAAATGCAGACACAGGAGGCAAATGGTTGGAGTCTTACAATGTTTATCAAAGATATACTTCTCCTTAATGCAACCGCTGTGTCAGATTTCAAAAAAGCTTTACAGCGAAAGCACACCATGGAATAATCTGAGTACAGCGCTCAGCCACCAAAACAAGCCATACAGATACCCGCCATGTTTTGGAGTCAACAGAAGTCAGAGATATCGTTATAAATATTCTTACCTTTGATGATCTTCATCTTCATCTTCATCGGAATGCACTCCCAGGAACCCCAGTTCCACAATAAATGTTTGTTTTGTTCGATAAAGTCCATAATTTATGTCCAAATACCTCCTTTTGGTTTGCGCGTTTAGTTCACAAATCCAAATTCACAATGCACAGGCATTTAGTCCAGACGAAAAGTCAAAACAGTTCCATTACAGTTCGTAGAAACATGTCAAACGATGTATAGAATCAATCTTTAGGATGTTTTTATCATAAATCTTCAATAATATTCCAACCGGACAATTCTTTTGTCTTTAGAAATGAAAGGGAACGCAGCTCGCTCTCACGGCTGCGCGCGTGACTTAGCTCATGGCATTCTGCCAGACCCCTTAGTCAAACAGCTCTTATTCCCCCCCCCCTTCACAGTAGAAGCCTGAAACAAGGTTCTAAAGACTGTTGACATCTAGTGGAAGCCTTAGGAAGTGCAATCGGACCAAATTTACACTGTATCTTGGATAGGCAATTACTTGAAAATCTACAAACCTCAGATTTCCCACTTCCTGGTTGAATTTCTTCTCAGGTTTTTGCCTGCCATATGAGTTCTGTTATACTCACAGACATCATTCAAACAGGTTTAGAACCTTCAGAGTGTTTTCCATCCGAATCTACTAATAATATGCATATCTTAGCTTCTGGGCCTGAGTAGGAGGCAGTTTACTCTGGGCACGCTTTTCATCCGAACGTGAAAATAGCGCCCCCAGCCATAAGAAGTTAATCCAAAGGGGTAGGCAAGAGAATGGTTGTGGACAGGCAAAAAGGTCAAAACCAGATCAGAGTCCAGGAGGTACAGAGTGGCAGACAGGCTCGTGGTCAAGGCAGAACGAATGGTCAGGCAGGTGGGTACAAAGACCAGAAACAGGCAAGGGTCAAAACCGGGAGGACTAGAAAAAGGAGAATGCCAAAAGCAGGAGAACGGGAAAAACGCTGGTTGACTTGGAGACATACAAGACGAACTGGCACAGAGAGACAGGAAGCACAGGGACAAATACACGGGTGAAAATAAGCGACACCTGGAGGGGGTGGAGACAATCACACGGACAGGTGAAACAGATCAGGGCTTGACAGAAATGTGTACTTACATTCTGAAATCTTGCTCTGATTTATCATCCAAAGGGTCCCAGAGATAACATTAAGTGTCGTTTTGTAGGAAAAATAATTTTTCATATCCTAAAAAGGTCTAGACGTTGTTTCAACCACTCAAATCACTTTTTTTATGTATTCCTCAGAGAACCTAGAACGTAACCAGACTTCACTATATCATTAGGGGTGTATTATATCCTATGGGACACCCTATTTGGTCAGAGAGCGACGCCTTCATGGCACGCCGATGACGCGGGTGGTCTTCACTTGAACGACTCTAACTTTGTCAAATAAGCCCCAATCGGGGTCAAACAAAGCTAGCTAGATAGCCAATGAGCTGTATATTATGTAAAATGTAGCTACTAACCTTGTACGACAGCATGCCTTTTCCTTTTGGACAAAAATTATAAGAATATTCAGAGTTATAAAGTTATGAAAACTGGTTGTTTTGCAAATGTTGAACTTATAATATGGCTACTAATACTGGAAAAGCTAAATCAGGGATACAGATTTGACGATATTCTTGCAGAAAAATTTAATATGAATGCAAATGTTTCCTTGATGATTTGCCCAAATGTACCTGGGTGACTTCACACTAAATGTCATGTAGTTTGCTCGTACTTCAAGTTATCCATCTGACACTTTGCACACACACTGCTGCCATCTTGTGGACACCGTCGGAATTAAAACCAGAGTGATGGCTGGAACAGGGACCTTTCTGTTGCATTTCAAAGATAGTGGTAGAAATAAACCGGTTGTTTTTTTCTTTGTATTTTCTTCTACCAGCACTATTGTGTTATATTTTTTCTACATTCAATTCACATTTCCACAAACTTCAAAGTGTTTTCTTTCAAATGGTACCAAGATAATGAATATCCTTGCTTCAGGGCCTGAGCTACAGGCAGTTAGATTTGGGTATGTCATTTAGGCGAAAATTGAAAAATATGGGGGCTATCCCTAATAAGATTTATTAAGAACAAATTCTTATTTACAATGATGACCTAGGAACAGTGGTTTAACTGCCTTGCTCAGGTGCAGAGTGAGAGATTTTTACCTTGTCAGCTCGGGGATTTGATCTAGCAACCTTTTGGTAACTGGCCCAATGCTCTAACCACTAGGCTACCTGCCAGCTACCTGCCTCCCAATGTTAGCTAGCTTGCTATGACTATCCAACACAACACTGGAACTCTTCCAACCTAAGGTAAGCTTTTGGTTTTATTAATTTATTGCCACTGGGGACCACCGGTGTAACTGCTTACTGACTATACAATGTAACGCTACTGCATGATTGTAGCGGGTTTACTAACTCAATAGTTATATTAGCTATGTTGACTAGGATGTTACTTTAACTAATATGGGGGACAACAATGTAGGACGTGTGTAGCGGTTATGACATGGTTTGGCTTGGAACGTTTTTTTCCGCCTGGTCACGTACAGCTGATGTGTTGTTCATTTTCCAGAAACGAAGGGAAAAGGTGAGAGGGAATACATGAAAGTGAACTGTGTTTATGCGTGATCAGGGGTGTATTCATTCCGCCGATTCTGTTAAAAAAGCTAACGAAACAGGGATAAAAATACCTGAATTTGTCCAATAGAAACTCTCGTTTGCAACTGTTGGACTAATGATTACACCCTAGATCAGCTAGATGCAGGCAAGAGTGTGCAAGGCGGTATTGAATGTGTCACTGTCTGTCATCTCAAATGTTTCTCTCGACCTGTGTGCACCTACAGTACGTTGTAAACTTTCATTCATAGGCTAGCTAGGTTGTAGCAACCTCATGATGGGTATAGGTAAAATTCGAGTATCATGTAGTAGCCTAAACCTATCGATGTTACTTTGAACTGTGTGAATGGAATATGAATGACAGTCATCCGACATGCTGTAATAGAAATAAGGCCATGCTCATGAAAAGAAAATTGTCCTCCCTCATCTTAAACGGCCCTGACCGCCACTGGTCTGTGTGTGTGTGCGTGCGTGCGTGCGTGCGTGCGTGCGTGCGTGCGTGCGTGCGTGCGTGCGCGCGTGCGTGCGTGTGTGTGTGTGTTGGAGAGAGATGAAGGATCCTGTACTGGATGTTGCACTCTGAGTGTGTTCTCATCCCTGTCCTCAGGAGAGTTCATGCAGACTTGTTGCCTCTTTTTCACCAGGCCCTCAGGATGGGACATGCCTCATTATTCACCATGCTATTATCAAACCACTGCGGCACAAGATGTTGTCGATTGACTCATTCTCTCATTTCCCCGAACGTGCTCTTCACGTTGTGAAGCCGTTGTGGGCATCATCATCCCCAGGCGACGTCGAGGTGGTGATGATCACTCCACGGAAATGATGTCAGCCTTTCATCACGGACCTGATCCGTCATGAAGGTGTCAGCTGACTCAAGGCTGCAGGGCCACTTGAGGAACGAGGGAGCGTGAAAGAGGGAGAGATGAAAACCCCTTCGCACTTTTAGGGAAGATGTAGTGTTTATAGCCCAGGGCTAAAAGATACAGAGCTCCTGAGGCGGTGTGTAAGCAGTGAGAGTGAGATAGGGATGAGTGGAGGGATGGGGGATCCGGGCTGCCACCTTGTTCACTGCTTTGACCCAGTGGAGCAGAAGAGAGATGCTAACACCTAATGTTGCTATTGTAGTGAAACTGCTTTGAGGCCTGGAGAAGCATGTTTGGGCTTTAAGGCAACAAGTATGGGTAGCATATTGTTCTCTATTGTGGTAGACTGATAGATTGGGTTAGGGGTGGACTTTGCCCCAGGCAAAGGCCAGTCTGTACCCCACATACTGTATACAATTAACCATAAGGTCCCTCAGTCGAGCAGTGATTCAACCACAAAGACTAGGGAGGTTTTCCAATGCCTCGTAAAGAAGGCTACCTATTGGTAGATGGGCAAAAATAAAAAAGCAGACATTGATTATCCCTTTGAGCATGGTGAAGTTATTACTTACACACTGGATGGTGTATCAAGACACCCAGTCACTACAAAGATACAGACGTCTTTTCTAACTCATTTGCCGTAGAGAAAGGCTGACTTTAAAACAGTTACAGTTTAAACAACTTCTTGTCAATACGGGGGCGCTGTTTTCACTTTGGAAAAAATCGTTCCCAAATGAAACGGCCTCGTACTCTGTTCTAGATCATACAATATGCATATTATTATTACTATTGGATAGAAAACACTCTCAAGTTTCTAAAACTGTTTGAATTATATCTGTGAGTAAAACAGAACTCATTTGGCAGCAAACTTCCACACAGGAAGTGAAAAATCTGAAAACGAGGCTCTGTTTCAGGGCCTGCCTATTCAACTGGCTTTTATTTATCGATATGCATGCACTTCATACGCCTTCCACTAGATGTCAACAGGCAGTGGAAGGTGGAATGGGGTGTCTAGCTTGATCTGAGGCCGAACAAGAGCTTTTGGAGTGACAGGTCCGGTATTTTCTTTGTCTTCGACGGCGCGCGAGGGACCTCGACATTGTCTTCTGAAAAGCGTTCGGTATACACGGCGAATATCTCCGGCTCTGATTTTATCAGTTTTATCAGTTTATTCAACGTTTATTGGGACTTTTGGAGTTTTCCGTTCTTTGCGCCAAGAGAGGATGGGAATGTTAGCAACCTTGGCTAGCATTGTGGCGCGAATTCGACAGAAGAAATGGACATTCTAAAACCAAACAACGATTTATTCTGGAAATAGGACTCCTTGTACAACATTCTGATGGAAGCTCAGCAAAAGTAAGACAACATTTATGATGTTATTTCGTATTTCTGTGTAATATGTTGATGTCTATTCTCCGCCGTGTTGGTGAGCACTGTCTCACAATAACTCAAGCTGTATGTTGTGGTAAAGTTATTTTTAAAAATCTAACACAGCGGTTGCATTAAGAACCAGTGTATCTTTCATTTGCCATACAACAAGTATTTTTATGTAAAGTTTATGATGAGTTCTTTGGTCAGATTAGGTGAGTGTCCAAAATATCTCCGGACATTCTGGGGAAATGTTGCTACGTATTCACAATGTATAATCACGATTTGCAGCTCTAAATATGCAAATTTTCGAACAAAACATAAATGTATTGTATAACATGATGTTATAAGACTGTCATCTGATGAAGTTGTCCAAAGGTTAGTGATTAATTTTATATCTATTGCTGTTTTTTGCGAAAGCTACCTTTGCGGTGAATAAATGCGTTTGTGTGTTTGGCTATTGTGGTAAGCTAATATAATTCTATATTGTGTTTTCGCTGTAAAACACTTAAAAAATCTGGAAATATTGGCTGGATTCACAAGATGTTTATCTTTCATTTGCTGTACACTATGTATTTTTCATACTTGTTTTATGATAAGTATTTATGTATTTCACGTTGCTCTCTGTAATTATTCTGGCTGCTTTGGTGCTATTTTTGATGGTGGCTGCAATGTAAAACTATGATTTATACCTCAAATATGCACATTTTCGAACAAAACATAAATGTATTGTATAACATGTTATAAGACTGTCATCTGATGAAGTTGTTTCTTGGTTAGTGACAAATTTTATCTCTATTTTCTCGGTTTTGTGAAAGCTACCTATGCGATGGAAACATGGTGAAAATATGCGGTTGTGTGTTTGGCTATTGTGGTTAGCTAATAGAAATACATATTGTGTTTTCGCTGTAAAACACTTAAAAAATCGGAAATATTGGCTGGATTCACAAGATGTTTATCTTTCATTTGCTGTACACCATGTATTTTTCATAAATGTTTTATGATGAGTATTTATGTATTTCACGTTGCTCTCTGTAATTATTCTGGCTGCTTTGGTGCTATTTTTTATGGTGGCTGCAATGTAAAACTATGATTTATACCTCAAATATGCACATTTCCGAACAAAACATAAATGTATTGTATAACATGTTATAAGACTGTCATCTGATGAAGTTGTTTCTTGGTTAGTGACTAATTTAATCTCTATTTTGTCGGTTTTGTGAAAGCTACCTATGCGGTGGAAACATGGTGAAAATATGCGGTTGTGTGTTTGGCTATTGTGGTTAGCTAATAGAAATACATATTGTGTTTTCGCTGGAAAACGTTTTAAAAATCGGAAATGATGGCTGGATTCACAAGATGTTTATCTTTCATTTGCTGTATTGGACTTGTGATTTCATGAAAATTATATTATATGATATCCCTGTCCCGTTAGGCTAGGCTATGCTAGTCAGCTTTTTTGATGAGGAGGATCCCGGATCCGGGAGGGTGATGAAGTAGAGGTTAATGGCTGTGATAGGAGAAAACTGAGGATGGACCTACAACATTGTAGTTACTCCACAATACTAACCTAATTGACAGAGTGAGAAGAAGGAGGCCTGTACAGAATTAAAATATTCCAAAACATGCATCCTGTTTACAATAAGGCACTAAAGTAAAACTGCAAAAAAATTGGCAAAGAAATTAACTTTATTTCCTGAATACAAACTTTATATTTGGGGCAAATCCAACACATCACTGAGTACCGCTCTTCATAATTTCAAGCATGGTGGTGGCTGCATCATGTTTTGGGTATAGTCATCGGCAAAGACTAGAGAGTTTTTGGGGGATAAAATTAACAGAATAGAGCTAAGCACAGGCAAAATCCTAGAGGAAAACTTGGTTCAGTCTGCTTTTGGAACAGACACTGGGAGACAAATTCACCTTTCAGCAGGAAAATAACCTAAAACACAAGGCCAATATACACAGGAGTTGCTTACCAAGATGACATTGAATGTTCCTGAGTGGCCTAGTTAAAGTTTTCACTTAAATCGGCTTGAAAATCTATGGCAAGACTTGAAAATGGCTGTGTATCAACGATAAACAACCAGATAGAAGAATTTTTAAATGTACAAATATTGTACAATCCAGGTGTACAAAGCTCTTAGGAAATTACGCAGAAAGACTCACAGCTGTAATTGCTGTCAAAGGGGATTGTAACATAGACTCAGGGGTGTGAATACTTATGTAAATGAGATAATTCTGTAGTTAATTTTCAATACATTCGCTAACATTTTCACTTTGTCATTATGGGATATTGTGTGTAGATCTATTTCATCCATTTTGAATTAAGGCTGTAATACAACAAAATGTGTAATAAGTCAATGGGTATGCATACTTTCTGAACATACATGTCCTCTGCCTCGACGACGATGGCAGTACTATCAGCCGCACCTGTCTTTTTACCCCAAAAAATGCCTTAACTTATGTCATTTTTCTGTTCAAATGAAATATTCTTTCTTTTTATTTTCTCTGCCCCGCTCTGAAAGCGCCTCATTGCTGCAGCTTAATTTTAACGGTAGTCGCTTTCGCAATCATATCGTGTGAAACAATGCACAGGAACTCATTGGGGGGGGCGTCAAGCGGAGAAATTCTAAAAAGTATTAAAATCAAGTAGTATCATGTTTTTACATTATGCCCAGCTCACGAGGCCCATTGATGATGTGAGGCCTGAGGCAATTCATGGTAAATCTGCCACTGGCTCTTTAGCTAATACACTCCCGGTACTCCATGTCATGTGCCTTGCCTTGGCGTTGACGATGAGTGGCAAGAAGTGGAGTGTTAGCTAAAGACTGGTACTCAGTCTCTTTAGCTAGTAGACTGAGTCTCAGACTGAACTTTATGCGACTCCTCATTTTCTCGGTCACTTCTCGCTCAGATCGATACCTTCATGAGCATGAACAGAGTGACAAAGCACTTTGTCAGTCAACCGCTCTCTCTTGGTCCTCTTTATCTCAGCCTCACTCTACATCTTTCCCTCCCTCCCTCCCTCTCTTCTCTGTCTCTCCCCCTCTCTTTACCCCTCCTCTCCCCCTCCTATAGTCTCACTTTCTCTCTCTCTCTCCACCACTACCTCTCTCTCTCTCCATGTGAGATTGGGTATTTTCCTCCCTGAGTGCTTTCAATAACTGGAGTGATTGTAGAGTGTATGGCTGTCCACCCATGTGTGTCCTCTAGTAGCAGCCATCTCGCAGCCTGCCTATTCAAAACAATATTCAACAACAGGGTCATTTCATCATCCTCTCTCTGGTCCAGGGGGTCACTCGTGATTTTCTACTTCTTTCTCTCTTCTCTCTCTTTTGAAACAGTGTTTAAACCCTTTACAATGAAGATCTGTGAAGTTATTTCGACTTTTACGAATTATCTTTGAAAGACAGGGTCCTGAAAAAGGGACGTTTCTTTTTTTTGCTGAGTTTATCTATTTTATATATAATGTAGATGTATAGATGTATGCCCCAGGGAGACCTCTTTCGTTTGCACTCATGACTACTGGTTTCAATTACATTTTCAGCCAATTTACAAGCAAATACTTTATGAATGTGTTACAAATCAGCTTGCAAGGTTGCTAGCCAACTAGCCTGCTAACGTTTGCCCTACTAGCCTGCTAACGTTAGCCCTACCAGCTTGCTATTGTTACTTTAGCACTGCTTGAGTCAGACAGTTGCTATCAATACCTAGCTTACAGTTACAATAAAGTAAACCACAGTTTTGGAAATACATAATGCCATATAACCAGTTATCAATTCATGTTACCGATATATGCAGTTATCTTAGCCAGCAGGCCAGCCAGCTAAAGTAAGTTATTTTAGCCTGCTAGCTAGCCTAGCCAGCTAACTAGCCTAGCTAGCCAACCACCATGTCGACACAGCTAAGTAGTAAGCCAGAGAACAACTAGTCTAGCACAGCCAGGAACACACAGAACACAACAACAAAAAAGCCAGCAAATATAAAGTAGAGAGATTGACAGGTTGACAGCTGAGTTAGCTAACAAAGAGTCAAGGAGAGGCCTTCAGTGGGAGAGGCTGTTAAACCAGCCGAGGGAGAGTCAGCTAATCCAATAGCGATGCCTTGAAAAAGTATTTGCCCCCTTTCTAATTTTCATATGTTTGATACTGAGCAGAATTCATGGATCTTTCTATTAAGGTAAGTCGTCCAGGACCTGAAGCAGCAAAGCATCCCCAAACCATTGTCATGACATGACTTTCATTAACGTGATGACTGTTATTTATTGAATCAACTATGTTTAATTGTCACCCGATTTAAATTAATCATGTAACAATTAACTCATTAGGAATTTGGGGCACCACGGGAAAAGTTATTTAATGAGGTACCATCTTCCGAATTAACTCTAGAAGATATATAGATCTCTTGTATCAATAACAGTCACTTATTAATCATTACCTCATATGTGACTGACCAGCTCAAATCGTTAATATGTAGCAAAATGTGAAACAGTTTTTTTTACATTGGATAAAAGTAGAGACTCAGAGCTACAAAATGGTATATCATACACTGCATTTGAGGAACAATGGGAAAGTAATTCTGCTGTGAAAGTAGATCAACTTGTAAACTCACTTTTGAGAAAAGTGCTTTAAAGTTTTGGTACGTACTGGAGTGCTCTCCTTTGTCTACACCCATTCAGCATTGTTCACGCCCTCTTAATAAGCCAGCCCCACCCGTCTCTTTAAGGATTCACATGTGAGGTCATGTGCTAAACAGTGAGTAGTGTAGTAAAGATTAAGACTAAAAGTGGTAAAAGTAGTAGCCTACAATAAGGAACAATTCCAGGTAAACATAGTGTCCAGATAAAAATGTTATGTTAGACACTTACACAGACACACTTTTCTAAATTGATGGGTCATGTGAAATAAATGCTACAATCCCCAGCCACATCCAGTGGTGGAAAAAGTACCAAATTGTCATAGAGTAAAAGTATAAATCATTTGAAATTCCTTATATTAAACCAGATGGCACAATTCTATTTATTTTTTATTTTTTATTGACTATAGCCAGGGGCACACTCCAACACTCAGACATAATTTACAAAAGAAGCATTTGTGTTTAGTGAGTCGGCCAGATCAGAGGCAGTAGGGATGACCAGGGATGTTCTCTGGATAAGTGTGTGAATTGGACAATTTTCCTGTCAAAAAGTAAGTACTTTTGGGTGTCAGGGAAAATGTATTAAAGTAAAAAGTACATTTTCTTTACGAATGTAGTGAAGTAAAAGTAGCCAAAAATATAAAATAGTAAAGTAATGTACAGATACCACAAACTACTTAAGTAGTACTTTCAAGTACTTTACAGCACTGCCCAAATGCCTTCACACCAGTACATTAGCATACTTTATATATTGTTATACATGCACTTATCACATAGTAATCCATACATAAGTTAAGGCCATGCAAGCTGAGTTGAAACCTGAGTGAGGTGCACATGTACAGTACATAAACAGATGCATGCGCCATATATTTATGAAGGTGGACACTTGATACGATCACATTATATTGTTGTGGTATGTCACAAAATCCAGTTACGACCACACATCAATATTAATTATATATCAATATGTTGCTAAGTGGATGGTCTCTACAGAAGGTGTAAACGTTACAGCCAAATGGTTACTTGCATAGTAGCAATATCAGAAATGGATAGTGTCAATATAAATAACATATACAGTATGTACAAGAACAATATCAATAATGATATCAGTGATAGACGAGGTAGTTATATGCATTCAATCAGGGGTAAAGTGGCTAAGCAGCAGGATAAATAAATTGTAGCAGCAACTATGGCGTGTGTGTTAGGAGAGAGTGATGTGAATAGTGGCACTACAGATAGTGCTGATGACTGGTCCATCCAAACCACGCATGAACAAGGGAATCTATATTCAGAGAGCCTGTTTCTGTCCTGCCCTTGACTTTGGTCCAGGGCATGTGATGTCCATAGCCTCTTCGTCGCTAAACTCCCTGATCTTGTCAAAAATATAGTTTGTCTAGCTATGGCCAGTCCAGGTGGTGCTGTTACAGGCAGACCATCTATGGGAGGAAAGATGCACAGCAGCTGAAACCTGGTCCCGACAGTCCGAACGCTCCTTGGCGACATCACCAGGCTCCAGAGCATTGAAGCTGTAAAATAGGGAATAACAAAAAATCTGAAGACATTACAACTCAGCACAACATCAATTCACCTCCAAAGTTTAGATAAGAATAACCTCATACAATGGAAATAATTTTTTACCTGAAGTGCTGGTACTGCTTGATCTGTGGCAGTGGCCTGAAGTACAGAGTCAGGTGTTGTTGCCAGCCATAGCTTTCCACCAGCACCGTACCATCCTCCAGTCCAACCCCCCATCACAGTGCTGTCCTTCACAACACCGGCAATCTCAGACAAAGTGTTCACTCTGGTCTTTCTGAAGCGCTGCTCGATGAGGCCAAACCACCAGTCAGGGGAAAACTTTGTGTGGCCTGTGATCAGGAACTGAAGGTCCAGATTGTGGTGGAGCTTGTGCATGGTCCACCAGACACAATACCAGAGCACAAACTTGTTCTTGTTTTGGCCACTACAGTTATCACAATTCAGGTCCACATGTGTTTTCCCAACTCTGTAGTTGGTGAAGAAATGGTGCATGTAGTTGATGACTGCGCTGCTGTCTTTGCTTGCTTGGGCCAGCTCTCTTTTTGATGACTGTATGACTGGTGGATTAGAGTCAGGAGTGTTCTACTGATTAATGCTGAAAGACAAATTCCAGATACAAGTATTTTAGCATTATTATACAATAGATGCGAAATGGCATTCTGAAATATCCCTGCACACAGTTCATACAGGGAATGTTAGCTACTGTAGCTAGCCAGCCATCTAACGTCAGCTGGCTACCTAACAGCAAGCTTTAACTAGCAATACAAACTAATTGTCATAGGTAGCTAAAGTTAACCAATAGGTTCAATGTTAGCTAGTTTCCAGCCAGAGAGAGGAGTCACAAAAAGCAGAAATAGAGATAAAATTAATCACTAACCTTTGATGATCTTCATCAGATGACACTCATGGGACTTCATGTTACACAATACATGTATGTTTTGTTCTATAAAGTTCATATTTATATCCAAAAATCTTAGTTTACATTGGCGCGTTATGTTCAGTAATGTTTTGCCTCCAAAACATCCGGTGATTTTGCAGAGAGCCACATCAATTTACAGAAATACTCATAATAAACATTGATAAAAGATACAAGTGTTTTACATGGAACTTTAGATAAACTTCTCCTTGATGCAACCGCTGTGTCAGATTTAAAAAAAACTTTACGGAAAAAGCACACCATGCAATAATCTGAGTACGGCGCTCAGACACAAAAACAAGCCATACAGGTACCCGCCATGTTGTGGAGTCAACAGAAGTCAGAAATAGCATTATAAATATTCACTTACCTTTGATGATCTTCATCAGAATGCACTCCCAGGAATCCCAGTTCCACAATAAATGTTTGTTTTGTCTGATAAATTATGGACGTTATGTCCAAATACCTCCGTTTTGTTCGCGCGTTTAGTTAAAAAATCCAAATTCATGACGCGCAGGCCAGACGAAAAGTCAAAAAATTCCATTACAGTTTGTAGAAACATGTCAAACGATGTATAGAATCAATCTTTAGGATGTTTTTAACATAAATCTTCAATAATGTTTCAACCGGAGAACTCCTTTGTCTGTAGAAATGCAATGGAACGCAGCTAACTCTCAATGGGCGCGCCTAAGTGAGCTCGTGGCACTCTGCCAGACCACTGACTCAATCAGCTCTCATTCCTACATCCACAATAGAAGCCTGAAACAAGGTTCTAAAGACTGTTGACATCTAGTGGAAGCCTTAGGAAGTGCAATATGACCCCATAGACACTGTATATTGGATATGCAAACCTACAAACCTCAGATTTCCCACTTCCGGGTTGGATCTTTTCTCAGGTTTTTGCCTGCCATATGAGTTCTGTTATACTCACAGACATCATTCAAACAGTTGTAGAAACTTCAGAGTGTTTTCTGTCCACATCTACTAATAATATGCATATCTTAGCTTCTGGGACTGAGTAGCAGGCAGTTTACTCTGGGCACCTTATTCATCCAAGCTACTCAATACTGCCCCCAGCCATAAGAAGTTAAAGCACTCTGGTCGGAAAGACGGTTCCATCACACTGACACGCTCTTCTGACCTCATTAGGGGCGTGGCTTCGTTAATGTGCAATGGACATGAAAAGCCACTATCTCATTAGAAAACCAAAATCACATGTCTATCTCAACAAAAATAGTTTAATCGTTCTTCATATTGTATTAACATCATATTGGATGGAAACTTGAAAGCTAGAATGTGTTTCCTTCCTAAGTTACAGTATTTGGTTCATACAATTTTTAACAACATCACAAAATAATAAACACTATGACATGATTATTCTTTTGGTCCCCACTGACCATTCCTTACATTCCTATCGCAGAAATATTGTTCCAATATTAGCTTTTTTTTTTACAATCAAGTTTTTAGGCGGCAAAGTGTCTCTGTAACAAAGACATTACAATCTTGATACTACCTCCTTTCCTGTGGGGGAGAGGGGGTCTGGCTATTTGTCAGCCATTTGCCAAGCTGATCTGAGGCCTTGGATCCTCGACCAGGAGAGTCATGACACCATCACACCATCACACATCCATCACTTATCCCCAAACCGAGTGGTGCAGTGGTCTAAGGCACTGCATCTCAGTGCTAGAAGTGTCACGACAGACCCTGGTTCGATTCCAGTCTGTATCACAACCTGCCGTGATTGGGAATCCCATAGGGTGGTGCCCAATGTCGTTAGGGTTTGGCTGGCGTTTGGCCATCATTGTAAATAAGAATTTACAAAAATGCTTAACTGTTGGTATGAGGTTCTTACTATGAAATGCAGTGTTTTGCATGACCCATGTCGTCCAACAAGTTATACATTTGAATCATCTGTCAATAGGACATTCTTCCAGGTGCTTTTCAGCAAACTTGAGTCAACTGCTGATACTCGCGATGCACCAGTAGGTTGGTAGGAAATAGAGGTTGCAGGCTTCACATTCACGCTCAGCACAGCACCTAGTGTCAGCCAGAGTCTCATTCCGAATCTTGCCATCCACTGGTTATACTAAGTCGTGACGTCCCCCGAGGTGAAATAAGCACCGCATACAGTAGACATGTGCGCAGTACCCTTAATCCAATCCACTTGCTTCAATCGGACAAACCGGTCCCACTTCAAAGCTAGCTTCTTGTTTTTGGGCCACAAATGAGTCTGACCGCATCCTTGTGGGTATTATGGCACTATGTGGGTATTACTGCGCTAGCTACGAATGAAACACTCGCTCACTCAACTACGATTACCAAATGCACAGGAGAAGAGGAGATGCAGTTCTTTGCTTGATATTATATCGCTTCTTCTTCATAGTAGTTCACCAGCGGGCCTAACAACACCCGTGCCAATACAGTGGGGCAAAAAAGTATTTAGTCAGCCAACAATTGTGCAAGTTCTCCCACTTAAAAAGATGAGAGAGGCCTGTAATTTTCATTCACACTTCAACTATGACAGACAAAATGAGAAAATAAAATCCAGAAAATCACATTGTAGGATTTGTAATGAATTTATTTGCAAATTATGGTGGAAAATAAGTATTTGGTCACCTACAAACAAGCAAGATTTCTGGCTCTCACAGACCTGTAACTTCTTCTTTAAGAGGCTCCTCTGTCCCCCACTCGTTACCTGTATTAATGGCACCTGTTTGAACTTGTTATCAGTATAAAAGACACCTGTCCATAACCTCAAACAGTCACACTCCAAACTCCACTATGGCCAAGACCAAAGAGCTGTCAAAGGACACCAGAAACAAAATTGTAGACCTGCACCAGGCTGGGAAGACTGAATCTGCAATAGGTAAGCAGCTTGGTTTGAAGAAATCAACTGTGGGAGCAATTATTAGGAAATGGAAGACATACAAGACCACTGATAATCTCCCTCGATCTGGGGCTCCACGCAAGATCTCACCCCGTGGGGTCAAAATGATCACAAGAACGGTGAGCAAAAATCCCAGAACCACACGGGGGGACCTAGTGAATGACCTGCAGAGAGCTGGGACCAAAGTAACAAAGCCTACCATCAGTAACACACTACGCCGCCAGGGACTCAAATCCTGCAGTGCCAGACGTGTCCACCTGCTTAAGCCAGTACATGTCCAGGCCCGTCTGAAGTTTGGATGATCCAGAAGAAGATTGGGAGAATGTCATATGGTCAGATGAAACCAAAATATAACTTTTTGGTAGAAACTCAACTCGTCGTGTTTGGAGGACAAAACCTTGTGAAGACTTACAGAAAATGTTTGACCTCTGTCATTGCCAACAAAGGGTATATAACAAAGTATTGAGATGAATTTGTTATTGACCAAATACTTATTTTCCACCATAATTTGCAAATAAATTCATTAAAAATCCTACAATGTGATTTTCTGGAATTTTTTTTCTCATTTTGTCTGTCATAGTTGAAGTGTACCTATGGTGAATTACAGGCCTCTCTCATCTTTTTAAGTGGGAGAACTTGCACAATTGGTGGCTGACTAAATACTTTCCCCCCCCACTGTATATCCTCCAAACACCGGCTTCTCGGGCATTATCACTTAAACTTACAGGAGGGTGCTAAAGGGAGGATGGCTCATAATAATGGCTGGAACGGAGCAAATGGAATGGCATCAAACCCATGGAAACCATGGAAACCATGTGTTGGATGTATTTAATAACATTCCACTTATTCCACTCCAGCCATTACCACGAGCCCGTCCTCCCCAATTAAGGTGTATGTAAGTTATCAGATGTGTGTGTGTGTGTGTGTGTGTGTGTGTGTGTGTGTGTGTGTGTGTGTGTGTGTGTGTGTGTGTGTGTGTGTGTGTGTGTGTGTGTGTGTGTGTGTGTGTGTGTGTGTTACAGGGGTAGAGCAGACAGACTCTGGTCTGACTATGTCTTTATTGGATGACGAAACCCCTCCAGGGAGGTCATGATGGCTGCAGCAGGAGATGTGCAATGCGTCCCAAAATGGCAGCCTATTTCCTATGTAGTGCACTCCTCTTGACCAGACCCCTATGGGCCCTGGTCAAAAGTAGTGCACTATATAGAGAATAGGATGCCATTTGGGACTCGGCCCTGGTCTAAACCTAATGCATTATATAAACCAATCGCTCTTTCTTCCCAGCCTACCGTTCATCTTCCTCCACCACAGGTAATCCCATTAGTTCTCTCCTGATATGGCCTTTTACAACAGATTTAATTCAGGGGATTTCAATCAGGATGGAATCACATTACAGTTTTTGTGTCTTGTACGTGTGTGTGTCTCAATGTATTTGTCATGTGCACTCCTCTCTTTTTTTATTTTGTTGTCTTGGGTGAGGTGTGTGTGTGTGTGTGTGTGTGTGTGTGTGTGTGTGTGTGTGTGTGTGTGTGTGTGTGTGTGTGTGTGTGTGTGTGTGTGTGTGTGTGTGTGTGTGTGTGTGTGTGTGTGTGTGTGTGTGTGTGTGTGTGTGTGTGTGTGTGTGTGGAGTTTGTTCTTGTCATGGATAGAACCGATAAGTTGATAAAAGTGTATTTATGTGAATGACGGATATACTGTAGGAGTGTGTGTGTGTTTGTGTGTCTGTGTGCGTGCATGCGTGCGTTTGTCTTCACTGTCTTTTCTACAGTCCAAGTGCATCCTGGCAGCCAGGGATAAGACTGAGACTGAGTGTGGAATCTGAGTAACCATCACTCTTTCCTCTCGTCTCTTCTGTAGAGGGAGGGAAGCATCAATAACCCTGTGGGTAGAGTCCTGAATCGGGTCACAGAATGGAATTCGCAACACAATAGTTCTGAACCGCAAGCCAACCCATGGGTTGATGCTTTTATTCCACCCGCTAGCAGATTTGAGCAAAATATAAATCATATGGTGGGTGTAATGAAAACATCACCTCACTTGTAAATTGCAAGTTCACATGTGAAAATCACATTTGCAGTTTCACACGTGTGGCGGAAGAATCAGAATTAGTTAGGTAACATAATATGCTCGTATGATATGCTTGTTATTAGAATGTAAACCTTCGGACTCTGGTGTTGGCAGTTGAACTTCCTCCCTCAGCTGAGCCTCAGTCACCTGGGGCCCAGAGAGGGGAGAAGTCAGGCTTGTCTTTCACATGTCCCATGTGCTATGCAGAATATCAGAAAGAGAAGAGGACAGGAGGGAACATTGTCTTCATACTGTATGTGAATGTGTCTTTACCTATTTTTACACCATGTGAAGGGATGGCTTGATTAATGTGGAACCAATTACTTGTCTCCACAATGTCTGTGTCCCAGTCACTTCCTCCTTTGGCCTTGGGGGAGATAAGGTCTGAGACAAGATGTGTGGGGTAGTGTCTGGAACCATTGTATGTCATCTCTGATGTTGCACTTATCCTGGGATAGTGTATGACCTAGAGGCTCACTCCCCTCAGTGAGCTTGTCCAGGAGTGTGGTCAAGAAGGGGTTTTACTTGAGATGGGAGTATCTGGAGTTGACAATTGATGTATGCCATAGAATGAGTTGGTGTTGCTGTGCTATGTAGTACCAGGAATGAGATCGGAGCCTCGTCTTAGGGGCCAAACTCTGAACAATAAGAACAGTCTTCATAGAAAATGCTATCTGGCTGCGGGATACTCCTTTCTCATTTATCAAGTCTCACCTTGTGACCCATTCCACACATCTGTTGTTTGTCATGTAGACTAAGGGGTGGATCTTTGCTATGAAATATTTTTGTAGCCTTTGTGTCGGGGCTCTCAACGAATTGATAATACAGAAATTAACCACCACACACGTAGGAAAATCTCAGGGGGGTGAAATAGTGTTATTCTCATCACATGTGAAAAGGTGGTTAACATGATGCAGAAGCAATGTTTCCACATGTGTAATTGCAAATTCTGTAATGCCATTCTGTAAAAATGTTACTTTTAATTTGTTTATTTTTTTTAAACCTTTATTTAACTAGGCAAGTCACCAGTCTCGACGTCAACAGTGAAGAGGAAACTCCAGGGTGCTGTCCTTCTAGGCAGAGTTGCAAAGAAAAAGCCATATCTCAGACTGGCCAATAAAAAGAAAATATTAAGATGGGCAAAAGAACACAGACACTGGACAGAGGAACTCTGCCTAGAAGGCCAGCATCCCGGAGTTGCTTCTTCACTGTTGATGTTGAGACTAGTGTTTTGCGGGTACTATTTAATGAAGCTGCCAGTTGAGGACTTGTGAGGCGTATGTTTTTCAAACTAGATACTCTAATGTACTTGTCCTCTTGCTCAGTTGTGCACCAGGGACCCCCACTCCTCTTTCTTTTCTGGTTAGACCCAGTTTGCGCTGTTCTGTGAAGGGAGTAATACACAGCGTTGTACGAGATCTTCAGTTTCTTGGCAATTTCTCGCATGGAATAGCCTTCATTTCTCAGAACAAGAATAGACTGATGAGTTTCAGAAGAAAGTTCTTTGTTTCTGGCCATTTTGCGCCTGTAATTGAACCCACAAATGCTGATGCTCCAGATCCTCAGCTAGTCTAAAGAAGGCCAGTTTTATTGCTTCTTTAATCAGAACAACAGTTTTCAGCTGTGCTAACATATTTGAGAATGGGTTTTCTAATGATCAATTAGCTTTTTAAAATGATCAACTTGGATTAGCTAACACAACATGCCATTGGAACACAGTATGTTGGTTGCTGTAAATGGGCCTCTACGCATATGTATACATTCCATAAGAAATCTGCCATTTCCAGTCATTTAAAATATTAACAATGTCTACACCGTATTGCTGATCAATTTTATGTTATTTTAAAGGACAAGAAATGTGCTTTTCTTTCAAAAACAAGAACATTTCTAAGTGACCCCAAACTTTTGAACGGTAGTGTATGTCGGCTATAGGCTTTTATTAGGTAAGAAATGTAAAACATTTAAAGATATTGTTCATAATTCATGGCATGGTTTCCTTTTATCCAAATGTTGAATAGACATGCAGTCAAATGAATGTATGCAGGGAGGGGAATAATAGCCTACTACTCTGGAATCATAAACACTATTAAATAATGATGTTACTTGGTGAGTCATGGCTCTCAGAGCAATTATACTGTACGTGGGTGGGTTAGGATGCGGAGAAAAATCTGTCCTGATGTCGGCTATCGGGTGGGGCTCGGAATTTATGTGGCCGGCGTGGGGAGGGTGCGGCTCCAAAAAACAGACCCGTGCAGGACTCTACCTGATCATTCATCAGGCACCGGCACCTCCTCCATCTCTTTCGTTTTCTCTTTTTTTCCACTCTGTAACAGGGGCATACAGTATTCAATCTGGCCAGACAGGATCCCACCGAGGCTGGACACCCATGATGCGACTGGGTCCAGAGACATTCATCTGAAAGTGTGTGTGTGTGTGTGTGTGTGTGTGTGTGTGTGTGTGTGTGTGTGTGTGTGTGTGTGTGTGTGTGTGTGTGTGTGTGTGTGTGTGTGTGTGTGTGTGTGTAGGCCTAGTGTAGGTGTGTGTTCCAACCAGAATGAGGGTATTTACAGTAATGACTGATATAAAAATGACAAACAACTTCTAGAGATGAGCGTACACAGAACAATAGCCTAACCACAACACAACTCACAATTCAGAGATAAGTAGTATTCCTATGACATATGCACATTATTTTTCTAGTGTAATGCTGTCACTTACTTAACCCCTGACGCAGAGAGCATGTTTTCAGAAAGACACTGCCTAGCTATTCCCATGTGTTTGGTACATTGGGAACACATCGCTACTTCATGTTATTTGTGATGTAACAAGGGAAAATTCTCTGCAGCTCATTTTCCAAGTGATGTTGGCCCCTTGTCTCCCCCAGGGAACTTGAATGAGCTCTTGTCACAGTAATGTGTGTGTTTGTAAGTGCCTGTGTTTGTGTGTGTGTCTCTGTGTGTGTCTCTGTGTGTGTGTGTGTGTGTGTGTGTGTGTGTGTGTGTGTGTGTGTGTGTGTGTGTGTGTGTGTGTGTGTGTGTGTGTGTGTGTGTGTGTGTGTGTGTGTGTGTGTGTGTGTGTGTGTGTGTGTGTGTGTGTGTAAGTGATTGTGCGTGCGACCATGCGTGCATGTGTGCGAAAGTGAGATTGTGTGCATGCATCTTCATGCATGTGTGTGTGCATTTGACAGTGTGCATTATTTGTGTCATTGTGTGTGTACGTGTGTCACCGTCCCTCCTCCCATGTGGCGAACGGAGCAGCAATGAGAGTGAATGAGCTCTTTAAACTCCCACAGTGTCTGGGGGACTGGTGTCTGTCACCATGATGCACTGGCCGTTAGTAAACTCCATTACTGCTGCGTCCTCATCTCCGTCACTGTCATCGCCTCCAACGCCGCTCGCCCAGGCTCCCCAACCCCCACACACCGGAAACACACTGTCAGCGACGCAGTGCGTCTCAGACTTCCATCAGCACTCTGATCAAGTGGAAGATTACCCAGAACAACCCACTGTTTTTCTGTAAAAGCACACCAGTACACCCAACACCATCAACAGCGACAAGGGTACAGCCAAAACAACCTGGGTGTTTCTTTCAGTTTTTATCATTGTCCCTGACTGCGCATAGGAGGCGATGACAGGGACCACAATTGAAATAATTCACAAACTTTATTGTGTCATCGCTGACAGGTTTTAAAATGTATCTACTATGTGTATATGTATTTTTTTAGCCTTCAAATAAAATCAATCGATTTGTTAAAAAGCTCAAATCTGGGCTTATGTCTGACTAGTTTGGATTTCCGTGTATCTTACACGTGTTTTAGTGTTAAATTCAATGCCGGTCTTTAAATTCCATCCCACTAGTTGTGTAGTGTGTGTGTAGAACTCCGTGCTGCTCCTTGGCTATCTCAAAAGCTATCTCTTTTAATGGAAAAGTGCTGCTACTGGAGAGCGAGAAACTGGTTGTTAGGTTATGATCCTATCGAGACAGTATTTAACAGAAGAGACCGGGAAGGCCATATCTTAATGCTAATGTCACTGTGTAGGTCTGTGATAAGAGGGTTTGGATCTGATAGCACAGGGATGGCGAAATCTCGTCAGGTGTTTGTCACTGGAGCTAGCTGGGACTGTTGTGATTTCACGCCACTGCATGGTGTTAGGAAATGAGGTCACATCAATTGATAATTGATGTGGTCTGAAATGGGAATATTTGCGATACCACCATTTGTGGTTTGTGCTCCTCCATAAACCTTATACAGTATGGGCTGGTTTCCTGGACACAGATTACACCTTGTCCTGATGTAAAACTCAAACTCAATGGAGACTCATCTGAGAGTTATTTCTCGGAATCTGGCCCTATATGTTTTACACAACATTGTTACGTGGGCTTTTAGTTGAATAGCATTCTTCTCATCTGCCTGTAGATTTATTTGGGAGAAAGATTTGAGTCTGTCTGATCTGATGAAATGTATATTTTGTTATGATAATAGAGGATTACTCAAGATTCATTTAGTGATACCCCACTTCAAGAAAATGAAAGGGGTGAAATGAAAAAGAGAAGTGATTTTGTGTCATGATAAAAATGACCAAAAATAAAATTGAAAATCCCTGCTATCTTCTACCAATGTCTGCTTAGTTTCTCTCTCTATCCCACTCTCTCTCTTTCACTGTGGAATGAGACTTTATATCCTGGCTCTAAACCACCTCAATAACACTTTAAATCAGTTAGTGGTTGGACTCTAACTCTTCCTCTAACTTTAATCTGCTCGGCACTGCCCTCCTCACCCACTCCTTACTCCCGCTGTGTCAGACGCGTGGTCCGTGAGGGAGATGGATGGATGAGGGATGCATCTATGTACGCCACTTAATTACCAAACAAAGCTGCCATGGCTGTAGCCCGGCGTTGTTGCTAGCTGTGTCCGCGAGGCGAGGGCGACACAAACAGATCCCGTGCCCCAGAGAAGCATGGCCATTCATCACCCTAACCTCATTGTGAAAACCAGACACACTTCACCCCCTCGCTCCATCCCTCCACCTCTTCTCCGCTCCGCATGGCCTCATCTGCTCATCCCCACCTCTCCTTATTCATCCCTCTGTACCCCAACTACACTCATATTAATACTAATGACGGCAGCATTGTGGGGCCAGACACTTCATTGTCCATATTGTCGGCCAGGCTCATCCTGCTTGTTCTATATTTCCATATTTATTCATTTATGCCGTCTTTCTCCCCCGAAGAGGCATATTAATACTAATGGTGATAAAGAGACCAATCATGCACCACATGCCCAGCCCTCTGAGAGACAGACAGAGAGAGTGAGAGACAGAGAGAGAGAGGGGGAGATCAACCATTTCCAGGCTCAGGGACATGTACTAGTCTGTGGCGACCTATATGCCACAACTGGAAAAAATAACCTGACACTCTTAGCACACAGGGGGACAAACACCTACCTGGAGTTTAATTCCCAAAAATGCCACCCTAGACACAACTATGACAAAACAACCAACAAAAACGGGTCACAACTTCTGCAGCTCTGTCGCACGCATCTCTGGGTCTGTACATAGTCAATGGTAGGCTTCGAGAGGACTCTTACAGTTGGTACACCTACAGCTCATCCCTTGGCAGTAGTACTGTAGATTACTTTATCACTGACCTCAACCCAGAGTCTCTCAGAGCATTCACAGTCAGCCCACTGACACCCCTATCAGATCACAGCAAAATATAAGTCTACTTGAACTGAGCAATACTCAATCATGAGGCATCAAAGCCAAAATAACTATATAATATTAAGAAATCCTATAGTGGAAGAAAAGTAGTGTAGAAACCTACCAAAAAACAATTAGGCAACAACAAATTCAATCCCTTTAGACAACTTCCTGGACAAAATGTTTGACTGTAATAGCAAAGGAGTAAACTTGGCAGTAGAAAACCTAAACAGTATATTTGACCTTTCAGCTTCCCTATCAAATCTAAAAATGTCAAGCAGACAACCTAAGAAAATTAACAACAATGACAAATGGTTTGATGAAGAATGCAAAAACCGAAGAAAGAAATTGAGAAACCTATCCAACCAAAAACATAGACCCAGAAAACTTGAGCCGACGCCTTCACTATGGTGAATCACTAAAACAACACAGAAATACACAACGGAAAAAGAAGGAACAGCACGTCAGAAATCAGCTCAATGTAAATGAAAAATCCATAGAACCTAACCACTTCCGGGAAAATTGGAACACACAAAAAAAACAACACAAAGAGTTATCTATCCAAAACGGAGATGTATGGATAAACCACTTCTCCAATCTTTTTAGCTCTATAACAAAGAAAAAACAGAAAAAGCATATACATGATCAAATACAAATCTTAGAATCAACTATTAAAGACTACCAGAACCCACTGAATTATCCAATTACATTGAATGGACTACAGGACATTACAAACCCTCCAAACCAAAAAGGCATGATCTTTTTGTTATGCCCTGATCTGTTTCACCTGTCCTTGTGCTTGTCTCCAAATATCCCCTGGGTATTTATAGCTGTGTTTTCTGTCTGTCTGTGCCAGTTCGTCTTGTTTGTTCAAGTCAACCAGTGGTTTGTCTCAGCTCTTGCTTTTCCCCAGTCTCTCTTTTTCTTGTCCTCCTGGTTTTGACCCTTGCCTGTCCTGACTCTGAGCCTGCATGCCGTCCTGTACCTTTGCCCCTACTCTGGATTATCGACCCCTGCCTGCCTTTACCTGTCGTTTGCCTGCCCCTGTTGTTGCAATAAACATTGTTACTTCAACACAGTCTGCACTTGGGTTTTACCTGAAAAGTGATACCAACAACTACCGTGGGATATGCGTCAACAGCAACCTTGGGAAAATCCTCTGCATTAACAGCAGACTTGTAGATTTCCTCAGTGAAAACAATGTACTGAGCAAATGTCAAATTGGCTTTTTACCAAATTTGCGTATGACAGACCACGTAATTCACCCTGCACACCATAATTGACAAACAAAATTAAACAAAGGCAAAGTCTTCTCATGATTTGTTGATTTAAAAAAAGCTTTTGACTAAATTTGTCATGACGATCTGCTATACAAATTGATGGAAAGCGGTGTTGGAGGAAAAACATACAACATTAAATCCATGTACACAAACAAGTGTGCGGTTAAAATTGTAAAATAATAAACACACTTATTTCCACATCACCGTGGGGTGAAACAGGGATGCAGCTTGAGCCCCACCCTCTTCAACGAATTGGCGAAGGAACTAGACCGGTCTGCAGCACCTGGCCTCACCCTACTAGTCTTAAGTCAAATATCGACTGTTTGCTGATGACCTGTTGCTTCTGTCCCCAACCAAGAAGGGCCTACAGGAGCACCTAGATCTTCTGCACATATTCTGTCTTCTGGTCTGATGAAACAAAAATAGAACTGTTTGGCCATAATGACCATCGTCATGTTTGGAGGAAAAAGGGGGAGGCTTGCAAGCCGAAGAACACCATCCCAACCGTGAAGCACGAGGGTGGCAGCATCATGTTGTGGGGGTGCTTTGCTGCAGGAGGGACTGGTGCACTTCACAAAATAGATGGCATCATGAGGTAGTAAAATTATTTGGATATATTGAAGCAACATCTCAAGACATCAGTCAGGAAGTTAAAGCTTGGTCGCAAATGGGTCTTCCAAATGGACAATGACCCCAAGCATACTTCCAAAGTTGTGGCAAAATAGATTAAGATCAACAAAGTCAAGGTATTGGAGTGTCCATCACAAAGCCCTGACCTCAATCCTATAGAAAATGTGTGGGCAGAACTGAAAAGGCGTGTGCGAGCAAGGAGGCCTACAAACCTGACTCAGTTACACCAACTCAATCAGGAGGAATGGGCCAAAATTCACCCAACTTATTGTGGGAAGCTTGTGGAAGGCTACCCAAAATGTTTGACCCAAATTAAACAATTTAAAGGCAATGCTACCAAATACTAATTGAGTGTATGTAAACTTCTGACCCCCTGGGAATATGATGAAAGAAATAAAAGCTGAAATAAATCATTCTCTCCACTATTATTCTGACATTTCACATTTTTAAAATAAAGTGGTGATCCTAACTGACCTAAGACAGGGAATTTTTACTCTGATTAAATGTCAGGAATTGTGAAAAACTGAGTTTAAATGTATTTAGCTAAGGTGTATGTAAACTTCCGACTTCAACTGTACCTGCAGATTCATGCAGGGTAGTAACATCATGAATTGTGATTATGGTTAATTGTTTACTTAGCTAGCTAGCTAGTTACATGTCTTAACAAAAGACTCCATTATACGAGTAACCATTTCTGGTTCATTCGTAAAATCGATTTCAGAGCACTCTCGTCTGAGTGTGCCAGAGAGCGCAGAATAACTGATGGATTTACGAACACTCAACACTCATTGAAGTTGAATATGCAGGTGTCAGTACATGTCAGTACACTTGTCGGCCAGAGTGTCCGATGTGCGCTCTGAATGCGAAACACTCTAAATTTACAAAGGACAATCTGACAGCACAGTTGCAGACACCAACACTCTGGATAACATAACAGCCTAACCAGCTCTGCTAGGGCGAGTAATGTTCAGTGAGCTGTTCTCTCTCACTTAGATGTCTGGAAGTAGCTAGCAAGTTAGCTTGGGTGCTTGACTGCTGTTAGTACATTCGGATCAACCCTTAAAGAGATGGGTGGGGCTAAAGCTTATCAGAGTGTGAACGATGATGAATGGTGTAGACAATGAGGGCTCTCCTATAGTTGTACCAAAACATTCAAAGGCCATTTTCTCAAAAGTGAGTTTACAAGTTTATCAACTTTCAAAGCAAAATTACTTTCCCATTGTTCCTCAACTGTAGTGTATGATATTACATTGTGTAGTTCTGCATCTCTACTTTTATCTAATGTTAAAAATCACCATTTCAAATTTTTCTACATATGACTGATTTGAGCCGGTCAGTCACATATCTATTGGGTGAAATATCACAGTGTGCCATCAGAGGCAAGATTTGTGACTTGCTGCCTCAAGAAAAGGGCAACCAGTGAAGAAATTGTAAATACAACCCATATTTATGTTTATTTATTTTCCCTTTTGTACTTTGTTAAAACACTGTATATAGCCATAAAATGACATTTGAAATGTCTCTATTCCTTTTGAACTTTTGTGAGTGTAATGTTTACTGTTCATTTTTTATTGTTTATTTCACTTGCTTTAGCAATGTCAACATATGTTTCCTATGCCAATAAAGCCCTTTGAATTGAATTGAGAGAGAGAAACAGAGAAATAGAGACAGACATAGAAAGAGAAAGAGAGACAAGAGAGAGACAGGGTAGAGTGGAGGTAGAGCGTAAGGTCGGGGTGAGACATGGCACTAACTGTCTCCTCCACTCCCCTGCTGAGATTCTATCACACATTCATCATCAAGGTGTAATCAGTCCACACCAATGACTTTGTCAAATGAGGCCCTCCCCTCGATGCACCCTCTAGGAGCGGAGACGCAGGGGCCGACAGAAAGACACAATTCATAACATCTGACTGTTAATCTGAGTTATTGAGCAATAGTGTTACTGTTGAGTTAACTTCCAATCAGATAGCAGACCTACTGGATGTTAACACAACAGAACCTACTGCTTCACAGAGATGTGACAAGAGGGGGTTGGTGAGATAATGCAGCATTCCTAAGACAACACAAAGGAAATCCTTGCATGCAGTGTAGAGTGACTTCGAGGGCCCGCAATTATGTGTGTGTGTGTGTGTGTAGGGTGGGTGTGAACTCATCCTATTCCACACCATAATGTCCACCAATCATAGTCCATCTGTCTTGGCCGCTAGCCAGTACATATCTGACCAACTCACGTGCTCTATCTCTTCATGTCACATGATGGATATAATCATTATTATGTATAGTCTGCACCGGCACATGGCCTATAGGACTGCAATCACTTTACATAGTTATCACACCACCCACCACCAGCCCACAAAAAGCCAGCGTCGGAGTTCACTAAAGTCACCAATCAACCTAATCTCATCGTGGTGAAACGTAGCAATTGTGTTTCCTGGTTTGGCTTTAATTTCATTTTCACTTCTCTAAATTAATTTAGAAAGGGGGGCTTTTTGATAGTGGGAACATGCAAGAAATTACATTAGATGTGATAATATGTTAATATCTCCAGGGAGGCCTGTCTGGAGATGGCTGGCTATCTAATTCACATTCATTTATTTGCTGCTCTCTGTTTCATTAGGGGCCCCACTTAAAACGGCACTTATAGAGGGGGAGAAAACAGAATGAGTACGTGTGCAAATTTAATTAAGGACCCTGCTTTATCGGCACTGAGGGGAACGTATAGAGGGAGAGAGCCCTGGGAACAAGATATGGAATGCATGGGAAGGGATGGTGTGTGATTGAGATGATTATTATTCAGAAGGCATGTGCTCTACATTCTGATTCTATATCGGATCGGATCTGGGGTTCAGAAAGTGGTTCATCTTAGTTCATAGCTGTTAGCATATAGAAAATATTATCTTACATTATATGATATGGTATCATTATATTCAAAATGTTACCACATCTTTTAGGTATGATCTCACTTTGTCTAGTCAACCCGGCCCTCTCGTCCTCTTTTTTTTGCATTTTAAGGGCAGCAGTCCTTCGCCTACCCTTGGTTTAATTGTGAGGAGGTGGATTTATGTGTGTCTCTCAGAGGTGTGGCTATCATGTTGTAATTTACTGCCTGGACATAGAGCCTGCGTCTGCCTGTACAGTGGGAGGGGAGGAGAGGGGGGATAAACATGAATACCTAGTATGTCCACTTCATCGTCAGACCATTTCATTGGTAAACTACATGGCCATGTAAAAGTATGGTATAAATACGGAAGAGACGGACGTTCTGCTACTCCACTTCTACTACTTGCAAGCTTCCTTTTTTGTGCTTTTCATTTCGAGATTTGCTAAGAGCAATTATGTCTATGTCCAGTTCGGAGGAGCGCTGTGCGAGCTGGTGAGACAATACAATAACCTTTATAACCCTTCAATGGGGTTATATTCGGACAAGCAAGGAAAAGACAACAGCTAGAAGGAGATATCACGAAATTTGAACACCAATACTGATATCAAAGAAACATAGAGAAAGACCGGTATGTTCGCAATCTGAAAAGGGTGAAGGAGAGGAATGGGGCTGCCGCAGGTGCGTGTCCCACCGATTGTCAGACAATTGGATTGGCTTCTTGTTCATGTGAAACATTGTCAGACAGATCTTATGTTTAGCAGACCTAGTTAGAACATGTGAAATCAGCTCTTTTCTGGATGGGAGAAATTGTGAGTGGAAAATATTCAGTGCCTGTGTTATAAGATTAGCAGGGCTAATGTGTGTGTGTGTGTTAATTATATTGAGATGTATGTGAAATCAGTTCTTTTGGGTAAACATTTTAACTCAAAGGAGCCCATGGAGAATTTTAAGATTGCTTGCATTGTATTCTAATGTATTCGCCATCTGCTTGTAGGTGTTGGAGGAGGGTGGAGTTTGGACAGTCCAGAGATGGAGCTGAGCTCTGAGGGCCCATCTACAGGTGGTTCATCGCCCCTTGATTCATCATCTCCCCGGCCTGGTTCATCACCTCTCCGGCCCCTCTCCCCAACGCCCAGGCCCTTCTTACCAACACCCAACCCACAATCCAGGCACACCCGTGCTCTCTGCCGTGCAGCACCAGTGTCCAGCAAAGGTCGTCTACGACGTCATGGATGATGTCTATTCCCGCTGATCAACGTCTCCCGTTTGTCTCTCCCCAAAACCTGTTGTGTGCTTTTTTCTTATTCCAACGTGATGGTGGTAGTAATTTACTAGGGGGGTTGCATGTTTTTTTGTACTTATTTCCTCATTCATATGTTACTGGTTTTTACTTAATTTTTTCTCTTATTTTTGACTTTCATCACACTTTTCACCTGTGTACTGCATTGTACTATTTTCCTCTTGTGATAGTAAATAAATATCTAAAAGGACTGCAAATGTATTTGTCTGGTTATTACTTTTTTAAAGGAGTGACTCAGTAAACTTGTACTGCTTTGTACATGAGCCATGTAGATGAGGTTAATGTCTTGGGGGTCTTTATTGTCTACAGCTGGACACTCACCCATGTAGCAAAGCAGGAAGGTTCTCCGTTAAAAGGACACTTCACATGACCATGTTCGACCTTGTGTTATGTAGATGAGGTCAATGTTTCGAGGGTCTAGCCTTATTGTCTACAGCTGGACAGCCATTCTCACCCATTTACCACAGCAGGAAAGTTCTCATTGAAAGGCCACTACACATAACACAAGCTTAGGTAAATGTCTTGAGGGTCTAGCCTCCCCCCAAAATATGAAAAACTTAAACAAGGATGAAATGACTGTCATTTTGTGATTTGTGAAGTGTGAATAAGAAAAACAGCAAAACAGAGTGTGAGGCTCACAACAGGAGTCAAACCGTCATCAACCAGAAGAAGAGAACGTATGTGTGCACCTGTTTTCTAAACCACACGCCAACATTTACAGTAGGGTGCCACACGTGATCGCAGCATCCTGGAAAGACACCTGGCCTGCTGGTGTGAGGAAGTAGTCCTTGAGGTCTATAGCAACTCTGGTTGCCCTGTCTGCCGACATGTTTCTTGATTTCCAGGAAGCTTCTGTCCCCTTGTGCCACCTGTCTCCACTCTCCTGGAAGCAGGTCCCCAGTGGGTGTGGAGTAGTCAACAAACGTGGGGTGGCTGTACCGTGTTGATGAATCTGTACCGTGTTGATGAATCTGTGTTGTGTTGTCAGTGTCTATGGTGCAAAGGTAGTGGTGGAGGGCCACGCAGGCCTTCACAATGATCTCTCAGCTTTCTCTGGGGCAACATCAAGGGCTCGTCCCAGGATCCCCCATTTTGCAGCAAGGATCCCTCTTGAGTGGCGGTAGTTGTAGATCTTCTTGGTGTCATCAAGGTCAACATAAAATAAGTGTTTCCATTAATATTGAATAGGATCATGAAGGCTGTCAAACGTGTACTGTAACAATTGTGTAGCCTGTCTGGACATAGTCCCCCATCCTCTTATTGGGATGCCTGATCACTTTTATGTGCGGCATATCATTAAAATGTCTATATTGGTATCATTTTCACATCATATGTATATAGTCACATGTATCTAGCGTATCTTACCTGGATATGGTCAGTACCTTGCATCGCAGACTGCCATCAGGACCATTGAGAAAAAGACCCTTGGAGTTGTAGTATTGTCTGCTCGAGTTTGCCGGATCCGAACATGTTTTCCGTCGATAGCTCCTGCACAAAACGGATAATACCAACAATCCCCAAAATCTCTGCCGATTTCTGCCCATTGTGTCATGGAGGGATAAGCAAAATCCTCCTTCAGGACATGCCAGATAGACTGGCACGCTTACCGGATGATGGCACAAACTGTCGAGATTCCTAGCTTATAAATTATACCTCGCAGCGATACTTTGCTGTGTGCTGCCGCTCACCAAAAAATCAAAGGGTCACATACAGCCTTTCTGCAACACTTACGGGCAAGCTGTGAGTTCTCTTGTGTGAGATGTGAAGGGAAAGTCGCTGAAGCAAGTCGTCAAATCTGGCAACAGACATCCGGGAAAAAAATGAAAATGTCTTTCCTCGTCAATGCTTCGCAGAGGTGGGACAAGAGACGGGTATTCTCCCTTGGCCCCTCTTGTAGTACTCAGTGGACGAACTTGCCATTTTGTCTTTTTTTCCCTTCTCCTCCTGAGTAGTAACAGCAGTTCAAGCTCTAGAAATTGCAATTCAAAAAGAGACATGTTTGTTTCCGTGGCTAAAAAGTAGTGGCGTAAAGCACAGAACAGCAGACTAGCCTGACATGGAGCTAGCATTTGTAAAGGGGCACATAACACGGAAGTTCAAATGTCGGCGCTAGCTAGAGTCAAATCGAGTGGCTCGGCCCCTCTTGCTTGGTAAGCTACTCTTGTTCCCAAGCCCCCTGGTAGATGTACACTACACAAGGCGGACTTCCTCTCTGAGTGGAACGCAACGACAGAGTCCGCTGCCCACCAAAAAAACGACTCCACCCACGTCGATCAATAGAGTGGAGCTTGTAGCCGCCTTAAGTGCGCAGACACAACAGCAGTAGTATGATGTACCTTGTAGGTCGAACGTACCATATTTTCCGGCATACGAAGGAAAGAGTTACAGACAGTTGGGAGGCGGAGTGCTCACAATGGCTCTGGCATACGACTAATGTTGCTACGAGCAGTGAATTCAAACTTATTGATCCTATACTCATTTGCATGTTCTAGCTGGAGTGAAATGCCTGCCATAAGCATGTTTCCATTAAGAGGTGAGGGTGTTACAGAAGGGGATGGTATAATTGTATAAAAATGTAGTTTGTTATCACTGTACTCATAAGTAGAGCACGCTATCTCACTATATCGTGGTACATTTCACCGAGTAGGGAAGCAGAATCACCTCTCTCCTGTCTGCATTTCACTTTTTCTTGAGTCATTTTATATTAGGTATCTTTACTTTTACTCAAGTATGACAATTGGATACTTTCTCCACCACTGTGCCTTCCTTGAAAATCCTCCAGCCGCACCACCATCTTCATGCCCTAATTAGTTTCCTTTTGGATGGTGTATCAATACACCCAGTCCTTCCTAACTCAGTTGCCGGATAGGAAGGAAATCGCTCAAGGATTTCACCATGAGGCCAATGGTGACTTTAAAACTGTGACAGAGTTGAATGACTTTGATAGGAGAAAACTGAGAATGAAGCACCAACAATATCGTTACTCCACAATATTAACCTAATTGACAGAGTGTAAAGAAGGAAGCTTGTACAGAATAAAATTATTCCAAAACATGCATCATGTTTGCAACAAGGCACTAAAGTAATAGTGCAAAAAATGTGGCAAAGCAATTAACTTTTTGTCCTGAATACAAAGTGTTATGTTTGGTACAAATCCAATACAATACATCACTGAGTACCACTCTTCATGTTTTCAAGCATAGTGGTTGCTGCATCATGTTTTGGGTATGCTTTTAATCGTTAAGGACTGGGGAGTTTTTCAAGATAAAAAATAAGCGGAATGGAGCGAAGCACAAGCAAAATCCTAGCGAAGAACCTGGTTCAGTCTGCTTTCCACCAGACACTGGGGGATGAATTCACCTTTCAGCAGGAGAATAAACTTAAACACAAGGCCAAATCTACACTGGAGTTGCTCACTAAGAAAAAAGTATTTTGTGTAGATCGTTGATCATTATTCCCGCTTTGTAACACAACAAAATGTGGAAAAAGTCAAGGGGTGTGAATACTTTCTGAAGACACTGTACTGTATGTACGCCTAGAGTATTGGTCTTTCTGTTTTCTCTGTGTTTTGTCAGTACAGAACTTTATTAAAGTAAGTAGTCTTTACGAGGCAGCAAGAAAGTTTAAGAACGAGGGGATATGAGTTTCAAGAAAACCCATCTCAGCACCCATGAGACCATGAGACGATGAGACGAGACAAAGGTTGAATGTTGTAATGTAGAGAGATGATATTTGAGGTGTACGTGAAAAACAGTTTATATGAGGCCTTCTGTTTATTTGTTGCTCACATATCCTTCAGAAAATGATTGTTCACTTGAGTGTGTGTGTGTATGTTTGTGTGTGTGTGAGTGAGTAAGCGAGAGAGACAGACATACAAATAAAATATGAGCAGTTCAGTTGAGACCTTGTGTATTTTGTTGTGTTGTTTATTCCCCCCCCCCCTGAGTCCCGCTGAAATCGCTCAGCATACAGGTGAGTGCTGTTGAAGGCCATTGGAGTCTCTCGCGTCTGTTTTCATGGGGAGAGGGAGACGTTGGGAAAGGGAATACGACAGGCGATGAACGATTAGGTGGGGCCCGCAGGGGCACGGGGGAGAGAGCAAGACACAGAAGGGTATTGCTGCATAAGCAGTCTGTCTGGCCTCTACGAAAAGACCTGAGACAGCATGCATCTTAGGACTCTCCTCTCCTTTCTGCTCTCTATTTCTATCTCTCACTCTCTCTCTCTCGTCTCTCTCTCTTTTTCTCTCTCTTCCTCTCCTCTCACTCTCTCCTCTCCTTTCTGTCTCTCTCTCCTTCTCCATCTGACTCTGTGTTATATTTTTCTCTATATCCCCTCTGCGCTCTCTCACGTCCACGCCCTGTATGCTGGGTTGTTAATGTGAGGCAGAGAAGTTGTACATGCAGCTTCAGAAGTCCAGACTGTATGCTCAGCATATGAATGTGGTGTGGCGTGTGTGTTTGTGTGCGTGGGCGACTGTGTGACTGGGCTCGTTTATGGGAATAAACAGCGTCTTGATGATGTGAACCAGGGTGATATGAGAGTGTGTTTGTTTATGGAAGGGGCATGCCGAGACAGTAAATTGGTTATGGGATGCAGGAGGTGGGGAGGGGCTAGGCATTCCGAACCTGTTTTCGAGGAAAAGGAGGGAAGTGCCGGAAAGAGAGACGGGTGAGGGCTTCGGGAATGGAGGGGCTGCTGGGTTGTGTTCCGTCAATGCCTTCTGCTTACCAATCTCACTGGGAGTAATGGACTCTTCTACAGACCATGAAAACTGTTTAGCACACTGGCTATCTCTTTTTCTCAGACCCACACATGTATCATCATCATTCGATGTCTTTAACTCAACAGGCATCCACATTTTGTGCACCGCCTCATGGGTCTCTCGGTCGCGGACGGCTGCGACACAGCCCGGGATCGAACCCGGGTCTATAGTGACACCTCGAGCATTGCGATGCAGTGCCTTAGACTGCTGCGCCACTCGGGAGGACTAGGATGAAAAAGTACGAATAAATTAATCAAAATTACGTTTTTAATAAAAATATTGAAATCCTTATTTGAATATGTTGGTAACTCGTTGTATAAAAGTGATAATGCCCTCGAATCCGGTGTTTGGAGGATATCTCCAAACACTTCGTCTCGGACCTAATAACACCCGTGTCAACATATCCTCCAAACACCGGATTCGAGGGCATTAAGTAGAACACGGTTGAACACGGTACAACACGGTAGAACACAATACACATGGGTCTTAGTGTAGCACTCAGTGGACTGCATGGCTATACTTACACTATGTGTCATAGAAGGAAAGGGACACCAGGTTACAGTGGAATGTAGCCTAGTTCCCCTGGGTGTATCTATTATTATGTAGTTAGGTCATATAATGTGGATGTGTTCCTACTGAGGTACTGTAGAACTGGGAAACTTATTTTCATGCTTCTAACCTCTGTTAATGTTTCATAACGGATAGGTTTGTGAGAGTGGAGGGTGGAGGGAGACAAGGGAGGTAGACATGGTGCTGATTCACTTGTTCACCTTCCTCTCATTGTCCCCTATACTTTTTACCGAATGAGGGATTTTATCTTACTAACTCATTCACCCACTTGATCACCAGTGGGTTAAAGTACTACTTAAGTAGTTTTGGGGGGTATCTGTACATTACTTTACTATTTATATTTTTGACAACTTTTACTCTCTCTCTCACACACACACACACACACACACACACACACACGTATAGACAGTAGCAGATGTTGGTGTGTCAGCAGGATAGTCTTCAGGTGCTTGCTGCTAGCTGCATCAGACACTTGGTTTTGTCCTCAGGATGCTTTTGCTGCATAAGGCATCTGTAAAGTGTGGTTGAGATTGGACTTGGGTGGCTGCCGTATAGTCCTGTATCTGTGTGTGGTTTAGCTGTATTGGGTATTTTTATGTCCTTCTGCTCTGGAGTGACCTTTCATTATTGCATATCTGCATTGTATCATAACTATGGTTTTGGTTTCTCTATCGACAATAAGTGTGTTTCTGCCTGTATGCACTTAAGGTGGACTGTAATTGTGTTGCAAAATGTCTTACAGATGCTGTTGTCTTGGTCCACGTCTCTCTTGAAAAAAATATGTCTTATCTCAACACGACTAACCTGGTTAAATAAAAATAAACTTTTATATCTAATTTTGGTCCTTGGTGGTCCCTTCCTCTGCACTTGGCAGGTATTTATGTAGGTTGTGGTATCGTAAAAGAATCCGTATCTACTGTACATGGTCTATTGTGTGTGTGTGTGTGTGTGTGTGTGTGTGTGTGTGTGTGTGTGTGTGTGTGTGTGTGTGTGTGTGTGTGTGTGTGTGTGTGTGTGTGTGTGTGTGTGTGTGTGTGTGTGTGTGTGTGTGTGTGTGTGTGTGTGTGCGCGCTTTGGGGCTGGATGTGCTGTATGCACTGGGTCAGTCAATCTGTAGTTAGTCTGGTGTGGTGGTCTGTGGTGGTCCTGCTGCATTGGGTCCAACATCTACACAGTCTGGAGTGGTCTAGCTGTACTCTCCTATAGTTACATATGCTCGTGGGGGGTCTTGCTACATTAGACAACCACTATACATCTCCTCAGGTCTGTGTGTGTGTGTGTGTGTGTGTGTGTGTGTGTGTGTCAGTGGCAGTCTGTGGCATTTAACATTAGGGAGGACCATTTTTTTTTATGAGCTTGGCCTTGTTTCTATTACAGCATATTGGATGACTGTCGTCCATATTCCATTCATCCAGCTCAAGGTAACATCCATATGTTTAAGCTACCCATCATGAGGTCACTACAACCTAGCCTACAAATCAAAGTTTATAACGTAGGTGCACAGGTCGAGAGATACATTGGAGTAATCAAGCAGTGTAAGTCCAAACTAATGACGAGAGCTTCTATTGGACAAATTCAGGTAGATCCCTCCCCGTTTCTTTTGCCTCCGTTTCAGAAAAGTTTTCCAACAAAATCGGCGGAATTAATAAACCCCTGATCACCCGCAACCACAGTTCACTTTCAAAGCAGCCAAATACAGCATCATCACTTTGCTCATTGTATACAGTGCATTCGGAAAGTATTCACACCCACTGACTTTTTCCACATTTTGTTGTTACAGCCTTATTCTAAAATGGATTAAACACTTTTTCCCCCTCAGCAATCTACACATAATACCCCATAATGACAAAGCGAAAACAGGTTATTAGAAATTGTAGGAATTTATTAAAAATAAAAAGCAATAATAACTTATTTACGTAAGTATTCAGACCCTTTGCTAGGAGACTCGAAATTGAGCTCAGGTGCATCCTGTTTCCATTGATCATCCTTGAGATGTTTCCACAGCTTGATTGGAGTCCACCTGTGGTAAATTGAATTGATTGGACATGATTTAGAAAGGCACACACTTGTCTATATAAGGTCTCACAGCTGACAGTGCATGTCAGAGCATAACCAAGCCATGAGGTCGAAGGAATTGTCCGTAGAGCTCCGAGTACTGTGTTGAGGCACAGATCTGGGGAAGGGTACCAAAAAATGTCTGCAACATTGAAGATGGCCTCCATCACCAAGACTCTTCCTAGAGTCTTCCTTCAGGACAAGTCTCTTAATGTCCTTGAGTGCTCCAGCCAGTGCCCGGAATATATATATATACAGAACCAGTCAAACGGTTGGACACACCTACTCATTCTTTGTGAAGTAACACATATGCAATAACACATATGGAATCATGTAGTAACCAAAAAAGGGTTAAACAAATCAAAATATATTTTATATTTGAGATTCTTCAAAGTAGCCACCCTTTGCCTTGATGACAGCTTTGCACACTCTTGGCTTTCTCTCAACCAGCTTCATGAGGTAGTCACCTGGAATGCATTTCAATTAACAGGTGTGGCTTGTTAAAAGTTAATTTGTGGAATTATTTCCTTCTTAATGTGTTTGAGACAATCAGTTGTGTTGTGACAAGGTAGGGGTGGTATACAGAAGATAGCCCTATTTGGTCAAATACCAAGTCCATATTATGGCAAGAACAGCTCAAATAAGCAAAGAGAAACGACAGTCCATCATTACTGAAGGTCAGTTAATCCGGAAAATTTCAAGAACTTCCAAAGTTTCTTCAAGAGCAGTCGCAAAAACCATCAAGCGCCTTGAGGAAACTGGCTCTCATGAGCACCGCCACAGGAAAGGAAGACCTAGAGTTACCTCTGCTGCAGAGGATAAGTTCATTAGCGTTACCAGCCTCAACAACAGTTTAAGTAACAGACATATCTCACCATCAACTGTTCAGAGGAGACTGTGTGAATCAGGCCTTCATGGTTGAGTTGCTGAAAAGAAACCACTACTAAAGGACACCAACAATAAGAAGAGACTTGATTGGGCCAAGAAACACGAGCAATGGACATCAGACCAGTGGAAATCTGTCCTTTGGTTTGATGAGTCCAAACTTTAGATTTTTGGTTCCAACCGCTGTGTCTTTGTGAGACGCAGAGCAGGTGAATGGATGATCTCTGCATGTGTGGTTCCCACCGTGAAGCATGGAGGAGGTGTGATGGTGTGGGCGTGCTTTGCTGGTCACACTGTCTGTGATTTATTTAGAATTCTAGGCACACTTAACCAGCATGGCTACCACAGCATTCTGCAGCGATACGGAATCCCATCTGGTTTGCGCTTAGTGGGACTGTGATTTGTTTTTCAACAAGACAATGACCCAACACCACCATGCTGTGTAAGAGCTATTTGACCAAGAAGGAGAGTGATAGAGTGCTTCATCAGATAACCTGGCCTCCACAATCACCCAACCTCAACCCAATTGAAATGGTTTGGGATGAGTTGAACCCCAGAGTGAAGGAAAAGCAGCTAACAAGTGCTCAGCATATGTGGGAACTCCTTCAAGACTGTTGGAAAAGCATTCCAGGTGAAGCTGATTGAGAGAATGCCATGAGTGTGCAAAGCTGTCATCAAGGCAAAGGGTGGCTACTTTGAATAATCAAAAATTTGTTTAACACTTTTTTGGTTACTACATGATTCCATATGTGTTATTTCATAGTTTTGATGTCTTCACTATTATTCTACAATGTTGAAAATAGTAAAAATAAAGAAAAACCCTTGAATGACTAGGTGTGTCCAAACTTTGGACTGGTTACTGTCTATACACACACAGGACAATTACAATATGATACACAATAGGCACCAAAAGGCAGACCATATGCTATCCTAGGTACTTTCATCTCACCCACGTATTGTATGTAGTCTTACGACTCACTTTTGAGACATGCTCCTAAATAGCTTTTGACTAATTAGTAGTAACTTTTGACTGGTACTGTATGTACATTTGCAAACATTTCTAAAAACCTATTTTTGCGTCGTCATTATGGGGTATGGTGTATAGATTAATGGCGAAGAAAACAATTTAATACATTTTAGATTAAGGCTGTCTTGTAACAAAATGTGTTAATACTTTCCGAATGCACTGTAATTTCTTCTCGCATCTTTGCTCTCTCCTCCTCTCAACTTTTTCCTTCGCTTGTGGACAACAGCTATCTGTGAACAGTCACAAAAACCTCTCCAAGCCAAACCTTCATACCGTAACCACTAAGCGCTACACAGCCTACTTCGTTGTCACCATATAACGTAATAGTCAACAAACTATAATTAATGTGTTAGTAATCCCACAATCCAATCCATGTGTATAGTTAGTGTACAGTACAGCAAGCAGTTTAGCAGTTAAACCGTGGGGCCCGGTGGCAATAAATTAATAAAACCGAAAGCTTACCTTGACTTGAAAGAGTTGCAGTGTTGGATAGCCTTAGGCACCTCGCTAAGATAAATAACATGAATCTCTGTTTGAGTCAGGTTGTTGTAAACTAAGAAGAAGAAAATACAACAAAACATAGCTAGCTCTCTTTCTCTCTGCTGCTGCTTCTCCTTAATTGTTTTATTAATGAATTTGTTCAAAACAGTTAAACTACTCACCACACTTCATGCCCTGCTGTGCTAGCTTTCTGTAGCTTATGCTTTCACCACTAGATTCATTCTCTGAACCTTTGATTGGATGGACACCATGCCAGTTCATACTGCAAGAGCTCTGATAGGTAGGATGACGTCCTCCGGCAAGTTGTCATAATTACTGTGTAAGTCTATGGAAGGGAGTGAGAACCATGAGCCTCCTAGGTTTTTATTGAAGTCAATGTACGTAGAGGACGGAAAATACCATGCTGCTACACTAGTGGGTGCTGTTGAGGCTACTATAGACCATTGCAAAACAGTGTGCTTTAATCAGTAACGTGAATATATTTAGCATAGTCTTATCTAGTGTGAGGAGACTTTTTCCTGTTTCTCCAGTTTTACCTTTTGCCTCCAGCACCTTCACAAATCTTATGTTGAGTGTGCGGTAGATTCTGCCTATATCGTATAGTCTTATCTTAAAAGGAAAACTTGTTTATGTTTCACTATTTCTATTTTTAGTAGTATGGTCGTCCCCTTTCTCTGAGGAGCCTCCACTGGTGTGTGTGTCACCCTGGTAGCAGTAGAGTGTTGGGGAACTGTCTGTCTTCTAAAATGGGCTCGCTAATGTAGTGTAGTGGGATTGTTCCGAATGCAAATCACCCCCACCTACATGTCTTCGACAGTTCATCTTCCCCCTCTTCCCCTCCCCTCTCCTCTCATCCACCATCCCCCTCTCCCTTCCTACTCTCTATTCTCTTCTCCCTCTCTCTCACTCCCTGCTCTTGTCCATCTCTCTCCCATCCCCACCTCTCTCCTTCCATTTTGACATCCCTCGTTCTCCGCACCATCAGGTGGGAGCACATGTGGCCGTGGCTGCATCGCCAGGGACTTTTCATCCATCCATCCAGCCAGCCGTGTGTATAAGAGACAGGACACATCCAGACCGATGGCTGATAGTTTGGCGTTTTACTGAGACCTGTGGAGGAAGACACGTTTCCCAAATTAATCCGGGATTAAGATATAAATCTAGGCAGAAATCCGACTCTCATCAGTGACCTTAGATGACAGGTGTACCTTAGGCTAGATGACAGGTGAATTCACCTGGCTAAACCCCCCCACATCCCCTATGACCACAAACCTGTCGTTCTATCCATCTGTCCCTTCAGTGAGTGATGATTGGGTAGAGTAGGTTAGAGGGCTCAGAAGATACAGTACAACATATGTGTGATGTGTGGTGTGAAATTGTGTTTACGGGATGGATTCAAATACAGTTTGGCATTGTGGATAAATAGGGCACGCACTACAAAGCCTCTGAAATGAGTCCAACTGGCCTCATATTCTACCCCAAAAACCTGTCCTCCCACATTTAGGCAATGGCTTCTACAAACTGTCCAACTAAACTGTTTTATACTGTACAATACCAGACCACCAAGACTAGACTGCTGACACAGACTTCCTCATACTGTAGTACAGAACATGATTGTCCCACACTTTAATACCAACTAGAAAGGGTCATTTAAAAAAATAATTGTATGCCTTGCTTCAGGTGTCCAAAAATATTTTTATGTTAACGGAAGACATTATTATTTCCGTCCAGTCTGCACGCTTTAAAGATTGATGGCGTTTCTAGCTTAAACAGTTGAAAATAAGTAGTGGTCCAAATAATAAGAACTATAATAATAAGTCAGAAGTATGTCAAAGAGCTAGAGTGGTCTTGCTGAAGCAAGTCACATGAACTAAAATCCATCACCCAAGTGTCTGATGCCAAATAGTTTCCCTGCACCAAAACTGTCTTCATTGGCTGCAATAGTGCACATTCAAAATGGTCTCTCTACCTGTTCCAGCTCTTTCACCCACTCCCTCTCTCCTCTACTGTCCTGTGTTTATTAACCTGTATACTGTACACCATTGAGACACACAGCCACGGACTTCACAACTTGATTAAAACCTACTCGTAAAAAAACAACTCCCAAACCCCATTCATCACCCACCTCTTAAGCAATCAATTAATTTGTTAATTTATCTGATGAGCGCATTCCTGCTTTTGTCCATTGATCCCCCTCGGCCGAGCTCTGAATGAAAGTGTCGTTCAAATCCAATTTCATCTCCTGATCTCTTTTCAAAATTGATCGCAATACGCCCGGTCTAGCACAAAGTGATATTGAGAGAGGGAATGATATGGAGATGGAAATGTATTTGATAAAAAAAATAAAGTGAGGGGAGAGTGTCCTAGTGTTGAGGTGGTGTAGAGAGGGAATAGAGGAGTGGAGTGGTGATTGAACTGAGACAACCACATATAACAGTCAAAGTAAGTCAACTTTTCCTCAATAAAGCAGCTATTAGCAAAGTCAGTTCTAGTAAGAAAAGACAAGTCTATGTGCAAGAAGGGCAAGTACTGTCTAGCCCACCTCCTTGTTTCCTTTTTCTTCCAGCTGAACTGAGGGACTTTGAAGGGGACATATGGTATGTAGAGTGTTCTTGTTGCCATGATGAGCAGAAGGCAAGGTAAGAGTTATTCCAGTACACACCAAAGACATTATAGTGACAACCTGTCCAGTCGTTTCACTGATCCGTATTCATGAAGGAGAGAATCCTACTTAAGTATATTGCCCAGTCAATCAGCCACAGTATCAGCCCTCATGTGCCCCTGTGTATGGCATCTGTGTTCTGTGCTCTCTGCTGGCTAGTCATTGAGAGGCCAGCTACCTGCTGTGGTGCTTTAACCCCTCTTGGTCGTTTGCTCTCACAGACACTTCTCACCGTCAGCTCTGCAGAGGATTAATGGGAGTGTCCCTCAACTCTCTGCTTTCTCTGATCTCTCCTTTCCCACATTCCTCCTGTCCTCCTCTCTGACTCCTCTGGTTTATTTGTTGAATCTGTTGTTCTCTTTCCTTTTCCTCTCTCTCTCTATCGCTCTCTTTTCTCTCTTGTCTCTCCGTCTCAGCTTTCTCTATCAAGAGGTCAAGAAGGAGAGGGAAACTGAGCTAAGGGTTAGGTGAGAGCAGGGAAGGAGAGAATAGCAAAGCAGAGGAGGAGTAAAGTGAAAATTCTTATACTACACCAGGGGTAGGCAACTAGATTCAGCTGTGGGACAATTTTTGTCGGAGCAGATGGTCGGGGCCCCAATACATCATTATAATAATTTGTACACTGCAAATTGACCACAACTAAGCCAGAAAAAGAGATTGCATTTGAAAAATAACAATAATTTCATACCTTGATTACATTGAAACACGATCACGTTTCTTCTTTTATTCATGGGGGTACTAGGGAGTAGATGTCCTCAATTAAACACATTTTTTGCTGAATTCATGGGAATTGAACAGTCTTTTTTGTTAAACTAAAAACTTTGGGGGACCCCAAAAAAATCACTTGCGGGACGGTTTTGGCCCGTGGGCCGCCTGTTTCGCACCCCTGCACTACATGCTGCTGGTTGCCCTTAACATTACCTCAACAAGCGACCGTAGCCTCGTGTCTCAAGGTCACCCACCTGATTTGTGGGGTGGGGGGGGGGGGGGGGTTGTGGGTTGTTGTGTAGCTGTTCTCACACGGTAAGTGAAACATCCCCCCCTCCCTGTGTGTGAAGAATCTCCCTTCATCCTCATTTACCGTATCGCAAGGTCTGCTGGTAAAATCAGCACAACAACCCTCAGCCAAACATGGAGTCACTGGGTCAAAAAGAAGCTCCGCTCCAGCATCACTACAAAGCCTACCTGGACACGTGTTTTACATTTTTAATTTTTTAGGGCATAGATCAGCTTTAATACTGCAGATAGATTGTAGCTTCCATCAATGTAATTGTCTGCATCATTTTCATGTAGATATGCCTATGCATATCTACATAGGCATACAGAGGCTCATTATCAGCATCCTTCACTCCTGTGTTCCAATGGCACGTTGTGTTAACAAATTCAAGTTGATCATTTCTAAAGGCTACTCCATGTGAGAAATTGCTGTGTACGAATCCCTTCACAGAACAGCGCAAACTGTCTCTAACCAAAATAGAAAGCGGAGTTAGAGGCCCCGGTGCACAACTGAGCAAGAGGACAAGTACAGTAGAGTGTCTAGTTTGAGAAACAGACGCCTCACAAGTCCTCAACAGGCAGCTTCATAAAAATAGTACCCGCAAAACACCAGTCTCAACGTCAACAGTGAAGAGGTGACTCCGGGATGCTGGCCTTCTAGGCAGAGTTGCAAAGAAAAAGCCATATCTCAGACTGGCCAATAAAAATAAAATGGGCAAAAGAACACAGACACTGGACAGAGGAGCTCTGCTTAGAAGGCCAGCCACTGGTGTTTTACGGACACTATTTATTGAAGCGGCCAGTTGAGGACTTGTGAGGCGTCTGTTTTTCAAACTAGACACTCTAATGTAATCCAATGTCCATTCTCCCCCAGCTCCTCTCCTGGCACACCTATATAGAGGAAGACACAAAGCAAGTAGTGGGCCCAGGTGGGTACTAATTGGCTTTACACGGAGTACCTATCCCCTGAGGAGTGTGATGTCGTGTCGTCTTCCTCCCGGCTGGTCACTGAACTTTCACACTTTCTATTCTCATAGTTTCTACAGATCGTTAATTAAAGATAAACATTTTTGATCGATTGACTATGACTTTTCAAATCACCCAGTATTGGTATCTGCAACGTTAGCTCCAGGTAAATGTTGCAATTCTTCAGCCATTCCTGGACCTGTGACCAAAAACGAGCTACATATGTACAGTACCAAAATAAGTGATCGAATGACTCTGCCTCCTTGCAGAATCTGCAGAGCTGGGAAGGTTGTATCCCCCATATATATAGCATTCTATTGGTTGCAAGAATTTTGTATAATAATTTAAATTGAAAAATTCTACGTTTTAAATCCAGCGTCGTTTTGCATGTCAAATCATAAACTATGTGCCATGGAGCGAACCTCCCCTTCAGCGCCCCTCCCCCCGCCAACAAAACTAATTTTTATACAGACATTTGGAACAACACAAATAAATAATCATAACATATAAAACTATATACATGTAAAAATATATATAAAAATAAGACTCATATCAAAAAGATGTAACAAAGACAAATAGAAATAAATTGGAGTATATAAATAAAAATAATCTAATTATTAAACTATTACCCTATTGCTAACAAAAAACACATAAAACTAAATTGCACAAATCCTATATCTAAATTGCCCCCTCCCCATCTCGTACTTCTGAGTGAAAGACCTTTCCAGGCAGTAGCCTGCCTAGCTCACAAACTAGAATCAGGGCACCCACTCCGACAAGGTTAATTGACCCACAGTCCCACACGGTGACATGATATCATTGACATGACGTAAATGAGCGATAGAAAACCGATCCCGCAAATGTCAGCACACCAAATTATTATTATTATTAATATTATATATTTTTTTGTGCGGGCGACCCGAGCCGCCCCCAGCAAGATGCTGCCCTGGGCGGCTGTCCATGTCGCCTAAACCTAAATCCGCCACTGCATGGAATCAGTGCATCGCAAATCTCTTCCCAACTATTTTGCAATCTAAATGGCACAGCTGTCAATTTTTGGTCCTTAAATGAAACTGGTATATATTTTGATTTATCACAATTTTCATTAACCTGTTAGTGATCCCTTCGCGCGCCAATCCCTTTAGCGGGATCGATTTGACAACATCCAGTGAAATTGCAGAGCACCAAATTCAAACTACAGAAATATCAATATTCAAGATTACCGAAAATACAAGTGTAATACATCAAAATAAATCTTAACTTCTTGTTAATACAGCTGCAGTGTCAGATTTCAAAAAGGCTTTACGGTGAAAGCAGGCCATGCGATTATCTGAGGACAGCGCCCCGCATACAAACACATGAAAATAATTTTCAACCAGGCAGGTGGCGACACAAAAGTCAGAAATAACGATATAATAAATGCCTTACCTTTGTAGATCTTCTTCTGTTGGCACTCCAAAATGTCCCAGAAACATCACAAATGGTCTTTTTGTTCGATAATGTCCTTCTTTATATCCCCAAAATGTCAATTTATTTGGCACGTTTGATTCAGAAATACACCGGTTCCAACTCGCCCAACATGACTACAAAGTATCTAATTAGTTACCTGTAAACTTGGTCCAAGCATTTCAAACAATGTTCCTAATCCAACCTAAGGTATCCTAAACCGTAAATAATCGATAAAACTTAAGACGGGATAAGCTGTTTCCAATACCGGATAAAAACAACGTGAAGCGCGTTCCAGTTCACGCGCACCGAACATTAGAATCCAGCTGGAGTGACCAAAAAGAAAGGAGGACCAAGGCACTCTTCATATAATTAATTAAAATGCCTTTATTAGTATGGCATGTTCAATAGAAACAAAGTTGTTTAAAAACCGACGCGTTTCGGCTGCATGGCCTTCGTCAGGGAGTACAGAAAAAGGAGAATACAATGTCCTCTTTTGAAAGGCTTTTCCAATTAGCCCTAATTAGAAGAGGGAGTGGTTACCAAATTGGACACACCTAGTAAGCAATAATATACACATGAAAAGGTGAAATACTGTAGCTATGTTATCATGAGCATACAACTCCAAGCTAGAAGCATCAGAACACCCAGAGAGGCAGTTCCAACCCTAACCATGACTGGGAGAAGTGTCCAGAACAAGAAAGCAATATATTCCACAGTACTCCAGACCACAGCAAAACATGAACAACAGTCCAAACATAGCTAGAGGGCAATTGAGCAAAATGTCCACTGGATGACAGCAAATGGACCCATCACGACCCTACAGGAAGGGTGAGAAATCCATATCTTCATTTAAACCAGGGTACTTAGTGGCCTGTAGTTTGTAAATCCAAAAACTTTCCCTTTGGTTTAACTGTTTAAGACGGTCCCCTTTTCTAATAGAGGCCGGAACATGATCAATACCCATAGCTTGTAGGGAGGCAGGGTTACCATGGTGTAAGGACTTGTAGTGCCTTGCCATGGGGTAGTCTTCATTGCCTACCCGTATGGCGTACTTGTGTTCCGCCAAGCGATCTTGAAGGCGTCTCTTTGTCCGTCCAATGTAGAACACCTTGCACTGTGGACATTCCAGTCTATAGATGACATGAGTGGTTTTGGAGTTAATAAAATGCTTGAGGTAATACTCCATTTTAGAAGCTGTGTCAACAAAATACTTTTTCTGTGCAATATTACTGCAATGGTTGCACTGGTAACATTTAAAAGAGCCCTTGGGTTTGTGGTCAAGCCAAGTTTTTTGAGAGTCACCCGGAAGATAACTGTGGACTAATTTGTCATTTAGGGTAGGACATCTCTTAAAGCTTATGACTGGTGGTTCAGGAAAGACTTGGCGTAGTAGCGTATCACTTTGGATGATTCCCCAATTATTTTTAATGATTCTTTTAATGTTCTCTGCTTCAGTGCTGTATTTTGTAACAAAATACACTCTCTCTGATGTATCACGAGGCACTCCTCTTCGTAACAAGTTCTCTCTGTCAAGTAATCCAGCCCTTATACCTGCATCTTTCAGGACCTGAACGCTGTAGCCCCGATCCAAAAAGCGATTCTCCAATTCAGCAGATTTGACACTGTAGTCTGTTTCCTGATCGCAAATTCTGCGGACTCTTTGGAATTGGCCATATGGAATATTCTCTTTTAGCCTTTTGGGGTGAAAGCTGTCTGCCCTCAGAATGGTATTCCCATCTGTAGGCTTCCTAAAGATTGATGTGTGCAAACAACCTTTGTCATTTTTACTAATGTCGAGGTCCAAAAAATGAATGTTATCCTTGCTGTATTCCATAGTTAGTTTGATGTTAGGGTTAATGCTGTTAAGGTATTGGTGGAAGGAAATAAGTTCATCTTCTGAGCCGGACCAAAACAGGCAAACATCATCAATATAGCGTCCCCACCATATAATCTGGTCAAAGAAATGGTTATTAGAAGGATCCAAAATGAAGTCATTTTCCCATTTACCCAAGTACAAACCAGCGTAGGAAGGGCTGTAGCAAGCTCCCATGGCACATCCTTTGACCTGTTTGAAAATACGGTCCTGGAAGATAAAGATGTTATGATTAAGAGTCCATTCAGTCAGTGATACAATGAATTCTGTAGGAGGCATCTCAGTTTCAGGCCGGGTACTCAAGAAATGGTGCATCGCTGCCAAACCTTGTTGATGCTCAATGGTGGTATATAGAGACTCCACATCCATGGTGACTAAAAAGGAAGCTGTACCTATATTCTTCAATTCCTTAATTTTGTTCAACACATCTGTGGTATCTTGAAGATAGGCTGGAATTGACAACAGAAAAGGCTTAATAAAGTAATCAATGTACTTAGAGATGGGTTCTGTCAGACTTTCATTACCACTAATGACTGGTCTGCCTGGGGGGTTTTCAAGATTTTTGTGGATTTTTGGAAGAAGGTAAAAAGAAGCCATACGCGGACTGCCATTGAAAATAAATTTGAACTCATTGTCTGAAATGTAACCATTTTCCTTAGCTTCTGTGAGGATCCCTTTCAATTCAGTTTTTAGGTCCTCTGTAGGGTTGAAGGTAAGAGATTGGTAGAATTCGTCATTGTCTAATTGACGGTAGGCTTCTGTCACATATTTGTCTTTACACCACACTACTGTAGCACCACCTTTGTCTGCTTTTTTAATTACAATCCGTTCATTTTTGGACAATGATTCAACTGCATCCCTCTCTGTCTTAGAAAGATTACGTCGTGTTTTGTTGGAATCAATTTTACCCTTAAACAGATTCTCCACATCAAAATTAACTTTCTTGGCAAATGTATTTAGTGTGGCATTCTGGACTATGGGACAAAAAGTGGACTTGGGCTTAAAAGGTGTTTTTGAGGGAACAGAAACTGCCTGACCTGAGACACTGGCGTCTGTAGTTGGAGAGATGTTTTGCTTGTACCAGGCCTTCAGATGTAGATTCCTGTAGAAACGAAATAGGTCAATCTTTGTATTAAATTCATTAGTTGAATATGTGGGGGCAAAGGACAGATCTGCTGAATTGGAGAATCGCTTTTTGGATCGGGGCTACAGCGTTCAGGTCCTGAAAGATGCAGGTATAAGGGCTGGATTACTTGACAGAGAGAACTTGTTACGAAGAGGAGTGCCTCGTGATACATCAGAGAGAGTGTATTTTGTTACAAAATACAGCACTGAAGCAGAGAACATTAAAAGAATCATTAAAAATAATTGGGGAATCATCCAAAGTGATACGCTACTACGCCAAGTCTTTCCTGAACCACCAGTCATAAGCTTTAAGAGATGTCCTACCCTAAATGACAAATTAGTCCACAGTTATCTTCCGGGTGACTCTCAAAAAACTTGGCTTGACCACAAACCCAAGGGCTCTTTTAAATGTTACCAGTGCAACCATTGCAGTAATATTGCACAGAAAAAGTATTTTGTTGACACAGCTTCTAAAATGGAGTATTACCTCAAGCATTTTATTAACTGCAAAACCACTCATGTCATCTATAGACTGGAATGTCCACAGTGCAAGGTGTTCTACATTGGACGGACAAAGAGACGCCTTCAAGATCGCTTGGCGGAACACAAGTACGCCATACGGGTAGGCAATGAAGACTACCCCATGGCAAGGCACTACAAGTCCTTACACCATGGTAACCCTGCCTCCCTACAAGCTATGGGTATTGATCATGTTCCGGCCTCTATTAGAAAAGGGGACCGTCTTAAACAGTTAAACCAAAGGGAAGGTTTTTGGATTTACAAACTACAGGCCACTAAGTACCCTGGTTTAAATGAAGATATGGATTTCTCACCCTTCCTGTAGGGTCGTGATGGGTCCATTTGCTGTCATCCAGTGGACATTTTGCTCAATTGCCCTCTAGCTATGTTTGGACTGTTGTTCATGTTTTGCTGTGGTCTGGAGTACTGTGGAATATATTGCTTTCTTGTTCTGGACACTTCTCCCAGTCATGGTTAGGGTTGGAACTGCCTCTCTGGGTGTTCTGATGCTTCTAGCTTGGAGTTGTATGCTCATGATAACATAGCTACAGTATTTCACCTTTTCATGCGTATATTATTGCTTACTAGGTGTGTCCAATTTGGTAACCACTCCCTCTTCTAATTAGGGCTAATTGGAAAAGCCTTTCAAAAGAGGACATTGTATTCTCCTTTTTCTGTACTCCCTGACGAAGGCCATGCAGCCGAAACGCGTCGGTTTTTAAACAACTTTGTTTCTATTGAACATGCCATACTAATAAAGGCATTTTAATTAATTATATGAAGAGTGCCTTGGTCCTCCTTTCTTTTTGATGACCAATTTACACCTTTTACCAAAGAGCACCTTCTATCTACCAAAATATACTATAGTGTACCTTAGTAGCGCTTCCCTTCCTCCTCTTTCTACCAGCTGGAGTGACATTTACAAAGAACAGCCGTACTTCTTCATTTCTCAAAAGAAAAACATCAACCAATTTCTAAAGACTGTTGACATCTAGTGGAAGCCATAGGAACTGCAACCAGGTTCCTATTAAAATAGGACTTTCAATAGAAACCTAATGGGAAATACTATGACCTCAATTTCTTTTTTCTGCATGGTTTGTCCTTGGGATTTCGCCTGCCAAATCAGTTATGTTATATTCACAGACATTATGTTAACATTTTCAGAAACTTTAGAGTGTTTTCTATCCAAATCTACCAATTATATGCATACCCTAGCTTCAGGGCCTGAGTAACAGGCAGTTTACTTTGGGCACGCTTTTCATCTGGACGTGGAAATACTGCCCCCGATCCCTAAGAAGTTTTAACCCATTTTGGTCTTTAATGCAGGGCCGAAAGACACGTCCCTTACTTTTTCCCCCTTCCACTTTCGTCTTCCATTTTTGCGGTAATGCTGCAATTAGTTGGTCGTAATTTTGGGTAGAGCAGACATTTCCATATATTTGTGTTAGCTGCATGTGTGACCTAACTCCACCAGTCCTATTTACAGTGTTTCTTCCTTTAAACATTTTTAGCTTATGCCGTGACCATTTGTTGTAGATGGTGGCAGATTGTGGTAAATTGCGTCATACTGGCAAAAATGTCTGACACTTAAATAACGTGCCATAGAATTCTGTGGCACCCCACAAGCTGTGCTGCAGTACGCCGCAACTTTTAAAGGAAGAACCGCTGTATATGATATGATTTACAAAAATTATTATAATATAAAAAATATATTATTTTTTTATCAATTCATATATTTGAGATTAACCACAATATTTGTTGTACGATTTGTTTGGTCTTTTCTGGTGGATTAAACTGTAATTGCAACCAACTTTCTATGGCTTGTTTAAAAAATAACAATATTTTGGAGAATATTTATTTTTCAAATAATTTAAAGTGAGCAGTTGTAATCTGAATAAAGGGAAAAAGGCCATTCTTGAACATGGGGTGAGACAATTTTACTAATTTGCTAGAGAACCAGTTTGGATTGGCTTTTGTATGACTGACACCTTTAGTGAGAGGTCTAATGCATTAATATTTAGTAATTTCTGCCCTCCAAATTCATATTCGTTATATAAATAGGCCCTTTTAATTTTGTCTGGCTTGCCATTCCAAATAAAATGTGATATTTTTTGCACATATAATTTCAAAAACAGGTTGCTAGCTGTAAGCAAAACCATAAGAAAATAGGTAAACTGTGATATGACTAAAGAGTTCATGAGGGTGATTTTTCCACAAATAGACAGGTATTTTCCTTTCCATGGTAGCAAGATCTTATCTATTTTTGCTAATTTTCTATTCAAATGTATTAAAGTGAGAATTTCTTTCTTTCGGAATATGTATACCGAGTATGTCCACATCCCCGTCAGACCATTTTATTGGTAAACTACACGGTAATGTAAATGTTGGATTTTTATTGTGATCCAATACGTAATATTAACTTGGTTTTAATCCAGAAAGGTTAGAAAAAGTTTCTAGATTCTCTATGAGGCTGTGGAGGGATCTAATTGTGGATTTAAAGAAAACATGAATCATCAGCGTACAATGACACCTTTGTTTTTAAGCCCTGGATTTCTAATGTCTTTATATTATTGTTGGATCTGATTTTAACAGCTAACATTTCGATGGCAATAATAAATCGATATGCTGATAGTAGACAACCTTGTTTTACTCCTCTTGACAGTTTAAAACTTTCTGAGAAGTAGCCATTATTTACTATTTTACATATAGGGTTACTATACATTATTTTTAACCCATTTTATAAGAGATTATCCAAAATGTAAATATTACAGGCATTTATATATAAACTCCAGTCGTACCTTATCAAAGGCCTTTTCAAAGTCAGCTATGAATATATTTCATAGTGTTCTATTGTTTCCAGTACTTGTCTTATATTATCTCCATTGTATCGTCCATGTAAAAAACGTGTCTGATTATGATGAATAATATCTGACATTAACTTTTTAATTCCATGCTCTTTTTAATTTGGCTTTCGCATCAGTTTTTCTGTACAGCTGTTAATTTTACATTATTAATAGGAAATCCATACAATTAGCGTCGGTTAGTGGAGATGGAGGAGACTGAAATGAAAACATATGCTTAAAGTACTTTACTTCCTCTTTCAAAATATCATTTGGTGAATCATGGGTGACTACATCATTTGTAACAAGATTCAGTAAATCATTTTTGGTAGCATTTCTATGTTGAAGATAAAAAAAATAATTTGGTGCATTTATTCCCATATTCCATCCAGTTCGCTTTATTTTTATAATATATTACACTGGATCTTTCATGAATAAGTTCCTCCATCTCTTTTTGTTTTTCCTCCAACTTATTCTAAGCCTCTATGGTACAGTTTTTATTGTTATCTATCTGTACTGTTAGTCCTTCCATTTCCTTTGTTAATATGGACTCTTTTGATCTAAATTGCTTTTGTTTTAGAGATGAGTACTGAATTGCATGGCCTCTGAAGGCACATTAAAAGTGTCCCATACAATAAGGGTATCTCCTGTACCTACAGTATGTTATGTCATAAAAAATAAGTTATAAATTCTTCTTAGTTAATAATAAGTTATCATCTAATAGGCTTTGATTAAATTTCCAATATCCTCGCCCACGTGGAAATTATGTAAGACTAATATATATGCCAATTATGTGATGGTCCGACCACATTATGTCCCCTATCAACACTTCTTTAAACTTTTGGTACCAGAGAGAATGACATAAGAAAGTAATCAAGACGACTAGCTTGGTTGAGCCTCCGCCATGTAATGTCACTAGGTCAGGATATTTAAGCCTCCGTATATCCACTAGATCCAATATATCCATGACATTTGTGATTTACTTAAGTGCATGAGGGTGATTTCCTTTACGCTCCATAGAGGTATTTAATACCGTATTATAATCTCCCACCATAATAATAGTATTGTACTGCTTGTAGGGTTGATAAATTATTATCTATATTTTCAAAGAAGCATGGATCATCATTATTTGGACCGTACAGGTTAATGAGCCATATCTGTTTATGGTCCAATAACATTTTTTAAATCACGTGTTTTTGTTGTCCCAGGGCAAGTCTGATTCCAGTCACTGTGTCTGAGAGACAAGGTTTAGACCAGACCCAGACATGAATAGAGTTAACATGTACCAGACAGTCCAGACTATATCAATTTCAAAGCCATTATGCCTTTCAAATGGGCCATAAAACTGCAATACAGGTTGGCCCCCAGGAAGAGTAGCTGCTGCTTCAGCAACAGCTAATGGAGATCCATGTTTTACCAAAAAAATTAAATACAGTCCATCCATGCAACCTCCCTGTCTCTCTCTCCATCCATTTGATAGCAGAATTCACTGGATCAATTAACATACCCAAATTAGTCTCCACAATATTCCTTTTTGGCTTGACGTCTCAATTAGATATCTGCACGTTTATCTCATTGTTTTGAAAGATTATTTCGAGCTCCGTCCTCGCAAATGATTTGCTTTTATGAAGTTAAGCTGCCGCCAATTACGGCTTGTTTGATCTCCCCTCTCGCCAGGCCAATATTAATGAGCCTCTTTAGTGTCAGCACCTGCGGAGGGTGGAGCTCTGCCTATCACTAATTACACACTAATTAGGCCTAATCCCCGACTTCTTAACGATCCAGGTGTGCCAGGGATCACGTGTTTTTGTTGCCGCTGCACTTAATTACTTGACCATTAAAAACTAGGGATTTACGGGTTTCTGCTGGGAAGAGTTTATTTAGGCTGTACTACTTCCAATAGGCTGTTGTTTGTTTTGTGGGCTGTGTGTGTACTCTGGTTCCATCTGGGTGTTTTGGATCTACACAGATGGTGGCTTCCTCCAGTTTATCTGATGTAGTTTGGATGGTTGAGAAAGTGTTGGAGTTGTAACAGAATAATACCAGAACAAAGGTTTACGAAATGTATGTGGGTGAGTGAGCGAAGGTGCACCTTTGTGCCTGTGTGCTTCTCTGTATTTGTGTGTGAATATGAGAGAGAGAGAGAGAGAGAGAGAGAGAGAATATATGGGAGGGATGGTGCCTCATCTTTTCCTGTACTCCTGGAAAAAGAGGTAGAGAGAGAAGGCAGAAGATATGTTAGAGAGATTACCCGTAAGAGGTGAACAGATGGGGGGGATTACAGGAATCACTTGACCTAGCGAGCAGCCATTAAAGCAAAACTAATTACCCGGCAATGACCCTGAAGATAGGAGCCAGAGACACAGCTCCGGTTCGAGCTCCCACGGGCTCCTACAGAGACGAAGTCCATCAACATGATGTACTAGGGTAGGGTTCCCCAACTGGAGCCCGGGGTTTTATTTGGCCCCCAAGTTTTCTGAACCAAAAATATTAATATTTTGTATTGTTGAACATAAGACTACAAAACACTAGCAAATCAGCTCCATGTGATTTTACTTTAAGAAAGCTGTTCCAAAGTATTCCCATGCATAATAGAGAGATATACAGTACGTATACAAATGTAAGCAATATTTGATATGATTGTTTTAGTCAAATGTTATATCTGTTTGGGCTTCTTACGGTCAATTTACAGTTTCTAAATTATTTGTAATTATGTTCCGGCCTCCTGACCATCCGCTCAATAAGCAAATTGTCCTGCAGCTGAATCTAGTTGATGATCCCTGTACTAGGGGCTATTGGAAATGGCTAATCATCTAAATTGGACTCTAAATTTAGGAGGCGGATGTTGTCTCCAAAGAGACTTCTTCTCTAACCTGTAGTCACAGGCTGTACTGCAATAATCTGAAATGGGTTCCATACCTCTTTGCCTACATGTGGCCACTGATCTCAGGAGAAGGAGGCATCTAGTGTATTGTAGAATTCCAATTCATCCCCTAGACCCTCGCCAACCATTGACTGGATAAATGTAATGTCGAAATTTCCCATTGCATGATGAACACAAATGTCAAAGGATACACCTTTTAAAATGAGCATTCACAAAAGAGACTTCTTTGACATCGTCTCCTTTCCTTGTTGACTTTACACCATGACAGTCTATGAAAAAACTAGATGTATCTCCATATCTTTGCAGAGTCTATAAAATACTATTTGGGACACAGTCTTGAGGAGTAGTGCCATCTAAGAGCCTTTGGTCAAAGCACCATTAAAAAGGCCCCATTCAAGGTCCTCTGTTTCTAGGAGCTGCATCCGTTTACTATGGGTCGCAGGGGAGCAGGGCCCAATTGCATAAAACATCTTAAGTTCATTTTCCCCTTATCTTTTCCCTTAAAGTTTCCTTAACTTTAAGTAAGTTGCACAAAACATTTTAAGGTGAATTTCCCCCTTAAATTACGTGAGGGTGTACATGAGGTCCCTTAAGTGTTTCATTCAGTATGGATATCAATGTAAACAGCTTTTAGGTGTATAGCTAGCTAGGTGTATAGCTAGGTGTATAGCTAGCAAGCTAGCTACTTAGCTAAACAATGGAAGGTGCACAATCCATGGCTACAAAGCTACCTGGCTAGCTTGCACGCTACCTACTATGTAAGTTAACTTGACACGCTAGAAAGTAATATAAACAAGTTGAGAAAAAAGTAGCTACAAGAAACGTGTTTTATTATCTTCTGAATCGATTTGTTTCTCCTGTCTTGAATGTGGAAGTTCTTTTTTACGATCTCCCCAAATTAATTACATTTATTTGACGAGATCACCTTTAGACAGCGAATCAGGTCGTCTCCATGGTAGCCAGATACTATTTCTGCCATACATGCCTTCAAACTACCTTAAAACCCCTTAACCTTTCTGGGAAGGGGGTTCTGCTAGCGGAGCACCTGGCCTACAGCAAGTGAAATTGCAGGGCGCCAAATACAAACAACAGAAATCTCATAATTAAAATTCCTCAAACATACAAGTATTATACACCATTTTAAAGATAAACTTTTTGTTAATCCAACCACAGTGTCCGATTTCAAAAAGGCTTTACGGCGAAAGCACACCATGCGATTATGTTAGGACAGCGCCTAGCCACAAAAACCATACAGCCATTTTCCAGCCAAGGAGAGGTGTCACAAAAGTCAGAAATAGCGTTAAAATTCATCACTAACCTTTGATGATCTTCATCTGGTGGCACACCCAGGACTCCATGTTACACAAAAGTTTGTTTTGTTCGATAAAGTTAATCTTTATGTCCAAAAACCTCCTTTGAAATTGGCGCGTTATGTTCAGAAATGCATTGTCTCAAACAAACATCTGGTGAAATTGCAGAGAGCCACATCAAATTACAGAAATACTCATCATAAACATTGATGAAAGATACAAGTGTTATACATAGGATTAAAGATAAACTTCTTGTTAATCCAGCCGCTGTGTCCGATTTCAAAAAGGCTTTACGGCGAAAGCACACCATGCGATTATGTTAGGTCAGCGCCTAGCCACAGAAAACCATACAGCCATTACCCAGCCAAGGAGAGGTGTCACAAAAGTCAGAAATAGCGTTAAAATTAATCACTTACCTTTGATGATCTTCATCTGATGGCACTCCCAGGTCTCCATGTTAGACAATAAATGTTTGTTTTGTTCAATAAAGTTAATCTTTATGTCCAAATACCTCCTTTTTGTTTGCGCATTTAGTCCAGTAATCCAAATGCACAAAGCGCGGGCACAAAGTCCAGACGAAAAGTCAAAAAAGTTCCATTAAAGTTCGTAGAAACATGTCAAACGATGTTTCTAATCAATCCTTAGGGTGTTTTTATCATAAATATTCAATAATGTTTCAACCGGACAATACTGTTTTCATTAGAAAGGAAAGGGAACGAACGTCGCGCGCACAGCCACTTGCGATAAACAACTCATGGCTTTCAGCTGAGCCACTTGCTTTGAGTGGCCTTATTCTCTCCCCTTACATAATAGAAGCCTGAAACAACTTCTAAAGACTGTTGACGTCTACTGGAAGCCTTAGGAAGTGCAATCTGACCCCACAGACACTGAATATTCGATAGGCATTCACTTGAGAACTACAAACCTCGAATTCCCACTTCCTGGTTGGGTTTTTCTCAGGTTTTTGCCTGCCATATGAGTTCTGTTATACTCACAGACATTGTTTTAACAGTTTTGGAAACCTTAGAGTGTTTTCTATCCAAATCTACGAATAATATGCATATTCTACCTTCTGGGCCTGAGTAACAGGCAGTTTACTCTGGGCACGCTTTCATCCAAACTTCCCAATGCTGCCCCCTATCCCAAAGATGTTTTAAGTATGCCCTTACCTAAGGAAAACGACTATGCAGCGCCCTTAAACAATTCCCTTGGGTAAGGGGAAATTATTCCTTAAGATAAATCCTTAACTGAAATACTTAAGATGTTTTTCAACCGGGCCAAGAGCAGGAAGTGTGTTTGCAGAGACTTTACCTAAAGCGGATACGGGGTGGACTTTGTGCACCTTTCAACACAATCAATATTTTAAATATTAACAGTTGAGGGATGAGGCACCACTCATAACCCCACAACCCACAAATACTGTATTATATTTAAAAGCATTGTGGATCTACCTCATCGAAGGAAGAATGGAAGGAAGTAGGATAGTCATGTCAATATTAATGGTTTGAGACACAGCAAAATATTTCACTCTTTATCCTACTACTTTGCCTGAGCAATGTAGCTAAAGTGGTGCTTTTAATCAATTGATGAAACACAGTAGAACTGGAGATGCGCTTTGGGACTGTCTCCAATTATCTGGGATGTTGTTAAACTGACTTTGCTATCAAGCCGTGCATTTTCAAGCCCAATAGATTTCACATATATTCACCTTCACCCCTAAACGGTAGCTGATCGATCAACGTGGTATCATTGCTAAGCATCACGTTGTGAAGCGTTTGCAAGAAGATATATGCATAAAAAATATATATGCATAAAGATCTGTAATAAATCCCTTTGTGTATCAGAGTGAAACTTCTGTCTGAAACTAAAAACTACAGACAGATAGCCTTGGAGAGTTCTCCATGGCAGCATCTTGCTGCCACACTCAATTCTCTTCAACAATCTCTCTTCTATAAAAAGACAAAAGAACAAGCAATAGCAAGTTAACAAGGGAGAGAGAATTAGAACAAGATGTTCCTAATTAAAACCTAATTTATTCTCGCCCGCATTCCTTCTCATGTCTAACTGCCGCTATCAATCAATTAAAAGACGACCCTGCATCAGGAGGTCAATATTTCCCCCTCTCTGAGACGATGCACAGAAGTAAACATGAATTATACAATGCCTTCATGGCCACACTGACATGTATAATTAATGAGAAGTAGCCCAAAGTAAATATGGCATAGTCATACAGTGTATACTGTACCGTACACACCCTTCCTGTGAAATCAGGCTTTAGTTGAGTCAGAAAAAAAATTATGTAAATGTATGTAAATGCATAACACCATTATTGTTAAGGTACGTTTACCCAATTGGTACTATTTAAACTACTGAGCTACTGTCCATGAATGCACGTGAGAGCAATATCAGGGAAAGTTATAATTATAATACTGTGAAATTAGAGCAAGTTGCTAACCCTTTAGCACAGGGCACTGATGGCAGTGACAGCAGTAGTACAGTTAGGGTACGTTTGACTGCTAAAGGTCCATAGAGGACAATGTCTGGGTTCTGGATGGCACTGGAAAGGCCTTGGTTGGATCAGGTCGGATTGGGGTGGGTCGGACTTATTCTCACTAGCCACAGAAGCACTGAGCCAAACTGTCTACCTTGCTATCCTCTCTTCTCTCCGCTCTCCTGATGATCTCTTCTCCTCTTCTCTCTGCCTCTCTTCTCCCCTGACACAGTGAAATTTAAATGTTTTATTAAAACTCATCCCATTAACACTGTCCCTTCCTCTAGTGAGATGCAGTGGGCTGGTGGAGAGATGCTGTAAGGATGTACTGTACTGACCCAAACTATCTCTCTTGTTCTCTCGCTCTTCCGTCCTCCGGCAATGACGGTACCCTGGGACCACAATCGGCAGCAGAGAGACATGTAATGTGATGAGGAGAGAACGGAGAGGGAGGAGGAGGAGGGAGGGAGGGAAGAGGAGAGGGGTACTGGGTCAGCACTGCAGTGGTGATAGGAGCTGTGTGAGGATAAGGAGGCTGGCTGGTGCAGCTGGAAGAAAGAAAGGGAGGGCATGAGAGGAGGAGGGAGGCACAGACACACACTGAGAGACTGTGGGTGTATTTTATATTATGTGGGTGTGTGTATTCGTGCGTGCGCCATACGTACGTGTGTGCATGTGTGTGTGAGTCTGTCTGTCCATCCGTCTGTCTCTCTCTCTGTGTGCTCCATTCCCACAGAAGCGACCCAATCACTGAAAGAGCGAGGCCTGAGTCAAGGCTGTTTTTGCGGCTTGCTGGCCTGGAGGTACTCCTGTTCGCTGAGGACCAACCAACACTTCTGGGGCAATGAGCCAAGGGGGAGGGCTGGGAGAGAGAGAGGCAGGAAAAGAGGGCGAGAATGTGAGGTTGGGAGTTCGTAATGAGAACAAAGCATCATCAGCTCACCTCACATCACTTCTCAGTGGGCTGATGCTGATACCTAAGGTGCTGAGGTACAGAGCTTCTGCTCACACTCGCACACGCAAACGCGCGCATACACACACACACACACACACACACACACACACACACACACACACACACACACACACACACACACACACACATATGTTCAGCTGCCCAGTGTCAGATCTCTTTGAACCAGCAGTCCCTCACGGTACGGCCCCTCTAACTCCCCACCACAGGCCCACTTAAACCCTAGCCTACCTCTGTTCCAGGTGGGTTCCCTACATTGGTGCTGGATTGGAGGACTGAAACCCAGAGGTGGAAAGAATACTGAAATATCCTACTCAAGTAGAAGAACTGTTACTATGATGACATTTTAAAACTACTCAAGTAAAAGTAAAAATAAGTCATTTTAAAAAGTATTCTAAAAGTTATTTAGCTATTATCAAAACATTGACCTTGACTGTGAGTTGCAACAAGGCACATCTGTATGTAAAAAAAATATATATACTATTGATATTTTAAATGTAACATTCAAAGCAATTCAAATGTATTGATAAACTAAACGCAATATAAAATAAAGTGCATAAACAATAATTCACCCTCACTCACTCACTCACTCACTCAATGACCCATACAATGCCAAATAGGGAGTGCCAGGACACACTGGACATGCCTAAAGAATTTGATGTCAAATTAGCTCTAGAGGAAACAACAGAACCTCATGGAAATGTTAAAGGAATTAGCAAACCTTTGAGACTCCCGAAATAGAAAAGGGGCTATAGATGTTGCAAGAGATTGATAAACTACAGGCTACATATACAGAGTCCATTAGGTTATTAGTGTTCCTTAAAGGGAAACCTCACATCTTAAGCTTCACATTCATATCAAGCACCACCCCAACATCAACTCATTCCAATGGTGTGCGTCGTATGATTTTGACCAATTGTGAGTAGGCATTGCCTACAAATTGTCTACTAATTGTTTGATGATGTCATTGGGAACGCTTACCTTTATCTTTTATACTACAAAACATAGAAACTCGCCATTTTCATATATGTTGATGTTGGGCTAACGCCTTCCCTTCTCTCTGAACTTTCTGTTCTGTTTTAGCAGGAGCTGATTTTCAAAGTGAATCGAGTCTTTCCTGGCTCGCTTTGCAGTGAAGAGCAGTCCAGCACAGCTAAAAAGAAGCCCATAGGCGGAAAAGGCAGGCAGGCCTGTGTTCAGCTTGAGACAGCTTCTTTATGCATGGAAAGGAATGAAGCAAGTCCATCTTGTCTGACACACGGGCAAGGTACCCATCCAGCTCCCCTGTACCTTGTGACCTTTTGTGCAACAGTGAAGAGAAGAAATCAGATGAATGCTGTCTCTGTTGCTCTGTCTCGTTCTCTGTCAAGATGATGCTTCAGGTAGACCAAAGCTGTATAGTGGTAAATACAAAACATATACAGTACATATTGAATATTTCTGCAAATTTATCAAATCACTAACAATACAATAGCCCAAACACAGACTTTCCATACTTGTTATTCTCAGAGACTGAAGTGAGTTTTGTCAGATGTCCTCAGACCTACAAAGTCCATGTCTATCTGTACCTATTGTGTAGACTCACACAGTTAAACCAACCCATTTATTGTTCTCTTTCACTTCACATACACACCCACTCAATAAAAAGGATGATATAGACAAAACCTTACTTGTGAAAGACACTGATGTTGAATGAATACATCAATCATGAAGGTTAATGTAATGAAAGACAGGCCTACATCAGCTCTCAATGTGTCATGAACGGCATCATAAAGGTGTTATGAAAGCTTAGATACATTAAAGGCCCCAGGCCCTAGTTATAGTCAAGTGAATTCCATCTATGTGATGGAATAATGTGATATTTGGTTATTCATCTATGCATTCATACATCATCTGAGTAATTCTTACATCTGAGTAATCTAACCAAATATAGTTAGCTTAAAAAATAATACAATTTGACCCTGTCCTAATTTACACAGACAAAGTACATAGCTAAAAATCGGAGGACTTTCCACTTATGTCATGACCAAGCAAGCTAACGTTAGCTAACTAGCTAGCTAGTCCACTTGCTGATGTTAGCCTAGCTAGTGTTGTTAGCTAACCAAGATAACTTACATGGCTAGCGTTAGCTTGCTGGCTAGCCACCACAACACATAGTGACAATGATGTGCTTGCCACAATAACGACAATCATCGGGTGGTGGTTAGCCATGAACCTAGCTAGTTAACTTAGGCTACAAGCTGCTAAAGTCATCTATATCACAATTTTTGATAATTCATATCAAGTTATCTTACCTCCTATATCAGTGGAGGCTCCTCAGAGGAGGAAGTGGAGGACCATCCTCATCAGTGGATTTCATAAAAGTAAAAATAGTAAAACATTTAAAAAGTTATCCTTTTGAGAAAAAACTAAAAACCAAATAATTGATTAAAACACTGTTTGCAATGAAGGTCTACAGTTGCCTCAACAGCACTCTGTAGGGTAGCACCATGGTGTAGCCAGAGGATAGCTAGCTTCCGTCCTTCTCTGGGTACATTGACTTCAATACAAAACTTAGGAGTCTCATGGTTCTCACCCTCTTCCATAGACTTACACAGTAATTACAACTTCCAGAAGACGTCCTCCAACCTATCAGAGCTCTTGCAGCATGCGAATGAATCTAGCACCGAAAGCATAAGATGCAGTTAACTAGCACTGCAGAGCATACAATGTGGTGAGTAGTTGACGAGTTGTCTCAAAGAGAGAGAAAGACAATAGTTGAACAGTTTTGAACAAATTCATTTCTTAAATGAAGGAGGGGACAGAGAGAGATTTTCATTGTTTTACTTACTTAGCTAGCAAGTGCAGCTAGCTAGTTTAACCTACTCAAACACCTGTCTCAAACAGACAGATGCTATGTTGGCTAGCTGGCTATGACTATCCAACACTGGAACTTTTCCAAGTCAAGGTAAGCTTTTGGTTTTACAAATGTATTGCCACTAGGGCCCGCCGGTGTAACTGCTAAAACCTAACAGATGGCGCCGACAAAGATGGTTGCCTCACTTCGAGTCCTTAGGAAACTATGCAGTATTTTTTTTTTTTATGTATTATTTCTTACATTGTTAGCCCAGAAAATCTTAAGTGTTTTTACATCCAGCCGGAAAGAACTATTGGATATGAGAGCAATGTCAACTTACATTACGACCAGGAATACGACTTTCCTGAAGCGGATCCTTTGTTCGGACCACCACCCAGAACATTGGATCTAATCCCAGAGGCCGACCCAAAACAACATCACCTCAAAAGAGGTAGACGGAGCGGCCTCCTGGTCAGATTTCGAAGGCGTGCACGCCACCCACTGCTTCCGACTATATTACTCACCAATGTCCAGTCTCTAGACAACAAGGTGGATGAAATTAGGGTTACCTTCCAGACAGACATCAGAGACAGTAACATTCTCTGTTTCACGGAAACCTGTCTCTCTCGGGATATGTTGTCGGAGTCGGTACAGCCACCGGGTTTCTTCATGCGTCGCGCCGACAGAAATAAACATCTCTCTGGGAAGAAGGGCGGTGGTGTATGCCTCATGATTAACGACTCATGGTGTAATCATAACAACATACATGAACTCAAGTCCTTCTGTTCACCTGACCTAGAATTCCTTACAATCAAATGCCGACGATATTATCTCAAAAGAGAATTCTCGTCAGTTATCGTCACAGCTGTGTATATCCCCTCAAGCAGATGCCACGACGGCCCTCAAGGAAATTCACTGGACTCTATGTAAACTGCAGCCATATATCCGGAGGATGCATTTATTGTAGCAGGAGATTTAAAAAAAGCAAATTTGAGAACAAGGCTACCTAAATTCTATCAACATATCGATTGCAGCACGCGTGCAGGCAATACACTGGACCACTTCTACTCTAACTTCCGCGATACATACAAGGCCCTCCTTCGGCAAAACCAACCACGACTCCATTTTGCTCCTGCCGTCCTAAGGCAAAAACTCAAACAGGATGCACCCGTGACTAGAACTATTCAACGCTGGTCTGACCAATCGGAATCCACGCTTCAAGATTGTTTTGATCATGCAGTCTGGGAATTGTTCAGAGAATAACATTGATTTATACGCTGACTCGGTGAGTGAGTTTATAAGGAAGCGCATTGGAGATGTTGTACCCACTGTGAATAAAACCTACCCTAACCAGAAACGGTGGAAAGAAACTGAAAGCGTGAACCACCACATTTAACCATGGAAAGATGACTGGGAATATGGCTGAAATCCTTGTTTTCCATGAAAACATATATGAAATGAGTTGCAAAATTAATAGGAAATATAGTCAAGATGTTAACAAGGTTATAAATAATGATTTTTAATTGAAATAATAATTGTATCCTTCAAACTTTGCTTTCGTCAAAAAATCCTCCATTTGCAGTAATTACAGCCTGGCAGACCTTTGGCATTCTAGTTGTCAATTTGTTGAGGTAATCTGAAGAGATTTCACCCCATGCTTCCTGAAGCACCTCCCACAAGTGGATTGGCTTGATGGGCACTTCTTACGTACCATACGGTCAAGCTGCTCCCACAACAGCTCAATAGGGTTGAGATCCGTTGACTGTGCTGGCCACTCCATTACAGACAGAATACCAGCTGACTGCTTCTTCACTAAATAGTTATTGTATAGTTTGGAGCTGTGCTTTGGGTCATTGTCCTGTTGTAGGAGGAAATTGGCTCCAATTAAGCGCCGTCCACAGGGTATGGCATGGCGTTGCAAAATGGAGTAATAGCCTTCCTTCTTCAAGATCCCTTTTACCCTGTACAAATCTCCCACTTTACCACAACCAAATCACCCCAGACCATCACATTGCCTCCACCATGTTTGACAGATGGCATCAAGCACTCTTCCAGCATCATTGCATTTTTTTATGCGTCCCACGAATGTTCTTCTTGGAATCTGAACACCTCAAACTTAGATTAATCTGTCCATAAAACTTTTTTCCAATTTTCCTCTGTCTAGTGTCTGTGTTCTTTTGCCATCTTAATCTTTTATTTTTATTGGCCAGTCTGAGATATGGCTTTTTCTTTGCAACTCTGCCTAGAAGGCCAGCATCCTGGAGTCGCCTCTTCACTGTTGACATTGAGACTGGTGTTTGTGGATACTATTTAATGAAGCTGCCAGTTGAGGACTTGTGAGGCGTCCGTTTCTCAAACTAGACACTCTAATGTACTTGTCCTCTTGCTCAGTTGTGCACCGGGGCCTCCCACTCATCTTTCTATTCTGGTTAGAGTCAGTTTGCACTGTTCTGTGAAGGGAGTAGTACACAGCGTTGTACAAGATCTTCAGTTTCTTGGCAATTTCCCGCATGGAATAGCCTTCATTTCTCAGAACAAGAGTAGATTGAAGAGTTTCAGAAGAAAAGTATTTTACGGACAACAAATAGAAAACCAGCCACGTCACCTTCTTTGCCCGCTTTGAGGATAATGCAGTGCCACTGACGTGGCCTGCTACCAAGGACTGCCCCCCCCCCCCCCCCCGTCCTTCTCTGTGGCCAACGTGAGTAAGACATTTAAACGTGTTAACCCTCGTAAGGCTGCTGGACCAAACGGCATCCCTTGCCGCGTCCTCAAAGCATTCGCAGACCAGCTTGCTGGTGTGTTTACGGACATATTCAATCACTCCCTGTCCCGGTCTGCTGTCCCCACATGCTTCAAGATGGCCACCATTGTTCCTGTTCCCAAGAAGGCAAAGATAACTGAACTAAATGACTATCGCCCCGTAGCACTCACTTCTGTCATCATGAAATGCTTTGAGAGACTAATCAAGGATCATATCACCTTACCTGCCACCCTAGAACCACTTCAGTTTGCATACCGCGCCAACAGGTCCACAGACGATGCAATTGTCATCATACTGCACACTGCCCTATCCCACCTGTACAAGAGGAATACCTATGTAAGAATGTTGTTCATTGACTACAGCTCAGCATTCAACACCATAGTACCCTCCAAGCTCATCATTAAGCTCAACTTCTATATGGTAGGGGGCAGCATTTGCAATTGTTGGATAGAAAACACTCTAAAGTTTCCAAAACTGTTAAAACAGTGTCTGTGAGTATAACAGCACTGATTTGGCAGGCGAAAACCTGAGAAAAATCCATTCAGGAAGTAGTTTTTTTTTGGTTTTGTAGTTTTCTATTCAATGCTTTTACAGTATCCATTGACTTAGGACGCAAATTGCAGTTCCTATGCCTTCCACTAGATGTCAACAGTCTTTAGAAATTGTTTCAGGCTTGTATTCTGAAAAATTAGGAAGTAAGAGCAGTCGGAATGAGTGGATCCTAAAGTGTCACAGAGCTTTTTCATGCGCGCGACTGAGAGAGTACCTTTCTTGTTTACCTTTTATATTGACGACGTTATTGTCCAGTTGAAATATTATCGATTATTTAGGCTAAAAACAACCTGAGGATTGAATATAAACATTGTTTGACATGTTTCTATGAACTTTACGGATACAATTAGGATTTTTTTGTCTGCCTGTTTTGACTGCGTTTGAGCCTGTGGATTACTGAAGAAAACGCGCAAACAAAACTGAGGTTTTTGGATATAAAGACACTTTATCGAACAAAAGGAACATTTATTGAGTAAATTAATGTCTGCTGAGTGCAACCATATGAAGATCATCAAAGGTAAGGGATTAATTTTATCTCTATTTCTGACTTGTGTAACTCTTCTACTTGGCTGGTTACTGTTTGTAATGATTTGTCTGCTGGACTATGTTCTCAAATAATCGTAAGGTATGCTTTTGCCGTAAAGCATTTTTAAAATCTGACACCGTGGTTGGATTCACAAGAAGTTAATCTTTAAACCTATGTCAAATATGTTTTGTTTTCTGAATTTCTATAATGAGTATTTCTGAGGTGGGACGCTACCGTCTCACGTACCCTAGAGAAGTTAAGGCCCTGGGTCTCAACTCCGCCCTGTGAAATTGGATCCTGGACTTTCTGACGGTAGGAAACAACATCTCCACTTCGCTGATCCTCAACATTGGGGCCCCACAAGGGTGTGTGCTCAGCCCCCTCCTGTACTCCCTGTTCACCCATCACTGCATGGCCATGCATGCCTCCAACTCAATCATCAGACGACACAACAGTAGTGGGCTTGATTACCAACAACGACAAGACAGCCTACAGAGAGTGTGGTGTCAGGAAAACAACCTCTCACTCAACGTCAACAAAACAAAGGAGATGAAGGTGGATTTCAGGAACCAGCAGAGGGAACACCCCCCTATCCACATCGACGGGACAGTAATGGAGTAGGTGGAAAGTTTTAAGTTCCTCGGCGTACATATCACAGACAAACTGAAATGGTCCAACCACACAGACAGTGTGGTGAAGAAGACACAACGAAGGCACAACCCCAGGAGGCTGAAGAAATTTGGCTTGTCACATAAATACCTGACAAACCTGGTAGGCCTGGTACAGCAACTGCACCACCCTCAACCGCAAGGCTCTCCAGAGGGTGGTGTGGTCTGCACAACGCATCACCGGGGGCAAACTACCTGCCCTGCAGGACACCTACAGCATCCAATGTCACAGGAAGGCCAAAAAGATCATCAAGGACAACAACCACCTGAGCCACTGCCTGTTCACCCCGCTACCATCCAGAAGGCGAGGTCAGTACAGGTGCATCAAAGCTGGGACTGAAACAGCTTCTAGCTCAAAGCGAACAGACTGTTAAGCAGCAATCACTAACTCAGAGAGGCTGCTGCCTACATACAGACTGAAATCATCGGCCAATTTAATAAATGGATCACTAGTCACTTTAAATAATGCCACTTTAACAATGTTTACATATCTTACATTGCTCATCTCCATATGTATATACTGTATCTTATACCATCTATTGCATCTTGCCTATGCCGCTCGGCCATCGCTCATCCATATATTTATATGTACATATTCTTATTCCATCCCTTTAGATTTGTGTGTATTAGGTAGTTGTTGTGGAATTGTTAGATTACTTGTTAGATATTACTGCACTGTCGGAACTAGAAACACAAGTATTTCGCTACACTCGCACTACCATCTGCTAAGCATGTGACCAATAAAATTTGATTTGATTTTGATTTAAATTGGTTTACTAATGCGTTAGTTCTATTTCCTATGTTGACTGTGACGTTACTTTAGCTAATATGTTGACAATGATGTACGCTGTGTGTAGAGGTTAGCAGTTATGATATGGTTTGGCTTGGAAAGATTTTTTCGGCAGGTCACAACAGCTGACGTGTTGTGCAAGTCCACAAGTGAAGGGAAAAGGTGAGAGGAGAGCGCATAGACGCGAGAAGGAATACAACGTGGCTGCTATGAAAGTGAACTGTGTTTACTTATGATCAGGGGTGTATTCATTCCGCCAGTTCTGTTGAAAAACCTTTCTTAAACGGAAGCAAACGTGAATAATGATTACACCCTAGATCAGCTAGATGCAGGCAAGCGTGTGCAAGGCGGTATTGAATATGTCACCGTCTGTCCATGTGTCACTGTCTGTCACCTCAAATTTGTCTCTCAACCTGTGTACACCTACATTGTAAACTTTCGTTCATAGGCTAGGTTGTAGCAACCTCATGATGGGTATTGCGAAAGTTCGAGTATCATGTAGTAGGCTAAACTTAGCCATGTTATATTGAGCTGGGTGAATGGAATATGAATGACAGTCATCCAATATGTTGTAATAGAAATAAGGCCATACTCATTAAAAAAGGATTGTCCTCCCTCATCTTAAACGGCACCGACCACCACTGCTCTATATGTTTCCTTAAGTTCGAGGCATCCTGGGTAAGTAGCTTGCATTGCATGATTACACTGTCGCCTCTCCTGTGCTTGAAGGAGAACTGGTCACTGAAATGCAGCCAGTCATTCTCCTCCTCGTCTTCTTCAGAAGACGCAGACACTGTGTCTGTGTCTCCTCAGTCTCATTGCTATTTTTGCCTTTTTGAAAATCTTCTGACAATCGTTGAGTTTGTGTGCACAGCTTGATTTGATTGGCCTGTTTTGTGCGTGATGCGTGACATTTTATTTGATTGGTCACTGACTAAACAACGGTGAGCAGTTTTTCTCTGGCTCTGAGGGATCCCGCCTGCGAACTTCCTGTGCCATCACGATCTACTATTATGGATAGATTACAAAATTGTACTCCATAAAGGTAGCGAAGTACAATACTTTATTAAAAACATACTTAAGTAAAATAACTGACTTTGAAAAATACTCTAAATAGTACAGGTACTCAGAAAAGCTACATTAACGAGAGTATTTGGAATTCATTAGTTCCTCCCCTGCTAAAACCCAATACTTTATAAATGGCTTTGAAGTCTAGTGAAAATAAAGAGTCCATTATTTAACCATGGTTAATCAATTAAATTCATTCATTCTATTATTATATTCTGCTGTTGACAGTAAATCAGCCTAAATGTACAGTAAAGTTCATCATATTGCATTAACACTATTTGATTTACACACCGTCTCCAGTGCTCAGTGATGTCTTTATAAAATCCTCTGTGAACTCACTTCAAGGTTAGCCAAGCAGCATTGACAGCTTCACCTGAAACATGGGGAGAGAGAGTGGAGACAGATGGAAAAAGAGAGAGAGGGGAGGGAGAGAGAGAGTTGGAGATAAACACGAAGAGAGCGAGAGACATTGAGAGACACAGAGAGAGTGAGAAAGAAGAGGGAGGGAGAGAGAGTGTGTGGAGTCAGAATCAACTCCTTTTGAAGTCCTTTCCAATTTGTGTGGAAGAAGGAGCTGCTCCAACATCAGCCTGTATAAAAGCTGAACACTGGAGAGGTGGAAAGCTCCAGACAGACAGCCATCGAACAGAAGGGAGGAGAAGTTGGGAGAGACAGAGTCATAAGTCTGGCAGGGTCGTGCTACTCTTTCATTCTGTCTGTTGTCTCTACATCGGTCTGTTGATCTGTTGATTGGGGCGCACTGTGATGGGCCTGTCTGAGCTAGCCCACAGACGCTGCCTGATTTGATACATCACATATATACTCAACAAAAAAATAAACGTCCTCTTGTTGTCAAGTGCGTTAATTTTCAGCAAACTTAACATGTGTAAATATTTATATGAACATAACAAGATTCAACAACTGAGGCATAAACTGAACAAGTTCCACAGACATGGGACTAACAGAAATGGAATAATGTGTCCCTGAACAAAGGGGGGGTCAAAAAGTACTGCAGTGCATCTCCTCCTCATGGACTGCACCAGATTTGCCAGTTCTTGCTGTGAGATGTTACCCCACTCTTCCACCAAGGCACGTGCAAATTCCCGGACATTTCTGGGGGGGAATGGCCCTAGCCCTCATCCTCCGATCCAACAGGTCCCAGACGTGCTCAATGGGATTGAGATCCGGGCTCTTCGCTGGCCATGGCAGAACACTGACATTCCTGTCTTGCAGGAAATCACGCACAGAATGAGCAGTATGGCTGGTGGCATTGTCATGCTGGAGGGTCATGTAAGGATGAGCCTGAGGAAGGGTACCACATGAGGGAGGAGGATGTCTTCCCTGTAACGCACAGCATTGAGATTGCCTGCATTGACAACAAGCTCAGTCCGATGATGCTGTGACACACCGCCCCAGACCATGAAGGACCCTCCACCTCCAAATCGATCCCGCTCCAGAGTACAGGCCTCGGTGTAAGGCTCAATCCTTTGACGATAAACGTGAATCCGACCATCACCGCTGGTGAGACAAAACCGCGACTTGTCAGTGAAGAGCACTTTTTGCTAGTCCTGTCTGGTCCAGCGACGGTGGGTTTGTGCCCGTAGGCCGGTGATGTCTGGTGAGGACCTGCCTTACAACAGGCCTACAAGCCCTCAGTCCAGGCTCCCTCAGCATTTTACGGACAGTCTGAGCACTGATGGAGGGATTGTGCGTTCCTGCTGTAACTCGGGAAGTTGTTGTTGCCGTCCTGTACCTGTCCCGCAGGTGTGATGTTCGGATGTACCGATCCTGTGCAGGTGTTACACGTGGTCTGCCACTGCGAGGACGATCAGCTGTCCGTCCTGTCTCCCTGTAGCGCTGTCTTAGGCGTCTCACAGTACAGACATTGGAATTTATTGCCCTGGCCACATCTGCAGTCCTCATGCTTCCTTGCAGCATGCCTAAGGCACGTTCACGCAGATGAGCAGGGACCCTGGGCTTCTTTCTTTTGGTGTTTTTCAGAGTCAGTAGAAAGGCCTCTTTAGTGTCCTAAGTTTTCATAACATTGACCTTAATTGCCTACCGTCTGTAAGCTGTTAGTGTCTTAACGACCGTTCCACAGGCGCATATTCATTCATTGTTTATGGTTCATTGAACAAGCATTGGAAACAGTGTTTAAACCCTTTACAATGAAGATCTGTGAAGTTATTTGGAAGACTGGGTCCTGAAAAAGGGACATTTCTTTTTATGCTGAGTTTAGTAGCAACTTGACATCTTGCCAGACATCTTAAAAAATACTACTCTCTTTGGGCCTGGGACAGGGGATGAAGGTAGGTTTTGGAAGAGGGGGGAGAGAGATGTTGGGTGAAAGAACTGACTGTTGTTTTCTCCCAGTTCTGTTTTTACGTCTTAATGATGCAGTTCATGAAAAGGGAAGCTATTTTGCGGGGCTTTCGGGGTTGCATACACACGTACACACAGCAGTGATAAGTAACAACTCTGCAGCAGGATGCAGAGCGCAGTCTTGGAAGAGACGGTCCCTGACGCAATCATCAGTCAGTGATAATTAGGCAGCGCCGATAGTTTTATCTCTGATCCTCAAACGAGCATCAGACGCTCTCCCTGGAACCCTTTGTCCCGGGACTGCGATGCTGGGGGGACAGAGATGAGAAGCGCGCAGTTTACCCACTCAACGACCTGGTGCCTGGGAGAATAGAGAGAGAGAGAGTATATTTCGCTGGGCCCAGAAGCCTTCAGATCATTATAAAGTGGCGCTGGCCTCCTGAAGGACCATACACATACAGACGGAGGTAGACTCTCTCATATCATCGAGATGTGGCGCCTACTCAAGGAGTAAACCCAGGGGGAGGAGGCGAGGAAAGGAAGGAGTAAAGGAAGGAGGAGGTGGGTGGTACTCTCTCTCTCTCTCTCTCAGAATATGTAAGTGGAGATCATTCTGATGTGGCGTATAATCCAGGAGCAAACAGAGATATCTGCAGGGAAGGAAAAAAGAGGGGGAAGAAGGTGACAGGTGTCGGAGAGAAGTTGTCCCTTTCCCTGTCTGTCAGTTAAGAACGCTCCCCCCTACAGCCCCCTTGCTAGTCGGGGGGTGGCAGCCCCAGCGGGGCGGTGGTGACAACACCTGCTAGAGTTGTCCTCTTAATGGGAAAATATGATTGATGTGGCGCCAAACCAGCTGACTGCCCATAAAGGTCATATTAACTCTGACAGCGAGAAAAGGAGAGAGGGAGGAAAGAGAGGGAGGAAAGAAAGAGAGAAAGAACCAAGACAGCTGTGGAGAAGTACAGTGGAGAAATAGAACAGTCAAATAGCGAAAGAGAAGCCGGCTTGCGTGAAACATCATGAGGAATGAGCATATTGGAGCTATTTAGTTGATTTTGCGAGTTGGTGGGTTCTGTTATTGGGCAGAGTATGCTGACTGGCTGAAATCGACCAACAGGGCATTGGGATGGAGGGAGATGTGATTGCCAATCACATGCAGAAGCTGTTGGTGTAAATGTACTGATGTCCCCATGGAAACCAGTGTTGGTCAACGTCACACTGTAATATGGATGTGCAAATGGTATTTTTTGCATGCAAGTAATTCAATTGCGTATGTGGTGATGGGTGAGGGCTTTGTGTGTGCGGTATGTGTGTGGTGTGTGGAGCATCAAAGGCCCACTGGTCCTTGTCATTCCGTGGTCCTCCCATATATTCAGACCCTGGCTACAGCCTGTCACTGATGCTGATACTACCGGGGGATTCTGACTACGCCTATTGGAGAGGAAAAAAGGATGAGCTGACTACCCTCGTTCTCACCTTCTACTTGTATTTTATGCCCCTCTCTGTTACCCCCCCTCTCTCTGTCTCCCTCTTTCTCCTATTTCTCTCTCAGCTACTCACCTTCCCCTGTGTGTGTATGTGTGTGTGTGTGTGGTGTGCGTGTCTCTGCCTCTGTGTGGGTGTGTGTGCGTGTATGTTTATCCTGCTCAGGGTGTTCCCTTCGTTCTCCTGCAGCTAGAGGCTGTTCTGATGGTCACAGAGGAGACTCCCGGATCTCATTAACGTTCCTGTGTGTGTGTGTGCGGGCGCGTGCGTGCTTCTATCTTAAGCTTGCACACACATACAGTTTGAGGCATATCAAAAGAACCGTGTGCGTGTGCGCGCTTTTCTTCAGCTTGCATTCCATGTGCCAAGTAACTGTTTTTCTCAAAAATGTCACGGTCCACGCATTGACACTGTGTGTGATTCTGAACGGCTTCAGTAACATGAGTTTTTGGTCCTGCTCCAGCTTACTGTATGGAAAGGAAATGAACAATCCCATTAGACAGTGAGTGGAAGCGTGTTGAATAATCTCTGATGCCAGATGGCTCTGAAGGCTGCCTCCTCTAAGAGCTCTCTGGCTGTCAGAGCTCAGCTTGTGCGCTCTCTCTCTCTCTCTCTCTCTCTCTCTCTCTCTCTCTCTCTCTCTCTCTCTCTCTCTCTCTCTCTCTCTCTCTCTCTCTCTCTCTCTCTCTCTCTCTCTCTCTCTCTCTCTCTCTCTCTCTCTCTCTCTCTCTCTCTCTCTCTCTCTCTCCTGGATTTCTCTTCTGACTGAGTAATTTTCTGTGTGTGCAAGCGGTTGCTTGTGTGTGCGTGCGCACATGCGTGCGAGTATGCCCGTGCTTGCGCGAGCGAGCGCATGTGTGTGTATGTCAAGTGTCATATTAGTACAGAGAGCGTGGGAACCAGGTGCTGCTCCGGCCTTTGAGCATCGGTGGCCGCCAGTATCGACGCTGGGAAATCAATGGACTTCCTCGCAAAGCCGCTAACATGAAAGTAAAGACGTGATGAACCGGTAAAGAATTGACCTTCCATGCCAACTGGTTCCTTCAGAACATTTCTCAACGCTAATTAGGCTTAATTGCAACTCGATAAATATATATTTTCAATATGCATGTTGGTACATGTAATGTAGGGTCATGAGTTTTTCAATGTCCGATTATTACGCTGTCGGGAAAGACTCACGGCCCTTGTTAGGACAGATGCACAACATGAGCATTCCTATGATCAACACAAAGTCCTCATGCAAACAGGGGACATGTGTAGAATAGATATCTGTCCACATCAGACATGTGTGTGTGCATAGTTCTTCTGCCCCTCAGTGACTGAGATAAATCCCAACAGCAGGCAAGAGGGGGAGTCGAGGGAAAGTCTGTGAAATCATTATCATAAATTGTGTGAAACAGCAGACAGCGAGCCAGTGTGAGATTCTAAATCTCTCTATTGTCTGTGTGTGGGAGGGATAGATAAACTCCACAATTCAGGGGTTTTCGTACACATTAGGGGGTCTGTGTGTGTGTTGGGGAAGCGAGACGTTTTATGGTGTTACAGTTGCTTATAATTAATACTGTTTGCAAACCACCAAATTATACGCATAATTGTACTTTTAGAGAATAGTCATTTGAGTAGAGACAAAGTATAGAGGGAACTATTTATAGGTCGGATGCAGCCGTTTGTGTCTCAATCACAGGAGGTTGGTAGCACCTTAATTGGGGAGGACGGGCTCGTGGTAAAGTCTGGAGCGGAATCAGTGGAATGGCATCAGTTTGATGCCATTCCATTCTCTCCATTCAAGCCGTTATTATGAGCTGTCCCCCCTCAGCAGCCTCCACTGATCTCAATATCAAATCATTTCTGGGTAACAATTAAGTACCTTACTTTGATTGTTTTCAATGAAAATGATCAAAAATGAACAAAAATAGCTTCTTAGGAAAGAGCGCTTTCTCAAGCAAGAATCTTGCTCGGACTGTCTTGGAGAGGTCTTAATGGGGATGGGGGGAACTGAAAACGAGCTTTTATTGTAGAGCGCTTCTCTTTCTTATTGATCTAATAACTCATTTAATGCCTGGTGATGTCACTAAACAGTATTAGTCCAACTATTAGTCCAAAGTCATAGTTTGGAAATGTAAAATATAGGAAATCGTGTTTTTGACTGGGCCTTTTAAAAAGACTGTGTCATTATTGTGGGGTAAGATCGAGTTAGCAGAAATCTCCTCGCACCACCTCGCTCTCACAGGTCCTACCCTTATGTCCATTCCCCATGATCCCCTAAGATTCCTAGCCCTGTGTGTGTGTGTGTGTGTGTGTGTGTGTGTGTGTGTGTGTGTGTGTGTGTGTGTGTGTGTGTGTGTGTGTGTGTGTGTGTGTGTGTGTGTGTGTGTGTGTGTGTGTGTGTGTGTGTGTGTGTGTGTGTGTGTGTGTGTGTGTGTGTGTGTGTGAAATATACTTCAAATAGTGCCCATTAGTCAACTAGAATGGTTGTTACTAACCCTAACCCTGGGTGAGTCAGGGCAGTGTGAATTGAACCGGGGACACTTTGCGACTCCTCATTGACTGATGTGGTGAAAAGGTTTCGGATGAGGAAGGGAGCATCCAGACCAGATATAATGAAGGTCTGAAAGACAAGGGAAAGAAAAGATAACAGGTAGAGAGAAGGGCAGACAGGCAGAGAGAAGGGCAGACAGGCAGAGAGAAGGGCAGACGGGTAGAGAGAAGGGCCGACGGGTAGAGAGAAGGGCAGACGGGTAGAGAGAAGGGCAGACGGGTAGAGAGAAGGGCAGACGGGTAGAGAGAAGGGCAGACGGGTAGAGAGAAGGGCAGACGGGTAGAGAGAAGGGCAGACGGGTAGAGAGAAGGGCAGACGGGTAGAGAGAAGGGCAGACGGGTAGAGAGAAGGGCAGACGGGTAGAGAGAAGGGCAGACGGGTAGAGAGAAGGGCAGACAGGCAGAGAGAAGGGCAGACAGGCAGAGAGAAGGGCAGACAGGCAGAGAGAAGGGCAGACAGGTAGAGAAGGGCAGACAGAAGGGCAGACGGAAACAAAGAAAGAGGGAGGGAGGAGGGGATGGAGTGAAAGAGAGGACCAGAGCGAAATGGGAAAAAGCGAGGAATATGAATGTCTGGAGCTCATCAGCCAAACTCTCAGCCCTGTGACATCTCCGTTCCTTAATTACACCTCACTTACTTTCTCTCAGCTCATTCTCATTCTGATCACACCCACCATAGTAAACATTGACCCTCTCTCCACCTTACTCTCTCGCTCTCTCTTTCCACATCTCGCCCAATCCCCACCACCTCTTTCCATCCTCTCAATTCTATTCAGTTCAAAGGGCTTTATTGGCATGGGAAACATATGTTTACATTGCCAAAGCAAGTGAAATAAACAAGTGAACTAAACATAAATTGAACAGAAAACATTAGATTTAAATTTCCAAAGGAATAGAGACATTTCAAATGTCAAATTATGGCTATATACAGTGTTGTAACATTGTACAAATGGTACAAAAGGGAAAATAAATAATAATATGGGTTGTATTTATAATGGTGTTTGTGCTTCACTGGTTGCCCTTTTTCTTGTGACAACAGGTCACAATTTTTGCTGCTGTGATGGCACACTGGTATTTCACCCAATAGACGTGGGAGTTTATCAAAATTGGATTTGTTTTCAAATTCTTTGTGGGTCTGTGTAATCTGAGGGAAATATGTGTCTCTTATATGGTCATACATTTGCCAGGAGGTTAGGAGTTGCAGCTCAGTTTCCACCTGATTTTGTGGGCACAAAGCCAGTCTTCTCTTGAGAGCCAGGTCTGCCTATGGCGGCCTCTCTCAATAGCAAGGCTATGCTCACTGAGTCTCTATATAGTATTACGAACTGGCTCGTAGCCTGTTACAGAGGGGGGACAAGTAACAATGGTGTGTGTAGTCAGTAGTGTAAGTGAGTGGATGTGTGCATAGATGCTGATAATGAGGGGTGTTGTGAGGTTCCAAAAAGAAGCCCCAAAATGCCACAAGAAAAATAACAGTGTGTCTGCGAGTCTCTTCGATGTGTGGGAGAAAGTTGTATTTATCCACGGGACACACCCGAGGCCCGGTGTCTGTCATGGAAATTCTAATCAAGTGAGAGAGACTTGGATAATTCTTCAAACAGTCAATCTTTATTTGATATCGATTTAATTATTGCAATAATGAAGCTAGTCGGCGAACCACCCATAAGTGATTCGTTGAGAGCTCAATGATTCTGAGTTGGGGCTTGCCTTTATATAGCCCGACCTGGTTACAATTCCTTAATCCACCACACGTACTTGAGCTGACTCAGTTGGTGTCAGTTACCCATCTGAGGGAGCTGGTCTACAGACTGGGTGTAGTTGGGGAAACGCTGCTGTAGCACATGCTGAATGAATCCCATCTATACTGTCTCATCCATTTCATTCTAGCACACTAGGTACCATTAGAGATCATGTTCACAGCATTCTCTGTACTAGGGTTAAATCTGTTTATTCTTCGTTGAGAGACTTTCTGGTTTTTATTTGATATTGTTCTTCATTTAAGCTGCTGTGGTTAAACCTAAAATATTGTATTGCAATTTCTTGCAATACCATATCCAAACCCATATCTACTGGATGAGGTGGCCATATATTTCGGAGTCCTCTGTGTTCTCCTGCGAGCAGTAAGAACGGTTTGTTCTTAGAATAGAGGATGAGGAGACACTTCGTTCGGAACAGAGACACCTCGTTCTGAACATGCAGGTTTCAGGGTACAGAGGGTGGGGGTACGAATACGAGATGTGCAGAGCCCTGGTAAATTAGGTACAGAGTTATGTGAAAACAGCAACTTACACAACCAGAGTAACAAGATTGTACATACCTATCATTTAAAGTAATGGTAATACTAATTCCCCCCCCCCCCCCCCCCCACGTGTCCCATTTCGCTGACGACCCTCCCAGCTCCGCAAAACCGACATCCTATTAAGGAAAACAAGAGAGCGGTGAGAGAGAACTTGTCAGACAGAATGGGAGGGTCGTCACAATTGTCAAAGCTATCCTTAATTATAGGTCAGTCACAGTGGTCAGGTAGTCTAGATAAGCCAAAGAGCATTCTACATTGCTCCGTTTTTTTGTTAATTACTTGACACACTGGAAATAATTATCTTTTTGTTTTCTCATGATTTGGTTGGTTCTAATTGTGTTGCTGTCCTGGGGCTCTGTGGAGTCTGTGTTTGTGAACAGGACCAGCTTGCTTAGGGGACTCTTCTCCAGGTTCTTCTCTCTGTAGGTGATGGCTTTGTTATGGAAGGTTTGGGAATCACTTCCTTTTAGGTGGTTGTAGAGTTTGTCTCTTTTCTGGATTCTGATAATTAGCGGATATTGGCCTATTTCTGGTCTGCTTGCATTATTTTGTGTTTTACGTTGTACACAGAGGATATTTTTGCAGAATTCTGCATGCAGTCTCAATTTGTTGTTTTTTTTGTCCCATTTTGTGAATTCTTGGTTGATGAGCAGACCCCAGACCTCACAACCATAAACGGCAATGGGATCTATAACTGATTCAAGTGCAGTTGAAGTCGGAAGTTTACATACACCTTAGCTTCACAATTCCTGACATTCAATCTTAGTAAAACTTGTCGTAGGTCAGTTAGGATCACCACTTTATTGTAAGAATGTGAAATGTCAGAATAATAGTAAAGATAATTATTTATTTCAGCTTTTATTTATTTCATCACATTCCCAGTGGGTCAGAAGTTCACATACACTCAATTAGTATTTGGCAGCATTGCCTTTAAATTGTTTAACTTGGGTCAAACGTTTTGGGTAGCCTTCCACAAGCTTCCCACAATAAGTTGGGTGAATTTTGGCCCATTCCTCTTGACAGAGCTGGTGTAACTGAGTCAGGTTTGTAGGCCTCCTTGCTCGCACACGCTTTTTCAGTTCTGCCCACAAATGTTCTATAGGATTGAGGTCAGGGCTTTGTGATGGCCACTCCAATACCTTGACTTTGTTGATCTTAATCCATTTTGCCACAACTTTGGAAGTATGCTTGAGGTCATTGTCCATTTGGAAGACCCATTTGCGACCAAGCTTTAACTTCCTGACTGATGTCTTGAGATGTTGCTTCAATATATCCACATAATTTTCCTGCCTCATGATGCCATCTATTTTGTGAAGTGCACCAGTCCCTCCTGCAGCAAAGCACCCCCAGAACATGATGCTTCCACCCCCGTGCCTGATGGTTGGGATGGTGTTCTTCAGCTTGCAAGCCTCCCCCTTTTTTCTCCAAACATAACGATGGTAATTATGGCCAAACAGTTCTATTTTTGTTTCATCGAACCAGAGGACATTTCTCCAAAAAGTATGATCTTTGTCCCTATGTGCAGTTGCAAACCGTGGTCTGGATTTTTTATGGAGGTTTTGGAGCAGTAGCTTCTTCCTTGCTGAGCGGCCTTTCAGGTTATGTCGATATATGGCTTGTTTTACTGTGGATATAGATACTTTTGTACCTGTTTCCTCCAGCATTTTCTCATGGTCCTTTGCTGTTGTTCTGGGATTGATTTGCACTTTTAAAACCAAAGTATGTTCATCTCTAGGAGACTCCTTCCTGAGCTGTTGGATGGCTGCGTGGTCCCATGGTGTTTCTACTTGCATCCAATTGTTTGTACAGATGAACGTGGTACTTTCAGGCATTTGGAAATTGCTCCCAAGGATGAACCAGACTTGTGGAGGTCTACAATGTTTTTCTGAGGTCTTGGCTGATTTCTTTTGATTTTCCCATGATGTCAAGCAAAGAGGCACTCAGTTCAAAGGTAGGCCTTGAAATACATACACAGGTACACCTCCAATTGACTCAAATGATGTCAATTAGCCTATCAGAAGCTTCTAAAGCCATGGCATAATTTTCTGGAATTTTCCAAGCTGTTTAAAGGCACAGTCAACTTAGTGTATGTAAACTTCTGACCCACTGGAATTGTGATGCAGTGAAATAATCTGTCTGTAAACAATTGTTTGAAATATTACTTGTGTCTTGCACAAAGTAGATGTCCTAACCGACTTGCCAAAACTAAAACTATAGTATGTTAACAAGAAATTTGTGGAGTGGTTGAAAAACGAGTTTTAATGCCTCCAACCTAAGTGTATGTAAACTTTCGACTTCATCTGTATTCTTAGCCAAATCCTAATTGGTATGTCACATTTTATGCTCCTTTTGATGCGAAGAAGGCCCTTCTTGGCTTGTCTCTCAGATCGTTCACAGCTTTGTGGAAGTTACCTGTGTTGCTGATGTTTAGGCCGAGGTATATATCGTTTTTTGTGTGCTCTAGGGCAACGGTGTCTAGTGCAACGGTTTTTGTTGTTCTGGCAACTGGACATTTTTTTAAACATCATTATTTTTGTCTTAATGAGATTTAGGTCTGACAGAATCTGTGCAGAAGATCTCGTTTCTGCTGTAGGCCCCCCAGATCATCAGCAAACAGTAGACATTTGACTTCAGATTCTAGTAGGGTGAGGCTGGGTGCTGCAGACTGTTCTAGTGCCTTCATTGATTCTCTCTCTCTCTCTCTCTCTCTCTCTCTCTCTCTCTCTCTCTCTCTCTCTCTCTCTCTCTCTCTCTCTCTCTCTCTCTCTCTCTCTCTCTCTCTCTCTCTCTCTCTCTCTCTCTCTCTCTCTCTCTCTCTACCTACACCCCTCCTCCTGTGCGTCTGGACACGATAGACCATTAGATGAGCTCACTCAATTCCCCCGGCCCCCATTCGGCATCAGCCAAAACGACACTCGTCAAACATGGCATGCGATTAGTGACTTGCTCCGTCTTGGCACCCTTTCTCTCTCCTCTTCTCTCTCGCTCCTATTTTTTTTTTTGAAAGGTCTCCCTTTGGGTTTGTTTGCTGGGTAGTTGTGATAGTGGTTGCCTGCAGGAGAGAAGAGGGAGAGGTGGGTAAATGACAAGTCTAATTGAGCGGAAATTAAAAAGGCAGCGGAGAACTATCAGTCTTTTAATAAGGCCCATGTTTATCACCGTTGGCAACGCCAAGCCACCTTCTGTTGTTGTGTTGGGAGGGTGGGTGGAAGGAGCGGGCATGGAAGTGGCATCACACTTTCCTGCCAGAGAAGCGTGCAGGAGGCAGTCAAGTGGAAGAAGAGAATGCATGATTTACCCTGTGGCTAGATACCTGTGTGTGTGTGTAGACATTCACAAACATTCTCTTGTCAGAGGAGGCTGGTTTGGTGTTGATTATGATGTGTTTTCTTGTATGCCAAATATTGAAGTGGGGGGAAGCCAGAGGGAGGTGCTCATTTTGGAAGTGGGTTGCTCTTCTGACCCTTGAGCAGACCTTTGCTGACAAGTACCAGACCTTCATGTCATGCCTGAACAGCCTTAGTTATCAGTGCAAGCTTGTGTTGCTGATATTCTGGAGTCTCGGCCATGTAAATAGGCTGACAGTACGTGGCCTTCAGATTGCAGGCCTGCATTACTGCAATGACAATGTCAAAGTAGCTAGAAAGGCACTGCTCCGTGTTAGCGGTCATGGGCAGCCTTGCTGTGTGGAGAAGGAGGTGCCATCGGTGATGTCCATATAAGGACACAAGGCGAGACCCATAACAAAGGGAGTAGGCAAAGGCAGGTCGGGGACAGGCGAGAGTTCATAAACCAGGTCAGAGTCCAACCAGTACCAGACGATAGGCAGTCTCGAGGTCAGGTAGGGGTCAGAAACCAGATCCGAGTCCAAAACAGTACAAGGGCAGGCTGGTAGTCAGAACAGGCAGAGGGGTCAGGCAGGTGAGTTTGAAGTCAGGACAGGCAAGGGTCAAAACCAGGAGGACTAGAAACAAACAGAGACTGGGGGGGGGAGGAGCAAGGAAAACCGCTGGTTGACTTGGCAAACAAGACGAACTGGCACAGAGAGACAGGAAACACAGGGATATATACACTTTCCAATTTGTAAGTCGCTCTGGATAAGAGCGTCTGCTAAAATGACTTAAATGTAAAATAATAAGCGACACCTGGAGGTGGGTGGAGACAATCACAAGGAAAGGTGAACCAGATCAGGGTGTGACAGTCCAAATATTTGTGTCCCTTGAAATGTTCGAATTCTTCTCGACTGTAATGTGATTTGTGGATTCGAGTAAAATATGTTGTGCGTGCGTGCATGCTGGCGTGAGTGCGTGTACCTGCATAAGTGTGTGTGTATGCGTGTATGTAAGAGCATTTTGGATTTACAGAATGTTAGCTACTATAGAATGATTTGAGCCTCCATTTAAACCCCTAGAGTCTATTGACGCACCGGTGTGTCAATCTAAGTGACATAATAGAAAGATCCCCATCAGAATCCGTCAGTTTCAGCTAGAGATATCTGCTGGGCTTTTTTGCATGGGCTGCGTCTCAATCCACCACATCCGCCCACGGCAGCCTTCTGCGTCTGCGGTGGAAAGTGGCAGAGCTGCAGTGCTGTTCATCAGACCAGGAGACATCCCGAAAATTGGTCTTCTCACGGAAACCTCTGTAGCATCCGAACGGTTTGGCCTACAAAGCTAATATGACCACTCAATAGAAAGGGGAGACTCTCACAGGACTCGTCTAAGGGTAACCAATACAAATGAATGGAAGTATGGGGGTAGTTTTGTGCCAACAACAATAAGGTGTTAAATATGTGTAAAAAAATATATATATTTCCTGAGCTTTCTTATATCTTCTAGTTATAGGGCAGATGCTTCAAAATGTTATTCCTTGTGATTTATTTATTTTGATACCTAAAGGGAGAGGAGAACTTGAGTAATGCATGCACTCTGTACAGTGTCTGTGGGTGTGTGTGCGCGTGAATGCGTTCCTGTCTGTTTTATTGTCTTGTCCTACAGCTGTCTGTATTGACGTCCACTCTGAGATGAAAATGTGTCTTTGAGCGTAATCAATGATGGGCCATTCATACTACGGACACGTTCTGCTTCCCAAACGGCATCCTATTCCCTTTAGGGTGCCCCTACTTTTGAATAGGGCCCATAGGGCACTATAAAGGGAATAGGGTGCCATTTGGGACAAAGTGTGTATGTCCCAGTCACTGAGAAGAATAGCCTATTAGATAGATAAAGTCCAGTGGACACAGTAGAGAGAAGATCAGGTCAGATAATCAGTGATCTGTGCTCACCTCCCTTACATCCCTAACAGAGTCACAGTGGTGGTAAAAGCAGTCAGGTCACCCATGATACAAGTCAGTATTCGACTTCCATCCACGTCTGAGGACGTCGGGAGAGGACATGGAAACCAGCCACTAGGGGCAACAGTGAGCGCTGTTATCTTCAAGTAGGTTTTGGTTTTTGCCCTGGCATTGTGGATGGACATAAGCATCTGCCTCTGATTCCAAAGGTTGTAAATTCAAATCCAACGATCAAAAGTTGTTTTAGAGATTTTTCTTTTAAGCCTATCCCTATCCTTAACTCTTACCTTAACCATTCAGTGTTAATTCCGAAACTTAAACCCTAACCTTAAAAATATAGAGTTAATGACTAAACTTAACTTTAAACACTTAGAAATGTGACGTTTGCAACAACTTTGAAATGTGATGTTTGGAAAACATGGATGAACATCTAATTCTGACATGAGACTGTGAGAGCTAGTTGGGTAAAAGACTCCATTTGAGCAGTGTGATTCTGGTGTGGAGAGCTGGCTTTGGTAGCATCTTTATTAATCCCCCCTCCTCCCCTCCTCCGCGCTCAGTCCCTTATTCCATCCTACCCTTATGGGATCCCGTTGCATTAATTATTCATTCTAATTTGTTGATTAATTCTGCACGGCTACCCTAACTCTCCCTCTTGTCTCGCCCTTCCTACCCTTCTGACTCGCTCTCTTTCCTTCTATCTCCCGTTCCCTCTCCTTTCCTTTATACCTCCCTCTCTCCCTCCCTCTCATCTCTCTCGCTCTCCATCTCCCTCCCTCGTTCTCTCTCTCTCTGTGACAGGATCCATTAGGATGTCTCTAATGGCTCGCCTGTTCCCCTGTAATAGATGACCTCACACGAATATTAATGTTCTGTAACATTAACAATATCACATCTTATTCTCCGGTTCCCCGCTCCCCCACCATACTATACCCTCTAAATACCCTTCAGTGCTCTCTCTCTCTTGCATAATTTCTCTCTTGCATACATTCTCTCTCTCGCTCTCTCTCTCTTGCATACTTTCTCTCTCTCTCTCTCTCTCTCTCTCTTACATACCTTCTCTCTCTTGCATACTTTCTCTCTATCTCTTGCATACTTTCTCTCTTGCATACTTTCTCTCTCTCTCTCTCTTGCATACTTTCTCTCTCTTGCATACTTTCTCTCTCTTGCATACTTTCTCTCTCTCTCTTGCAGACTTTCTCACTTGCATATTTTCTCTCTCTCTCTTGCATACCTTCCCTCTCTTGCATACTTTCTCTCTTGCATACTTTCTCTCTCTCTCTCTTGCATACCTTCCCTCTCTTGCATACTTTCTCTCTTGCATACTTTCTCTCTCTCTCTTGCATACCTTCCCTCTCTTGCATACTTTCTCTCTTGCATACTTTCTCTCTCTCTCTTGCATACCTTCCCTCTCTTGCATACTTTCTCTCTTGAATACTTTCTCTCTCTCTCTTGCATACCTTCTCTCTCTTGCATACTTTCTCTCTTGCATACTTTCTCTCTCTCTCTTGCATACCTTCCCTCTCTTGCATACCTTCTCTCTCTTGCATACTTTCTCTCTTGAATACTTTCTCTCTCTCTCTTGCATACCTTCTCTCTCTTGCATACTTTCTCTCTTGCATACTTTCTCTCTCTCTCTTGCATACCTTCCCTCTCTTGCATACTTTCTCTCTTGCATACTTTCTCTCTCTCTCTTGCATACCTTCCCTCTCTTGCATACTTTCTCTCTTGAATACTTTCTCTCTCTCTCTTGCATACCTTCCCTCTCTTGCATACTTTCTCTCTTGCATACTTTCTCTCTCTCTCTTGCATACCTTCCCTCTCTTGCATACTTTCTCTCTTGCATACTTTCTCTCTCTCTCTTGCATACCTTCTCTCTCTCGCATACTTTCTCTCTCTCAGTAGGGGATCTCGGTTCGGTCCACACAGTGAACCCGAAAGAATAATTTTTTTTTTTTTAACTAGGCCTATAGGCTATGTCTACGCTACGTTTCTTCTTCTACCTATTCCGATAAAAACAACTAGAGCCCATGCGCACAATGTAGTCAAAATTCTAATCTTAATGACCGTATTTCAAACTCTGCTTTTGTGAGCCGCAGACAGGAACTAGTTCTGAACGATGTCGAGCGGTAGGGTCGATAAACCAGGAGGATTCTCCATCATCGTTTAAATCTTCAGTTTGGGAACATTTCGGCTTCCCAGTAGATTACAACGGCGATGGACATAAAGAGTATGTCGCCACTGCTCAATGAAAATAGCCTTCGTTCCTACCACCGGAAAACAAGACGAAAACACAACAACAACAAAACTTTGTCTCCCGTCTGCATTCAAGCAGCACTTTGCAGCTGATTCTGACCAGGCTAAAGAAATTACAAGAGCAATAGGTATGTTTATAGCCACGGATATGTGCCCATTCTCGGTGGTTGAGAAGAATAAGTTTAAACACCTCGTTAAAGTGCTCAAGACACCTTACGAACTTTGCCCTCTAGCACCCATATCAGCAAATAGGTAGTACCCGCTCTATATAAGCGAGCTAACTCTTTTAGCACACACAGTCAGACACACACAGTCAGTCAAACAGAACATGAACACATTTGCCACACACACTTACACACCAATGGCGGTTGGTGCCATTGAAGATGAGGGAGGACGATAGCACTTTTTATGATCATGGACTCCCTTAAGAAAAACGATTGCAGTCAGAAGGCAGTATAACTGCAGTATGCTGCAAATACTACATCCAAAATAACGCCGTTTTTTCTTTACTGCAGTAATTTTGCAGTATAACTGCAGTGCAACTGCAATACACTGCAGTAATTCTAAACTCAGAAAAAAAAGAAACGTTCTCTCACTGTCAACTGTGTTCATTTTCAGCAAACTTAACATGTGTAAATATTTGTATGAACATAACAAGATTCAACAACTGAGACATAAACTAAACAAGTTCCACAGACATGTGACTAACAAATATTGAATAATGTGTCCCTGAACAAACGGGGGGTCAAAATCAAAAGTAACAGTCAGTATCTGGTGTGGCCACCAGCTGCATTAAGTACTGCAGTGCATCTCCTCCTCATGGACTGCACCAGATTTGCCAGTTCTTGCTGTGAGATGTTACCCCACTCTTCCACCAAGGCACGTGCAAGTTTCTGGACATTTCTGGGGGGGAATGGGAATGGCCCTCGCCCTCACCTTCCGATCCAACAGGTCCCTGGCCATGGCAAAACACTGACATTCCTGTCTTGCAGGAAATCACGCACAGAACGAGCAGTACGGCTGGTGGCATTGTCATGCTGGAGGGTCATGTCAGGATGTGTCAGGGTACCACATGAGGGAGGAGGATGTCTTCCCTGTAACGCACAGTTTGCCTGCAATGACAACAAGCTCAGTCCGATGATGCTGTGACACACCGCCCCAGACCATGACGGACCCTCCACCTCCAAATCGATCCCGTCCCGGAGTACAGGCCTCGGTGTAAGCCTCATTCCTTCGACGATAAACGTGAATCTGACCATCACCCCTGGTGAGACAAAACCGCGTCTCATCAGTGAAGAGCACTTTTTGCCAGTTCTGTCTGGTCCAGTGACGGTGGGTTTGTGCCCATAGGCGACGTTGTTGCCGGTGATGTCTGGTGAGGACCTGCCTTACAACAGGCCTACAAGCCTCAGTCCAGCCTCTCTCAGCTTATTGCGGACAGTCTGAGCACTGATGGAGGGATTGTGTGTTCCTGTTGTAACTCAGGAAGTTGTTGTTGCCATCCTGTACCTGTCCCGCAGGTGGGATGTTCGGATGTACCGATCCTGTGCAGGTGTTGTTACACGTGATCTGCCACTGCAAGGACGATCAGCTGTCCATCCTGTCTCCCTGTAGTGCTGTCTTAAGCGTCTCACAGTACGGACATTGCAATTTATTGCCTAAGGCACGTTCACGCAGATGAGCAGGGACCCTGGGCATCTTTCTTTTGGTGTTTTTCAGAGTCAGTAGATAGGCCTCTTTACTGTTCTAAGTTTTCATAACTTTGACCTTAATTGCCTACCGTCTGTATGCTGTTAGTGTCTTAACGACCGTTCCACAGGTGCATGTTCATTAATTATTTATGGTTCATAAATAGGAAACAGTGTTTAAACCCTTCACAATGAAGATCTGTGAAGTTATTTGGATTTTTACGAATTATCTTTGAAAGACAGAGTCCTGAAAAAGTGACGTTTATTTTTTTGCTGAGTTTACTGCAATCTTTTTTTGTAAGGGCTTATTTCTATTACAGCATATTGGATAACTGTCATTCCTATTCCATTCACCCAGGTCAATTTAACATTGATAGGTTCAGGCTACTACATGATACTCAAATTTTCCCTTTACCCATCATGAAATTACTACAACCTAGCTTATGAATAAAAGTTTACAACGTAAGTGCATAGCTCAAGAGAAATTTGAGTAATCAAGGTGACAAACCTTGACAAATTCAATACCGCCTTGCACACTCTTGCCTGCATCTAGCTGATCTAGGGTGTAATCATTAGTCCAATAGTTCAAAATTAGAGTTTCTATTGGACAAATGCAGGTATGTTTATTCCTGTTTTGTTCCGTTTAAGAAAGTTTTTCAACAGAATCAGTGGAATCAATACACCTCTGATCACACACAAACACAGTTCACTTTCATAGCAACAACATAAACAAAGTTTGATCCCTTTTATCGTTGTATTCCTTCCCGCATCTACATGCTCTCCTCTGACCTTTTCCCTTCCTTGTGGACATCAGTGCACAACACATCAGCTTTCAATGACCAGGTGAAAAAACCTTTCCAAGCCAAACCTTCATGTCATAACCGCTACACACAGCCTGCATCATTGTCACCATATTAACGTCATAGTCAACATAGCTACTAGAACTAAGGAGTTAGTAAATCTGCTACAATCATGCAGTACAGTCAGCAGCAAGCAGTTTAGCAGTTACACCGGCGGGCCCCGGTGGCAATAAATCAATTAAACCAAAAGCTTATCTTGACTTGGAATAGTTCCAGTGTTGGATAGCCATAGCCAGCTAGCTAACATAGCATCCCTCTCTGTTTGAGCGGGCTAAACTAGCTAGCTGCATTCGCTAGTTAAGTAGGCTAAGTGAAAATGAAAAAAAGACAACAAAATCTCTCTCTTGCTTCTTCATTTTTTAAGAAAAGTATTTATTCAAAACTATTCAAATATTGTCTTTCTCACACACTTTCACACACTTTCACACTCACCACATATGCTGCTGCTACTGTTCATTATCTATGCTGTTGCCTAGTCACTTTACCCCTACCTATATGTACAGTAAGTACATAGCTACCTCAATTAACTCGTACTCCTGCACATCAACTCGGTACTGGTACTCCCTGTATTTAGCCAGGTTATTTTCTACTCCCTATATATAGCCATGTTATTTTTACTCTTTATTTTTATTTGTTACTTTTGCAAATATATATATATATATATATATATATATATATATACATACATACATACATACACATAAATACATACATACATACATACATACATACATACATACATACATACATACATACATACATACATACATACATACATACATATACACAACCGTTCCAAAAATTGGGGTCACTTAGAACTGTCCTTGTTTTTGAAATAAAATACAAAAATTGGTACATTACAATAACATCTAATTGATCAGAAATACAGTGTAGACATTGTTAATGTTGTAAATGACTACTGTAGCTGGGATTTTTTAAATTTTATTTTATGGAATATCTACATAGGCGTACAGAGGTCCATTATCTGCAACCATCACTCCTGTGTTCCAATGGCACGTTGTGTTAGCTAATCCAAGTTTATCAATTTAATCCAAGTTTATCTGTCCAATTACAAAAAACCTTGTTCAGTTAGATGGCAATGTACAATGTGGCCATTGAGGACAGCAGTGTTGATCAGATGGAAAAATATCTTCTTATACCACTTGGTAGTTCCGAGCGCATTCCACAAAGCTGTTTATCATGTCCGTTTTATCCACTGCCCCCATTTTGCGATTAAAGTCAAACACACAGTCTGGTTTGATCTTTCTCTCTCTCGTCAGGTGGTCCACCTTCCATGTGGCTCTCTCTTCTTCTGTAGCTCCAAGGCATAGCGATTGGTGTCCTCAACTTCGTCTCCCACCAGCTCCTCTGTCAGAAACAGCTTGAAGCACTCTGCCTCAGAGGGAGATGACAAGGGGCTTTGCACTCCATACTGTGACTCATCAAAGCCAACAGCAGGGCCAGGAGGGGTGAAATGGCTCTTGGCCTTCCAGCTACCACAGACATTCAAATCAAATCACATTTTATTGGTCACATACACATGGTTAGGAGATGTTAATGCGAGTGTAGCGAAATGCATGTGGTTCTAGTTCCGACAGTGCAGTAATATCTAACAAGTAATCTAACAAATGTGCGATGGCCGTGCGGCATAGGCAAGAAGCAGTAGATGGTATAAAATACAGTATATACATATGAGAAGAGTAATGTAGGATATGTAAACATTATTAAAGTGGCATTATTTAAAGTGACACCTTTATTAAATCCATTTATTAAAGTGGCCAGTGATTTGAGTCTGTATGTTGGCAGCAGCCTCTTAATGTTAGTGATAGTTGTTTAACAGTCAGATGGCCTTGAGAAAGAAGCTGTTTTTCAGTCTCTTGGTCCCAGCTTTTATGCACCTGTACTGACCTCGACTTCTGGATGATAGCGGGGTGAACAGGCAGCGGCTCGGGTGGTTGTTGTCCTTGATTATCTTTTTGGCCTTCCTGTGACACCGGGTGGTGTAGGTGTCCTGGAGGGCAGGTAGTTTGACCTTGGTGGCGTGCTGGGCAGACCGCACTACCCTCTGGAGAGCCTTGCGGTTGAGGGCGGTGCAGTTGCTGTACCAGGTAGTGATACAGCCCGACAGGATGCTTTTGATTGTGCATCTGTAAAAGTTTGTGGGCTTTAGACGACAAGCCAAATTTCTTCAGCCTCCTGAGGTTGAAGAGGCGCTGTTGCGCCTTCTTCATCACACTGTCTGTGTGGGTGGACCATTTCAGTTCGTTTGTGATGTGTTTGCCGAGGAACTTAAAACTTTCCACCTTCTCCACTACTGTCCCGTCAATGTGGATAGGGGGGATGCTCCCTCTGCTGTTTCCTGAAGTCCACTCTTTTGTTTTGTTGACTTGTTGACGTTGAGTGAGACGTTATTTTCCTGACACCACACTCCGATGGCCCTCACCTCCTCCCTGTAGGCTGTCTCGTTGTTGTTGGTAATCAAGCCTACCACTGTAGTGTCAACTGCAAACTTGATGATTGAGTTGGAGACGTGCTTGGCCACGCAGTCATGGGTGAACAGGGAGTACAGGAGAGGGCTGAGAACATATCCATGTGAGGATCAGCGAAGTGGAGATGTTGTTTCCTACCTTCACCACCTGGGGGCGGCACATCAAAGTCCAGGAACCAGTTGCACAAGGCGGGGTCGAGACCCAGAGTCAGAGTTTGGAGGGTACTATGGTGTTGAATGCTGAGCTGTAGTCGATGAACAGCATTCTTACATAGGTATTCCTCTTGTCCAGACGGGATAGGGCAGTGTGATGGTGATTGCATCATATGTGGACCTATTGGGGCGGTAAGCAAATTGGAGTGGGTCTAGGGTATCAGGTAGGGTGGAAGTGATATGATCCTTGACTAGTCTCTCAAAGCACTTCATGATGACAGAAGTGAGTGCTACGGGGGGTAGTCATTTAGTTCAGTTACCTTAGCTTTCTTGGGGAACAGGAACAATGGTGGCCATCTTGAAGCATGACTGGGATAGCGATTGATTGAATATGTCCGTAAACACACCAGCCAGCTGGTCTGCGCATGCTCTGAGGACGCAGCTAGGGATGCCGTCGCGGCCAGCAGCCTTGCGAGGGTTAACACATTTAAATGTTTTACTCACGTCGGCCACGGAGAAGGAGAGCCCACAGTCTTTGGTAGCAGGCCGTGTCGGTGGCACTGTATTATCCTCAAAGCGGGCAAAGAAGTTGTTTAATTTGTCTGGGAGCAAGACGTAGATGTCCTTGACGGGGCTGGTTTTCTTTTTGTAATCCGTGATTGTTTGTAGACCATGGCACATACATCTCATATTTGAGCCGTTGAATTGTGAATCTACTTTGTGTCGATACTGATGCTTTGATGGTTTGATTGCCTTGCGGAGGAAATATCTACACTGTTTGTACAGTGCCTTGCAAAAGTATTCATCCCCCTTGGCGTTTTTCCTATTTTGTTAAATAAAGTCTAAATAAACTTACTTTCGCAAATCACTGTATTCGGTCATGTTTCTAGTCGCCTTGCCATGATTTTATGCATTGGTTTGCGCTTTCAGTTTTTCGCGAATGCTGCCTTCAATCCACGGTTTCTGGTTAGGGAAGGTTTAAATAGTCACAGTGGGTACAACATCTCCAATGCACTTCTTAATAAACTCACTCACCGAGTCAGCATATACGTCGATGTTATTGTCTGAGGCTACCCGGAACATATCCCAGTCTGCGTGTTCGAGGCAATCTTGAAGCGTGGAATCCGATTGGTCAGACCAGCGTTGGATAGACCTAAGCACGGGCCCTTCCTGTTCAAGTTTCTGCCTACAGGAGGGGAGCAACAAGATGGAGTCATGGTCAGATTTGCCAAAGGGAGGGCGGGGAAGGGCCTTGTATGTATCGCGGCAGTTAAGGTAGCAGTGGTCCAGTGTTTTGCTCGAGCAGGTTCTACAATCAATGTGCTGGTAGAATTTAGGTAACCTTGTTCTCAAATTAGCTTTGTTAAAATCCCCAGCTACAATAAATGCAGCCTCAGGATATATGGTTTCCAGTTTACATAGAGTCCAGTGAAGTTCTTTCAGGGCCGTCGAGGTATCTGCTTGGGGGGGAGATATACACCGCTGTGATTATAATCGAAGGGAATTCTCTTGGGAGATAATGCGGTCGGCATTTGATTGTAAGGAATCGTAGGTCAGGTGAACAAAAGGAATTGAGTTCTTGTATGTTGTTATGATTACACCATGAGTCATTAATCATGAGGCATACACCCCGCCCTTCTTCTTACCAGAGAGATGTTTGTTTCTTTCAGTGCGATGCATGAAGAAACCCGGTGGCTGTACCGTCTGACAACATATCCTGAGTGAGAAATGTGTCTGTGAAACAGAGAATGTTACAATCTCTGATGTCTCTCTCTGGAAGGCAACTCGTGCCCTAATTTCGTCCACCTTGTTGTCTAGAGACTGGACATTGGCGAGTAACATGCTCGGAAGCGGTGGATGGTGTGCTCGCCTTCTGAGTCTGAACAGGAGGCCACTCCGTCTGCCTCTCATGCAGCGACGACAATGTTTTGGGTCGGGTTTTCGATTAGATCCAATGTCCAGGGTGGAGGTCCGAACAAAGGATCCGCTTCGAGGAAGTCGTATTCCTGGTTGACGTCACTCTTATGTCCAATAGTTCTTCCCGGCTGTATGTAATAACATTTAAGATTTTCTGGGCTAACAATGTAAGAAATAATACATTAAAAAAACGAATTACTGCATAGTTTCCTATGTTTCCCATCTCTGTCGGCGCCATCTTGCTAAACCGGTACTTCACCCACTGTTGGTCTTCCTCCAACACCTCCAGAATCTTCAGAGGGACCTGGGACTTCGTCGGTGTGCAAGGGGTCCCCAGATGCAGGATTCTCAATGGCCACAAGGTTGGGGGCAGATCCCAATCTCACTGTCATACTCAGAATCATTGTCAGAATTTACAGAAATATCAAGAAATTTCCAGTTGTCTCCTTTTTAAATACTTTGCTAATGCTACAGCTTAGCCCACTACCTACATACATAAACAACAACACTGAATGTCTCCAAGTGAGTGTCAGGGGTGATTGGCTGCCGGTGTGGTGATACTGATGATTTGTCACAGATGGTTTGTTTACATAGCAGGTTGGGATAATTATCGTGGCAGGATAGGAGAACTAACACAGCAGGTTAGGTGAAATAACATAGTTTAAGAGAATGAGGAAAGAGGGTAGGGAAAGGTGTTAGGGTAAGGCTTAGCTACAATGCTACAGTTGTGTTATGCTGTGTCTATGTCTGCAAATGTCTGAACATTGCATCCCAAAATAAACTGCTCATATTGAGGACATAATGTTCTGTGCAAAATATTTCCGTGAAAAATCAGTGCGGCCAGCTGAAACGCTGACTGTTGCGTCAAGCGTTCTAACGAAGTGTTCTAATCACACCGATTTGAGCTGCAGGGAACACTGTAGAATGATAACATCCGTGTTCCTATGAAACAAAGGGTAAACACAATAATAGTGCAGTACAGTAAATGTTCGCATTTCATTTTCTGCTGTACTGGAACTGAACCAAACCGTGACCCCAAAACTGAAATATCCACTGAACCATGGGTTGGAACCAATAATATGCATTACATTGTATTGTATTTTCCCAGTATATACAGTAACTTTACAAAACATTAAGAACACCTTCCTAATATTGAGTTGCACCCCCTTTTGCCTTCAGAACAGCCTCAGCTTGTCGTGCATCGACTCTACAAGGTGTCAAAAGTGTTCCACAGGGATGCTGGCCCATGTTGACTCCAATGCTTCCCACAGTTGTGTGTAAGTTGGCTGGATGTCCTTCGGCTGGTGGAACTTTCTTGATACACAAGCGAAACTGTTGAGCGTGAAAAACCCAGCAGCGTTGCAGTTCTTGGCACTTACTACCATACCCCGTTCAAAGGCTCTTCAATCTTATGTCTTGCCCATTCATCCTCTGAATGGCACACACACAATCCATGTCTCAATTGTCTCAAGGCTTAAAAATAATAATTTAGCGTGTCTCCTCCCCTTCATCTAAACTGATTGAAGTGGATTTACCAAGTGACATCAATAAGGGATCATAGCTTTCACCTGGTCAGTCTATGTCATAGAACGAGCAGGTGTTCTTATTGTCAACGTATACAGTGCCTAGTGGAAGTCTGCACACCCCTTGCACAGTATTCACATTTTGCTGCCTTAAAATAACACCTAAAAACGGATTCAATTCGATTGTTTTTCCCTACAGATCTACACAACCTCCTCCACATACTCAAAGTGAAAGAAAGTTAAAGAAAATGTTCTAAATGAATTCAAAATAAAATAACGAAGATGTCTTGATTGTGTATGTTTTCACACCCAAGAGATAATAATTGGTGGAAGTTCCTTCGGCAGCGATTACAGCTGTGAAAAATGTTGAATAATATTCTACCAATTTAGCACAACTCTTAGGGAAAGAGACTGCATGTCCTTTTTGTTTTGACACAATTGCTCAAGTACAGTAAATTTGGTTGGTAATGATTGATTGACAGCAATATTCAAATCTTGTCTCTGATTTTCAAACAAATTTAAGTCATAACAGATTAGACCACTCAGAAAAACTCTTGGAATAAAAATGTATGTAATTGTCTCACTGAAAAATATAACTAGGTTTTCAGAAGACTGAGGTGGGTTTTCCCTTAACTTATTACCTGGGCTTTGCTCCTTTCAGATTTATTTTGATCCTGACAAACTCCCCAAGACCTGCCGATGACTAGCATAACAATAACATGATTCTGCAAGTACAATACTTGAAAATACAGAGGGTTTTACTCTGTGTTATGTTGTATTGGATACGACCCAAAACTGTAGATTTTAATTTAGGCCAAAAAGTAAAAAATTTAAACCTGAAATGACTTGAGTCAATAAGTATTCAACCCCTTTGTTAAAGCAAGCCTAAATAAATTCAGGAGTAAAACTGTGCATAACAAGTCACATAATAATTTGCATGTAATAATGGGTTTAACATGTTTTTTTAATGACTACCTCATCTCTGTACACCACACATATAATTATCTGTAAGGTCCTTCTGTCACGCCCTGACCTTAGAGATCCTTTTATTTCTCTATTTGGTTAGGTCAGGGTGTGATTAGGGTGGGCACTCTAGTTTTTTGTCTCTATGTTGGCCTGGTATGGTTCCCAATCAGAGGCAGCTGTCTATCGTCGTCTCTGATTGGGGATCATATTTAGGCAGCCTTTTTCCCACCTGTTGTTTGTGGGATCTTGTTTTTTTTGTAGTGCCTGTGAGCACTCCATTACTTCACGTTTCGTTTATTTCTGTATTGTTTTGCTGAGTTTCAATAGTTAAACATGTGGAACTCTACACACGCTGCGCCTTGGTCCATTTATTCCAACGATCGTGACACCTTCAGTCAGCAGGGAATTTCCAACACAGATTCAACCACAAAGAACAGAGAGGATGCCTCGCAAAGAAGGGTAACAGTAAAAAAAAGCAGACAATGAATATCCCTTTGAGGATGGTGAAGTTATTAATTACACTTTGGATGGTGTATCAATTCACCCAGTCACTACAAGACACGGGTGTCCTTCCTAACTCAGTTGCTAGAGAGGAAGAAAACCGCTCAGGGATTTCACCATGAGACCAATGGTGATTTTAAAACAGTTACAGAGATTAACAGCTGTGATAGGAGAAAACTGTGGATGGCTCAACAACATTTTAGTTACTTCACAATGCTAATCTTATTGACAGAGTGAAAAGAAGCCTGTACAAAATACAAATATTCCAAAATATGCAACCTCTTTTTTAACAAGGCACTAAATAATTCTGAAAAAATGTGGCAAAGCAATTAACTTTTTCTAGAAAAAAAAGTGTTTGTGCCAAATCCAATACAACCCATTGCTGAGTACCACTCTCCATATTTTAAACCATAGTGGTGGCTGCATCATGTTATGGGTATGCTTGTAATTGTTAAGGACTGGGGAGTTTTTCAGGATAAAAAAAACGGAATGGAGCTAAGCACAGGCAAAATCCTAGAGGAAAACCTGGTTCAGTCTGCTTTCCACCAGACACTGGGAGATTATGTCACCTTTCAGCAGGAAAATAACCTGAAACACAATGCCAACTTTACACTGGAGCTGCTTACCAAGCAGACAATGAATGTTCCTGAGTGGCCTAGTTACAGTTTTGACTTAAATCTACTTTAAAATCTATGTCAAGACCTTAAAATGGTTATCTAGCACTGATCAACAACCAATTTGACAGAGCTTTAAGAATTTTGAAAAGAATAATGGGAAAATGTTGCACAATCCAGGTGTGCAAAGCTCTTAGAGACTTACCCAGAAAGACTCACAGCTGTAATCGCTGCCAAAGGTACTTCTACAAAGTATTGACTCTAGAGTGTGAATATTTCTGTAAATGTATTATTTCTGTATTTTCTTTTCAGTAAATATGCAAACATTTCAAAAAACATGTTCACTTTTCATTATGGGGTATTGTGTGTAGATAGGTGAGAAAATATATTTAATCAATTTTGACAAAATGTGGAGTATGACAAGGGGTCTGAACTATCTGAAGGCACTGTATGGGTGTCTGAGCTGTATGTTATTTGATTATGCAGACAATCTGGCATTTTCGTCACAGTAATATTGCTCATATAAACTAGAAGAGAAGTAGTTTTAATCTCTCGTCAAACTTCAACCAGGAAAGGCTGGCCTGCATGTTGTTAATGTTACTTCTGTATTACTTCAGTTAAGGGCTCAATGGTCACACTCTTTACTCACACTCTTTACTCACACTCTTTACTCACACTCTTTACTCACACTCTTTACTCCAGTTGAGGTTTAGGTCTTAGAGAAGGTTTTAGTTTTAGATGTATTTATGACAAGTTTATTATTAATCATCCATTCTGATACTGACTAACTCATTTAGAATGTTTGTGAGCTCACTGGCTTTGGTTGCTGACATGTAGAGTGTGTAACCATCCACATACATAGTCATTCTACCTTCGAGTAAGACCAGCGGCAAATCGTTCTAACGGCCCAAGGCAACTGCCCTGAGGGACATAGCACTGTACATATCTGATGTACACTCGCTGGATAAATAACTCTCCAACCATGTGATGGCAGGTGATATAAAGCTGTAGAAAGTGAGTTCCTTTAATAACAATTTATGATCAATAGCATCAAAGGCTGCACTAAACTCTACAGCTCCAACTATCCTTTTATTATCCATTTACAATATTTTAACCAACCAGTGCAGTACAAGTTGAGGGCCCTTCTCTATGCATGCTGAAAGTCAGTAGTTAACTTGTTCTCTGACAAATAGCATTGTATTTGGTCAAACCCAATTATCTCCATCAATTGATTAAGAACAGGCAAACTGATTAATAAGCTGTTAGAGCCAGCAATGGGTGCTTTACCATTTTTTGGCAATGGAATTACTTTAGCTTCCTTCCACACTTGTGGACATACACTCCTTTAGGCTTTGGTTAAATCTATAGCAAATAGGGGCAGAAATACAGTCTGTTACCTAGTGACTGCCGTCTACGGAGGGCTAAATAAAGGGGGAGTAATCAAGGAGATAATGATGACCAGGTGTGCATAATGATGGGGAGCAGGTGTGCGTAATGATTGTTGCCAAGGCCGGTGGTTAGTAGACCGGCAACGTCGAGTGCTGGAGAGAGGGAGCGGGAGTCGGCGTGACATCTGCGATCATTTCCCATTCATGTTGTCTATACCTGGTGGCTTATTATTGTTGACGGATAACACTAACTGGACATACAACAATCCTTCTCTTTCATTATTAGATATTTTATCCTTAAAGATGTGATAGTTCACTGTTCAAATGTCATTTCACTTCTGAGTTTTTCTACTGTACCAGTGTGACCCCCTCATTCTTCAGGCAGATTTGTTATAACTAGGCTAGTACTAATAGAGAGATAAGACCTGGGGCCCCGTTTCAGAAAGCGGGTTTGGTGAAAAGTCTGAGTTAGGAAACTCTGGGTTATCAGTTTCACAAAGTCAGTTCAGCTTAACTCTGAGTCAGTTACTATGGCAACATACTCCGTGAAGCAAACCTGCTCACTGGCAGGTTATCTTCAACTAACCCTGAGTTTCTCCTCCTCTTTAGCTGAAGCCTGCAGACTGAAGGTGTCGGACATGGCGTGTCCTTTTCTTGAAGAGCCAGTTGATATTGAAGCACAAATACTCTGAAAAAAATCTCCATCGGGAAGAGGGTGATCCCGCTTGGATGTTGTATCATTCCCTGATGATTATCTGTTTGAGCGTTTCCATTTCTCTGCACAATCAATCATTCATCTGAACAATATTCTCAGCCCTCATATCGTTCATATGACAACATCATGGACATGCTCTCAGTTCGGAACAAATTCTTTGTGTTGCACATTGTTTTTTTTGCCAACGGGAGTTTTCTATATAACATCGGTGACGTTGAGCATATTTCCAAGGCAACCATCTGTCGGGCTGTCAGAAATGTGACTCTTGCACTGAAACATTTACTGTACACTTTTATGGTGTTCCCAAGTCACAGACCCACAAGAATCATCAAAGAAGAATTCCACAGAATTGCAGGTATTTATTGAAGCTTTGAGACTTGAAGCACTAATCAGTTAGTTTGATATATTTTAGGGTTTCCAGGTGTGATTGGCTGCATAGATGGCACTCATATAAGTAAATGAAGGAGATTATGTGAATAGGAAGTCTTTCCACAGCATTAATGTGCAGGTAGGCCTAAATAGTAGCCTTTAGCGTTCCAAATGAAAGATACTTCACAATACAGCTACTGTAGCTAATTACTGTTCTACACTGTGAAGATCATTTGTGATGCAGCCCACATCAGCAAAGTGGCCTCTGTCTGTTCATGACTCATTTTTTGTGAGTGTACACTGAGCACTAGATATGCCCGTGGTGAGTTTATATATATATATATATATATATATACAGTGGGGAGAACAAGTATTTGATACACTGCCGATTTTGCAGGTTTTCCTACTTAGAAAGCATGTAAAGGTCTGTAATTTTTATCATAGGTACACTTCAACTGTGAGAGACGGAATCTAAAACAAAAATCCAGAAAATCACATTGTATGATTTTTAAGTAATTAATTTGCATTTTATTGCATGACATAAGTATTTGATCACCTACCAACCAGAAAGAATTCCGGCTCTCACAGACCTGTTAGTTTTTCTTTAAGAAGCCCTCCTGTTCTCCACTCATTACCTGTATTAACTGCACCTGTTTGAACTCGTTACCTGTATAAAAGACACCTGTCCACACACTCAATCAAACAGACTCCAACCTCTCCACAATGGCCAAGACCAGAGAGCTGTGTAAGGACATCAGGGATACAATTGTAGACCTGCACAAGGCTGGGATGGGCTACAGGACAATAGGCAAGCAGCTTGGTGAGAAGGCAACAACTGTTGGCGCAATTATTAGAAAATGGAAGAAGTTCAAGATGACGGTCAATCACCCTCGGTCTGGGGCTCCATGCAAGATCTCACCTTGTGGGGCATCAATGATCATGAGGAAGGTGAGGGATCAGCCCAGAACTACACGGCAGGACCTGGTCAATGACCTGAAGAGAGCTGGGACCACAGTCTCAAAGAAAACCATTAGTAACACACTACGCCGTCATGGATTAAAATCCTGCAGCGCACGCAAGGTCCCCCTGCTCAAGCCAGCGCATGTCCAGGCCGTCTGAAGTTTGCCAATGACCATCTGGATGATCCAGAGGAGGAATGGGAGAAGGTCATGTGGTCTGATGAGACGAAAATAGAGCTTTTTGGTCTAAACTCCACTCGCCGTGTTTGGAGGAAGAAGAAGGATGAGTACAACCCCAAGAACACCATCCCAACCGTGAAGCATGGAGGTGGAAACATCATTCTTTGGGGATGCTTTTCTGCAAAGGGGACAGGACGACTGCACCGTATTGAGGGGAGGATGGATGGGGCCATGTATCGCGAGATCTTGGCCAACAACCTCCTTCCCTCAGTAAGAGCATTGAAGATGGGTCGTGGCTGGGTCTTCCAGCATGACAACGACCCGAAACACACAGCCAGGGCAACTAAGGAGTGGCTCCGTAAGAAGCATCTCAAGGTCCTGGAGTGGCCTAGGCAGTCTCCAGACCTGAACCCAATAGAAAATCTTTGGAGGGAGCTGAAAGTCCGTATTGCCCAGTGACAGACCCAAAACCTGAAGGATCTGGAGAAGGTCTGTATGGAGGAGTGGGCCAAAATCCCTGCTGCAGTGTGTGCAAACCTGGTCAAGAACTACAGGAAACGTATGATCTCTGTAATTGCAAACAAAGGTTTCTGTACCAAATATTAAGTTCTGCTTTTCTGATGTATCAAATACTTATGTCATGCAATAAAATGCAAATTAATTACTTAAAAATCATACAATGTGATTTTCTGGATTTTTGTTTTAGATTCCGTCTCTCACAGTTGAAGTGTACCTATGATAAAAATTACAGACCTCTACATGCTTTGTAAGTAGGAAAAATGGCAAAATCAGCAGTGTATCAAATACTTGTTCTCCCCACTGTATATAGCTATATCCTATTATAATTAATATTTTGTTTCCTCTTTTTGCAACTGAAAATGTTAACTGTATCCTCGTATTATCATAGAAGAGTTCAATAGTTACCTGCTCGGTGACAGAGGGTACCCCTGCCAGCCCTATTTGCTGACCCTTAAGCCTGATCCTGAGCCCGGCCAGCTGCAACGTTATCACTTGGCTCACTGCAGGACACGAGCCAGGGTAGAGATGACCATTGAGATGCTCAAGGCCCGGTTCCAGTGCCTTCGTAGGCTCAGGGTCACCCCAGAAAGGGCATGTGACATTTATTGTGGTATGTGTGATTCTCCACAACATTGCCACAGTCAGAGGAGAACAATGTCCTACTCAACCAGCGAACGATCCTTATAATGGTCCTGACCATCTCGCTGACGCACCAGATGGAAGAGCAGTCAGAGACACAATATGCTACCATCATTTCTGAATGACCCATCACCTCCCCAGTGTCAAATAAAGACAATATGCCTTTCTTTTTATGAAGTCTTCTTTATTTCCTGCAAGTACAAATGCAGTACAGTAGTTAATATTTTTTATGTTGTTCAAACATTAAAATCATCCACCTTTAACTGATGATCCAGCAGTTGTATTTCTATTTTTTATATATATTTTTTTCTAATATTTTTTCTATTTTTCTATTTTGCATCTGCAACCCTATGTGGTCAATATCTAAATTACATTTGAAATACTAACCTCTTATCAAATCTAACTTTTTGTCACATTTTATTTATTTTAATTTCACCTTTATTTAACCAGGTAGGCTAGTTGAGAACAAGTTCTCATTTGCAACTGCGACCTGGCCAAGATAAAGCATAGTAGTTCGACACATACAACAGAGTTACACATGGAATAAACAAAAAATACAGTCAATAATACAGTAGAAAAATAAGTCTATATACAATGTGAGCAAATGAGGTGAGATAAGGGAGGTAAAGGCAAAAAAAGGCCATGGTGGCGAGGTAAATACAATATAGCAAGTGAAACACTGGAATGGTAGATTTGCAGTGGAAGAATGTGCAAAGTAGAAGTAGAAATAATGAGGTGCAAAGGAGCTAAATAAATAAATAAATACAGTAGGGGAAGCGGTAGTTGTTTGGGCTAAATTATAGATGGGCTATGTACAGGTGCAGTTATCTGTGAGCTGCTCTGACAGCTGGTGCTTAAAGCTAGGGAGGGAGATAAGTGTTTCCAGCTTCAGAGATTTTTGCAGTTCGTTCCAGTCATTGGCAGCAGAGAACTGGAAGGAAAGACGACCAGAGGAATTGTGTAACGCTCGTCGTTAGGTGGAAGAGAGGAGGACCAAAGCGCAGCGTGGTATGTTTCCATATTTATGGGAAACACTTAACAACACGAACAAAACAATAAACAGAAAATGAAACTAACGACGCTACAGACCTGAACATGTGAACATACAGACAATACAGACATACAGACACCCACAAACAAACAGTGAGAACAGCCTACCTAAATATGGTTCCCAATCAGAGGAAACGTAAAACACCTGCCCCTGATTGAGAACCATATCAGGCTAGTTGACAACCCTAAACCAAACATAGAAACACATAACATAGAATGCCCACCCAGCTCACGTCCTGACCAACTAAACAAGACTGAACAAAGGAAATAAGGTCAGGAACGTGACAAATTGGCTTTGGGGGTGACCAGTGAGATATACCTGCTGGAGCGCGTGCTTACGGGTGGGTGCTGCTATGGTGACCAGTGAGCTGAGATAAGGCGGGGCTTTACCTAGCAGAGACTTGTATATAACCTGTAGCCAGTGGGTTTGGCGACAAGTATGAAGCGAGGGCCAACCAACGAGAGCGTACAGGTCGCAATGGTGGGTAGTGTATGGGGCTTTGGTGACAAAACGGATGGCACTGTGATAGACTGCATCGAGTTTGTTGAGTAGAGTGTTGGAGGCTATCTTATTAATGACATCACCGAAGTCGAGGATCGGTAGGATGGTCAGTTTTACGAGGGTATGTTTGGCAGCATGAGTGAAGGATGCTTTGTTGCGATACAGGAAGCCGATTCTAGATTTAATTTTGGATTGGAGATGCTTAATGTGAGTCTGGAAGGAGAGTTTACAGGCTAACCAGACACCTAGGTATTTGTAGTTGTCCACGTATTCAATTTACAGAAATAGTTATCATAAATGTTGATGAAATTACAAGTGTTATACATGGAATTTTAGATCCACTTCTCCTTAATGCAACCGCTGTGTCAGATTTCAAATAAAGTTACGGAAAAAGCAAACCATGCAATAATCTGAGTACGGCGCTCATACAACAAATCAACCCAAAGAGATATCCGCCATGTTGGAGTCAACAGAAGTCAGAAATAGCAATATAAATATTCACTTACCTTTGATGATCTTCATCAGAATGCACTCTCAGGAATCCCAGTTCCACAATAAATGTTTGTTTTGTTCGATAATGTCCATTCATGAAAACCTACAAACCTCAGATTTCCCACTTCCTGTTTTTTTCTCAGGTTTTTGCCTGCCATGAGTTATGTTATACTCACAGACATCATTCAAACAGTTTTAGAAACTTCAGAGTGTTTTCTATCCAAATCTACTAATAATATGCATATCCTAGGATCTGGGCCTGAGTAGCAGGCAGTTTACTCTGGGCACGCTTTTCATTCTGACGTGAAAATACTGCCCCCTACCCAAGAGAGGTTAACTCTCGACCCGCTCGATGTGATGAGCTTCGTGGGCACTATGGTGTTGAACGCTGAGCTGTAGTCAATGAACAGCATTCTCACATAGGTGTTCCTTTTGTCCAGGTGAGATAGGGCAGTGTGCAGTGCGATTGAGATTGCGTCATCTGTGGATCTTTGGGGCGGTATGCGAATTGGAGTGAGTCTAGGGTGTCAGGGAGGATGCTGTTGATGTGAATCATGACCAGCCTTTCAAAGCACTTCATGGAAACCGACCTGAGTGCCACGAGGTGGTAATCATTTAGGCAGGTTACCTTCGCTTCTTTGGGCACAGAGACTATGGTGGTCTGCTTGAAGCATGTAGGTATTACAGACTCGGTCAGGGAGAGGTTGAATGTTGACCTGTTTAAAGGTCTTACTCACATCGGCTGCGGAGAATGTGATCACACAGTCGTCCGGAACAGCTGTCGCTCTCATGCATGTTCCAGTGTTATTTGCCTTGAAGCATGCATAGAAGTAGTTTAGCTCATATGGTAGGCTCGTGTCACTGGGCAGCTCTGGGCTGTGCTGCCCTTTGTAGTCTGCAATGGTTTGCAAGCCCTGCCACATCCGACGAGCATCAGAGCCGGTGTAGTACGATTTGATCTTAGTCCTGTATTGACACTTTGCCTGTTTGATGGTTCGTCGGAGGGCATAGCTGGATTTCTTATAAGCTTTTGGGTTAGAGTCCCGCTCCTTAAAAGCGGCAGCTCTAGCTTTTAGCTCAGTGCAGATGTTTCCTGTAATCCATGGCTTCTGGTTGGGGTATGTATGCATGGTCACTGTGGGGATGACATCATCGATGCATTTATTGATGAAGCCAATGAATGATGTGGTGTACTCCTCAATTCCATAGGAAGATTCCCGGAACATATTCCAGTATGTGCAAGCAAAACAGTCCTGTATCTTAGCATCTGCTTCATATGATCACTTTTTTATTGACCGAGTCACTGGTGCTTCCTGCTTTAATTGTTGCTTGTATGCAGGAATCAGGAGGATAGAATTCTGGTCAGATTTGCCAAATGGAGGGCGAGGGAGAGCTTTGTATGGTTCTCTGTGTGTGGAGTAAAGGTGGTCAACAAAGTACTGAATAAGTATGTAAATGTGAATTTTTTATTTATACATTTGCAAAATTGTCTAAAAACCTGTTTTTGCTTTGTCGTCATGGGGTATTGTGTGTAGATTGACAAGGGAAATAAACAATTTAATACATTTTAGAACAAGGCTGTAACGTAATAAATGTGGAAAAAGTCAAGTGGTCTGAATACCTTCCGAATGCTCTGTATTTTCCTAATCGATTCATGTCTGAGTAAATGTCCAATTAATCTGCTTTATCGTATCAGTATGAGTTTAGCACCATGAAATATGCATGAGTGATCCTTCAGACGGCCCTGTGTTTAAATATTCTTTTCATCCCATTGCCTGAGGAAATGTGTCAGATTGGACCGGAGCGTGTGTGTGTGTGTGTGTGTGTGTGTGTGTGTGTGTGTGTGGATGTGTTTAACTATATTTGTAGTTACCAGAAGTCCCCAGAAGAATAGTAAACTAACAAAAATTTGACCAACTGGGGACATTTTAGGCTTAAGGTTAGAATTAGTGTTAGGGTTAGAATTAGGGTTAGGTATAGGGTTAGGGTTAAGGTTAGGTTTTCGGGTAAGGGTTAGGGTAAATAGGATTTTGAATGGGGACTGAATTGTGTGTCCACAGAAGGTTAGTTGTGCGTGCGTGCGTGCGTGTGTGTGTGTAGACTCCCAGACCTCTAAGAGTAGCTCTTTCTGGGAGATGAGCACTGATGGGAATAGGCCCACTGTCCGGAAACACACACACACACACAAACACCCTTGAACACACGCATGCACATACTATATGTATGCACACTCACCAATAAACACACACAACCAGTAATAAAAACACACTTATGTGTGCCAACACAGAACACCCCATCAAAACACACATGCTCACCTAGAAACACATACCAACACATTAAGAAAACCACTGAATATCCCCTAGCACCAGTTCTCAGGCTAGGTGATCAATAGATTGTATCCAGAGCCAATACTGGGAGAGGATCCAGAGGCTGTGAGTGGTCTAAGTAATCATTGTGTTTAGTTACCCCACACTCAGGGCTGGCCCTAAGTGAGCTGTTGGTTGCCCCCCTCTGTTTTACACTTAATTCCCTACAGTTTTACCCATTGAGCCGTGACTTACGCCATGTTAATGATATCTGAGTGAGAGTGACTAACAAAATCAAATGGGGGCTCCCTGGAAGTCAGGGCCCCTGGGCAGGTGCCCTGCGTGCCTCGTCGGTATTCAGCCATGATTACTACAAGTTTAGATAACTGGCAAGACTAACTTACCAATCTAAAAATTGTTAGCTGACATGGCTAATTGAGCGACTGTCAGTGACTGACAAAACAAGAAAGAAATTGCTGATGCACAAGCACATTTCGAACTGCACCTTGTTTATTCTACTATTCTATCTCTCAACAGTAAATTGAGACACCGACTGAGGTTTTTTTAGGTTGGGGGCCCATGGCGGCCTAGGGCCCTAAGCCACTGCTTTTGTCGCTTATGCCTGAAGCCTGCCCTGCCCACACTTCTATTTCCCTGGGGGTCCTGGCACTATGGATTAGTGTGTGCGTGTGTGTTTATGTTTGTTTGTTTGTTTGTGTGGTGTTAGTGTTGCGCGGGTCAGCTGTTTGTTCACCCGCTGTCAGGTTCGCCATAGTGATGAGACCAAGGCGCAGCGTGGTATGCGTACATTCTATTTATTTAAACGAATGAACACTGAACAAACTAAACGTGATGCTATATAAAACGAGTGCTGACAGGCAACTACACATAGACAAGAACCCACGAAACCAAAAGGGAAAATGGCAACCTAAATAGGATCCCCAATCAGAGACAACAGACTTACAAATTACCTAGACTTACAAATAAAACTAGATCTGGACGCGTCCGAGGCTGGGATAGGAGCGGTGCTCTCTCAGCACTCGGGTACGCCACCGAAGCTCCGCCCCTGTGCCTTCTTCTCGAAGAAGCTCAGCCCGGCGGAGCGAAACTATGATGTGGGGGACCGGGAGCTGTTGGCTGTCGTCAAGGCCTTGAAGGTGTGGAGACATTGGCTTGAGGGGGCTAAACACCCTTTTCTTATCTGGACTGACCACCGCAATCTGGAGTACATCCGGGCGGCGAGGAGACTGAACCCTCGCCAGGCAAGGTGGGCTATGTTTTCCACCCGTTTTGTATTTACCCTTTCTTACAGACCAGGTTCCCAGAATGTCAAGGCAGACGCACTGTCTGGCTGTATGACACAGAGGAGCGGCCCATGGATCCCACCCCCATACTCCCGGCCTCTTGCCTGGTGGCGCCGGTATTATGGGAGCTGGACGCGGACATTGAGCAGGCGTTGCGTACAGAGCCCGCTCCCCTTCAGTGTCCGGCTAATCTATTGGGCCCATACGTCACCTTCCTCTGGTCATCCTGGTATCGGTCGGACAGTGCACTGTCTTAGTGGAAAGTGCTGGTGGCTCACTTTAGCTAAGGACGTGAGGGTTAATGTTACCTCCTGCTCGGTGTGCGCCCAGTGCAGGGCTCCTAGACACCTCCCCAGAGGTAAGTTACAACCCTTACCCATTCCACAACGGCCATGGTCGCACCTGTCGGTGGATTTCCTAACTGATCTTCCTCCTTCACAGGGTAACACCACGATCCTCGTCGTTGTGGATCGGTTTTCTAAGTCCTGTCGTCTCCTCCCTTTGTCCGGTCTCCCTATGGCACAACAGACTGCGGAGGCTCTATTTACGGGGTGCCTGAGGATATAATGTCTGATCGGGGTCCCCAGTTCACGTTGAGGGTCTGGAGGAAGTTCATGGAACGTCTGGGGGTCTCGGTCAGCCTTACCTCAGGTTTTCACCCCTAGAGTAACGGGCAGGTGGAGAGAGTTAACAAGGATGTGGGTAGGTTTCTGAGGTCTTATTGCCAGGACCGGCCGGGGGAGTGGGCAGCGTTCGTGCCCTGGGCAGAGATGGCCCAGAATTCGCTCCGCAACTCCTCCACTAACCTTTCTCCCTTCCAGTGTGTATTGGGGTATCAGCCGGGTTCTGTCTCCTTGGCATCAGTCAGACCGAAGCTCCTGCGGTGGACGACTGGTTCCGGCGCGCGGAGGAGACATGGGACGCCGCCCATGTCCATCTTCAGCACCCCGTACTGCGCCAGAAAGTTGGCGCAGACCATCACCGCAGTGAGGCCCCAGTGTTCGCACCGGGGGACCGGGTCTGGCTCTCGACCCGAAACCTGCCCCTCCGCCTGCCCTGTCGGAAGCTGGGTCCGCGGTTTGTGGGGCCATTTAAAGTCCTGAGGAGAGTGAACGAGGTATGTTACAGGTTACAGCTTCCCCCCGATTACCGCATTAACCCCTCGTTCCATGTGTCTCTCCTCAGGCTGGTGGTGGCTGTTCCGCTCCAGGAGTCTGAGGTGCGGGAGGTTCCTCCGCCACCTCTGGACATCGAGGGGGCCCCGGCATACTCCGTTCATTCCATACTGGATTTGAGACGTCGGGCGAGGGGCCTTCAGTACCTCGTGGACTGGGAGGGGTATGGACCGGAGAAGAGATGCTGGGTTCCGGTGGAGGACGTGTTGTATCCTTCTATGCTGCGAGAGTTCCACCGTCTCCATCCGCATCGCCCTGCGCCTCACCCTCTCCGGGTCATCCCCGAGGTCGGTGCCGACGCGCTGCTGGAGCCGCAAGTCAGGGGGGGGTACTGTCACGACTTCCGCCGAAGTCGGTCCCTCTCCACCGAAGTCAGTCACCGACCTTCTAGCCATCACTGATCCATTTTTCATTTTCCATTGGTTTTGTCTTGTCTTCCTTCACACCTGGTTCCAATCCCATCAATTACATTGTTACAATTACGTTGTGTATTTTACCCTCTGTTTCCCCTCATGTCCTTGTCGGAGATTGTTTATTGTAAGTGTATGTGTACGTCTGTACTGGTGTGCGTCGGGTTATGTTTATGCATTGATTTTTATTATTATGTTTTCCGGTGGGTTTTTTGTAATAAACTGCGCCGTTGGAAACACAGTTATTTCTCTCCCGCGTCTGACTTCTCTGCCGCCAGTTTAACACCCTTACACAAATGGCTACTGCTGAAAAGAGAAGACTCTATGCTGTAGGCTACTAAAATATTTGATCAACTTCCAAATATAGTTTAACAAAGTAAAACAAGAAAGAGAGAGGCTTTTGGCATGAGCGCATCGGCCATCACCAGCAAGTGAGCTGCTCATCATTGGGTAAATCAGTGAAACTGGAAAGCATTTTTAAGACTATAATTTCCTCCTCATATTGTAACCTACAATATGATTGCACACACCTAGGCCTAGGCTATTGATGGATTCAAGACATGGCCATTTTCATTGATTTCAGTTTGTCAGTGTCAAAGTAGCCTGCCATCTTGATCAATTGTGCGGTATTCAAAAATATTCTGCTTAAGTTTCCAGTCATGTAAAATGACATAGAATTGCATGAAATGTGTTTATAAAAAGCCACATTTTCCCCAGACCCGAGGCTACAAAAATATACTCCATGTGTGCAACTTCTGTAAGTGGCTTTACTCCACTGCTTTATGCCACTGCGCAAATGCGATCATATGCATGCAATGCTTTATTATAAAGGAGATTCTTTTCTCAAGCGTTCTGTCACCTCAGAACTCCCCCACCCCCCTCTCATGCTCACATTTTTGTTCCGGCAACTCCCAATTTACAAATTAACTTCTCTGGGATATGTGGGACGCTAACGTCCCACTTGGCCAAAAGCCAGTAAAAATGCAGAGCGCCAAATTCAAATAAATTACTATAAAAATCAAACTTTCATGAAATCACACATGAAAGACACCAAATTAAAGCTACACTGGTTGTGAATCCAGCCAACATGTCAGAATTCAAATAGGCTTTTCGGCGAAAGCAAACGATGCTATTATCTGAGTTAGCACCATAGTAAACAAATTCATGCCTTACCTTTGACGAGCTTCTGTTGTTGGCACTCCAATATGTCCCATAAACATCACAAATGGTCCTTTTGTTCGATTAATTCCGTCAATATATATCCAAAATGTCAATTTATTTGGCGCGTTTGATCCAGAAAAACACCTGTTCCAACTTGTGAAACGTGACTACAAAATATCTCAAAAGTTACTTGTAAACTTTGCCAAAACATTTCAAACTACTTTTGTAATACAACTTTAGGTATTTTTTTCACGTAAATAATCGATAAAATTGAAGATGGGATGATCTGTGTTCAATACAGGATTAAAACAAACTGTAGCTAGCTTTCTGGTCATGCGCCTCTAACTAACAGTACACTTCCAGTGACCCTCGTTCAAGATGGCCGTACTTCTTCATTACACAAAGGAAAAAATCTCAACCAATTTCTAAAGACTGTTGACATCCAGTGGAAGCGGTAGGAACTGCAAGAAGGTCAATTAGAAATCTGTGTTCCCAATGAAAATCCATTGAAAAGAGAGTGACCTCAAAAAAAAAAAACATCTGAATGGTTTGTCCTCGGGGTTTCGCCTGTTAAATACGTTCTGTTATACTCACAGACATGATTCAATCCGTTTTAGAAACTTCAGAGTGTTTTCTATCCAAATCTACTAATAATATGCATATCTTATCTTCTGGGGATGAGTAGCTGGCAGTTGAATTTGGGTATGCTTTTCATCCAAATGTGAAAATGCTGCCCCCTATCCTAGAAAAGTTAATTAAGCAATGGTGACCGCCCTCCTTGACAACGTGCAAGCAGATTGAGCCTTAAAAAAGGTACCTCTTGAATGGCTCCATCCGTGACATTTAAAAATAGCTGTGGAGTGAGTTTATGGTACGTTCTTAACTCTGTTACACGTGTGTTGTACTGTATTTCATATGACAAAACTGTATAGGACAGAATGCACAAATTCACTCCAAACAAGCAATTTACATGTAAGTTACAGTCGCGGTGGCAGTATCTGCAATTTAATGGAATCCCTTATTTTGAATGATGGTGTTTACATCTTCCCTACCTCATCTGGTTCTGTGTATGGTTTTATAATGGCTATATTCTCTGTGTACAAAGGTCTACTCGGTTCTAGATCCGCTTGGGAATAAACAGGCCTGCTGTTGGAAATAGAAAGCCAAGCTTGTATGATTTAATTTCCATGGAAATGGGCTGAGGGAGAGAGCTGGAATGAGATGGGAATTCCAGAAGCCCTGCTCATTGCTTCCCTTCTGGAATTCGGTATCTGGGCATTTGCCCCTTCATCAGGAATCTGATTAATTCAGGCTCGGGCTTCTCTGGCCTCGGTCTCTATGAGGCAGAGAGAGGAAACCTCTGAATCATTACAATTGGTTGGCAAAGTAAAGGTTGTGCTACCATTTAAAGCATGCTCCTGTCCCCATGGAAATGGACCCATCACCTGAAATACATTCAGATAAAGATGTTGCATTTGAAATGAGGCGGACAATATCAAGTGACAGTCAATTTTCCAGGCAATGTTTGCAATTTTAACATACTTTTTCTGACCGGATGTTGCCTGAACGGTTCTGTTGGGGACATGAACACAAAATGCCGGCAGCTGTCCCATAGCCGATTTGAATCGAAGATAGTAACAACCTTTGACTTTTCTAATATCTCTCCCAAACCTGCGGCCTGCATGGCACTATAGACAATGGCAAACTGTTTTAATATCGGCCCGGGCCTGAGATACGCTGGAAGGAAGGATGACCTGAGAGAAGGGGGAGGGAGGGGTGGTTGGGATGGAGGGGCGGGGGGATGAAATGATTGAGCGGTGGGGGTAATAATAAACAGACGATTGGATGGGGTGAAGGTGCGGGTCGGGGTGAAGGATGGAGGGAGGACGGGTGAACGTCTTCAAAGGCCCCGGCTATAAACAAGAGCGGGACTTAAATATTCATAACCTGGGAATGGGTCGGCCCGTTCCTTTCATCTCCTTTGGGGAGAGACGGCCAGAGATTAGGAAGAGAGGAAAGAGAAAGATGAAGAGGGAGGAGAGAGAGGGAAGAAAGTTTGGCGTTAACTTTGAATATAGGGTGATTTCAGGCTCAATTACAGAGCTGATGAAAGCCGGAGCTTTGTAATTTAGCTTCTTGCTCCCCTTTCTTTATCTCTCCGTTCCTTTCAGACAGTCTTCTCTCTCACTTCTTTCTCTCGCTAGCTCGCTCTTCAACTCTTGCCCTCTTGTTTTCTTTTTTCAACCTTCTTTTCCTCTCTGTTTTCTCCTGTGTTGACTCCAGGAGGCCTCTAACTCTGTCAAAGGAGGACAGTAATCAATGGTGATCTCCTAGCTGTGTCAGTGTGTTAAGGACAGTGATTGGCCATGAACTGGCCTGAAGGTAGAATGACAGCAGCGGTGTGGGGAACAATCGGACACTGTAGGTCTGTCTGTAAGAGGAGAGAGAGATGGATAGGAGGTCAGACCAGTGTGGGTGTGCTTCATTGCTCATAGTATGGTCCTGGGGAATTTATACACCATTGTTGACCATACAGTTCATTTCAACACAAATCAAATCAAATCAAGTTTATTTTATATAGCCCTTCGTACATCAGCTAATATCTCGAAGTGCTGTACAGAAACCCAGCCTAAAACCCCAAACAGCAAGCAATGCAGGTCGGTGGCAGTATCTGCAATTTAATGGAATCCCTTATTTTGCATGATGGTGTTTAAATCAAATCATAATTAACATTTATTTAGAAACTTGTTCACGACACCTGATAGTCCGGTGGCAATTTCATTAATTGTTCAGCAGTCTTATGGCTTGGGGGGTAGAAGCTGTTAAGGAGACTTGGCGCTCTGGTACCGCTTGCCGTGCGGTAGCAGAGAAAACAGTCTATAACTTGGGTGACTGGAGTCACTGACTATTTTATGGGCTTTCCTCTGACACCGCCTATTATATAGGTCATGGATGGCAGTAACCTTGGCCCCGGTGATGTACTGAGCTGTACACACTACCCTCTGTAGTGCCTTACGGTCAGATGCCGAGCAGTTACCATACCAGGCTACTTAATGTTCATGGTTTAGATATATCTGCATATACGCTTGTTACGCTATCCACGACTCACACGTTCCAAGACTACAGCTAGAGTATAATACCCAGCCCTCAGTATCATTGCCAAAGATTTATAAGGCTGCTAATAGTCTCGTTAAACCACAGTCTTAAACGTATATAACGCTTCAATGGAGGTATTAATGCAACGTTTTCTTTGTTCTTTCTAAGGGCCTGTCTGTCTTGGTCCGTCTGTCTCTGCTGAGTGTGACAGGAGTTGTAGGGATGTCAGGTGTAGACTGGACCACGGATGACGACTCAATCCCTTGAATCAGAGATCACTCGGGAACAGCCAACAGGGAGATAGAGGATAAGACAGAGATTGGTACCAGACACCAAAAGCTTACATCATACTTTACATCATACCATCATACCACATCATACTCTTTTCATTTAAAAACAATGTTATATAGAACCCCGCAGTATTAGTTCCACCAGGTACTCCTCTCCAGTCCTTATACAGACGCAGAATAATGGATATAGGGGAAGAATTACATCAAACAACCAGTAGCTATGGGATGTCTATAGTACCATAATCTTTATACCATTATGGTGTGTTCTGTTCTTTATTTCATCATACCATGTCAAGATTGTGTGTCCCTGATTGACAGATTTGTGTGTTTTACTGTCACGATCGTGTGGAAGAGATTCGGACCAAAACGCAGCATGAGGAAAATAAGCCATCTTCTCTTTATTATTGAAGAAGGCAAAACGAAACAAAACACTTACAAACTACCAAAACAACAAACGATCGTGAAGCTAAATAACGTAGTGCACACACACAGGCTACAAACATTCTACATAGACAATTCCCCACAACAAACTAAAGCCTATGGCTACCTTAAATATGGCTCCCAATCAGAGACAACAGAAACCAGCTGTCTCTAATTGGGAACCCATTCAGGCAACCATAGACTTTCCTAGACAACTACACACAACATAGACACAGCTAGACAACTATACTAAACATAAAGCCAACTACTCTAAATAAACCCCCTAAACCTTACAATCACCCTGGACACTACAAAAACCCACATAAATACCCATGTCACACCCTGACCTAACTAAAATAATAAAGAAAACAAAGAATACTAAGGCCAGGGCGTGACATAGCCCCCCCCTTAAGGTGCGAACTCCAGGCGCACCAGCACAAAGTCTAGGGGAGGGCCTGGGTGGGCATCTGACCACGGTGGTGGCTCAGGCTCAGGGCGAGGTCCCCACCCCACCATAGTCAATCCCAGCTTATATCTCCCCCTACAAATGACCACCCTCATATTACCCCCACTTAATCTTTTGGGTAACATCGACACAAGGGGCAACACCGGGATGAGGGACGGCAGCTCCGGGCTGAGGGACGGCAGCTCCGGGCTGAGGGACGGCAGCTCCGGGCTGAGGGACGGCAGCTCCGGGCTGAGGGACGGCAGCTCCGGGCTGAGGGACGGCAGCTCCGGGCTGAGGGACGGCAGCTCCGGACTGGCTGGCGGATCCTGGCTGGCTGACGGCTCTGGCTGGTCATGGCTGGCTGACGGCTCTGGCTGGTCATGGCTGGCTGACGGCTCTGGCTGGTCATGGCTGGCTGACGGCTCTGGCTGGTCATGGCTGGCTGACGGCTCTGGCTGGTCATGGCTGGCTGACGGCTCTGGCTGGTCATGGCTGGCTGACGGCTCTGGCTGGTCATGGCTGGCTGACGGCTCTGGCTGGTCATGGCTGGCTGACGGCTCTGGCTGGTCATGGCTGGCTGACGGCTCTGGCTGGTCATGGCTGGCTGACGGCTCTGGCTGGTCATGGCTCGCTGACGGCTCTGGCTGGTCATGGCTGGCGGAAGGCTCTGGCTGATCCGGTCTGGCGGAAGGCTCTGGCTGATCCGGTCTGGCGGAAGGCTCTGGCTGATCCGGTCTGGCAGAAGGCTCTGGCTGATCCGGTCTGGCGGAAGGCTCTGGCTGATCCGGTCTGGCGGAAGGCTCTGGCTGATCCGGTCTGGCGGAAGGCTCTGGCTGATCCGGTCTGGCGGAAGGCTCTGGCTGATCCGGTCTGGCGGAAGGCTCTAGCGGCTCCTGTCTGGCGGCTCCTGTCTGGCGGACGGCTCTGTAGGCTCATGGCAGACGGGCGGCTTTGCAGGCTCATGGCAGACGGGCGGCTTTGCAGGCTCATGGCAGACGGACAGTTCAGACGGCGTAGGGCAGACGGGCAGTTCAGGCGCCGCTGGGCAGACGGGCAGTTCAGGCGCCGCTGGGCAGACGGGCAGTTCAGGCGCCGCTGGGCAGACGGGCAGTTCAGGCGCCGCTGGGCAGACGGGCAGTTCAGGCGCCGCTGGGCAGACGGGCAGTTCAGGCGCCGCTGGGCAGACGGGCAGTTCAGGCGCCGCTGGGCAGACGGGCAGTTCAGGCGCCGCTGGGCAGACGGGCAGTTCAGGCGCCGCTGGGCAGACGGCAGACTCTGGCCGGCTGAGACGCACTGTAGGCCTGGTGCGTGGTACCGGAACTGGAGGTACCGGGCTAATGACACGCACCTTAAGGCTAGTGCGGGGAACAACAACAGGGCTCTGAAAACGCACTGAAAGCCTGGTGCGTGGTGTAGGCACTGGTGGTACTAGGCTGGGGCGGGAAGGTGGCGCCGGATATACCGGACCGTGAAGGAGGACACGTGCTCTTGAGCACCGAGCCTCCCCAACCTTACCAGGTTGAATGGTCCCCGTAGCCCTGCCAGTGCGGCGAGGTGGAATAGCCCGCACTGGGCTATGCAGGCGAACCGGGGACACCACCTGTAAGGCTGGTGCCATGTACGCCGGCCCGAGGAGACGTACTGGAGACCAAATACGTTGGGCCGGCTTCATGGCACTCGGCTCGATGCCCAACCTAGCCCTCCCAGTGCGGCAAGGTGGAATAGCCCGCACTGGGCTAAGCACGCGTACTGGGGACACCGTGCGCTTTACCGCATAACACGGTGTCTGACCAGTACGACGCCCTCTTACTCCACGGCAAGCCCGGGGAGTTGGCTCAGGTATCCAACCCGGCTTCGCCACACTCCCCTTTAGCCCCCCCCCCCCCCCCCCCAAGAAATTTTTGGGTGTTACTCACGGGCTTCCAGCCACTCTGCCTTGCCTTTGCCTCATAAAACCGCCTCTCCGCTTTCGCTGCCTCCAGCTCCGCTTTGGGACGGCGATATTCCCCTGGCTGAGTCCAGGGTCCTTTGCCGTCCAGGATCTCCTCCCATGTCCATGAGTCCTGTTTACTTTGCCGCTGTTGTTGGTTCCGATCATGCCGCTTGATCCTGTTGTGGTGGGGAATTCTGTCACGATCGTGTGGAAGAGATTCGGACCAAAACGCAGCATGAGGAAAATAAGCCACCTTCTCTTTATTATTGAAGAAGGCAAAACGAAACAAAACACTTACAAACTACCAAAACAACAAACGATCGTGAAGCTAAATAACGTAGTGCGCACACACACATGCTACAAATGTTCTACATAGACAATTCCCCACAACAAACTAAAGCCTATGGCTACCTTAAATATGGCTCCCAATCAGAGACAACAGAAACCAGCTGTCTCTAATTGGGAACCCATTCAGGCAACCATAGACTTTCCTAGACAACTACACACAACATAGACACAGCTAGACAACTATACTAAACATAAAGCCAACTACTCTAAATAAACCCCCTAAACCTTACAATCACCCTGGACACTACAAAAACCCACATAAATACCCATGTCACACCCTGACCTAACTAAAATAATAAAGAAAACAAAGAATACTAAGGCCAGGGCGTGACAATTACGTCATGTTCCCTTACTGTGATCTAATCTTGAGTTTGGGCTCTCTGTTATTATTACATCACACGCTCCACTTTATTGCATCTGTGTCATAGGGGTATTACATCTTCGCTGCATTGTATGACAGTTGGAGATCGTGTCACTGTAGTCCCGACTCCCGAGCTTCAGTATCTGTTGTCATCGTCAACAGATGTGGGCAGATTGAAGCAGGGCGAGATACAGAGGGTGGGAGGGGCAAGCTATAACATCTAAGGGTAAAGGGTCAGGGGCCCAAAGATCAGAGATCTGGAATCATATTGTTCTCCAGCCTGGTCTCATAGACTAAATGTAACATAGTAAACCTGAATCTGGGACACTCACATTAGTATGATCTGTTGTGTTTGGTATGGTTACATAAGACAGATGGTTACTTAAGGCAAAATCAAAAGTAAGGTGGTTGGTCAGGGTGATGGGTAGGCATATAAAGGCAAACGTCTAGCAACCCACAACTTCAGAGTTTGAATCTCATCACAGCCTTTGGTTTTTCCATTTATATTTCGAGGTTGAACGTGAGCACATTAGTCAGTATTTTTCCACCTGTGCTGGTTTGTCCATCTCGTTAGTCGGAATGTGTTTCACCTATGCTGGCCCAGGTAATAAGAGTGGCTGGCCCAGTGCTCGTTGTCTTGAGAGATGTGGAGGGTTAACACCTTTAGTTGGCGCTCCCTATTTGATTTCTAGAAAAACAATCCTTTATCTGATCTTCCTTGTTTTGGTTTTGTTTCCTGACTTTAAGTTTGGTGTGGGGTTTTTCTTTTGTTGGGCAAATTTAGTGGGCGCTCATGGTGGGTGTCTTTAGGGCCACAGTTGTTGTTGCTATGCAACTTTCAATGTACACCCCCATGAGTGTCTTTCAGAACCCCTCTTAAAACCCCACCTGTTTCATTTTGGTTGTTGTCATTGACACTTTGTTAGTTCCCCCTTCTGTTTGACTGACAGTTATGGTTTTCTTGCTGAGGAACGTAACTGTCGGTGTCACGTCCTAACCTTAGTTCCTTTTTTGTGTCTCTATTTTAGTTTGGTCAGGACGTGAGTTAGGGTGGGCAGTCTATGTTCTTTTTTCTAGGTTGTTGTTTTTCTATGTGTTTGGCCTGGTGTTGGTCCCAATCAGAGGCAGCTGTTTATCGTTGTCTCTGATTGGGAGCCATATTTAGGTAGCCTGTTTTCCATTGTGTGTTGTGGGTGATTATTTTCTGTGTAGTGTCTGTTCACCTCGTAGATCTGTTTCGTTTTCTCATCCATTGTTATTTTGTGTAGTGTTCAGTTTTTCTATTAAAATCATGACGAACACTTACCACGCTGCATATTGGTCCGATCCTTCATACTCCTCAGACGAAGAGGACGAGAATCGTAACTGTCGGGGAGGATGGGTGGGTGTATAACGCAACCGTCTAGCAACCCAAAGGTCTCATCACTGAAAACTTTTCAACTACTTTTTAGCTACTTTGCAACTGCTTAGCGTGTTAACTAACCCTTCACCTAACCCTAAACTTAACCCTTTTAGCTAACCCTAACCTTAACCCTTTAACCTAACTCCTAAACGTAACCTTAACCCTAACCCGTAGCCTAGCTAACTTTAGCCAACTAGCTAATGTTAGCCACCTAGCTAGAATTCGTAACATATCATACGTTTTGCAACTAGCATATTGTACATTTTGAAAATCCGTAACATATTATACTGGTTCCTCCAGCATCTTCACAAGGTCCTTTGCTGTTGTTCTGGGATTGATTTTCACTTTTCGCACCATAGGAGACAGTATTCATTGTAGATCATTTCGGATGATATGTTATGAATTTGCAACGCGTATAATATGTTACGGATTTTCAAAATGTACAATATGCTAGTTGCAAGTCGGAAGTAAACCACCCCTACACGTTTCGGGTAGCCTTCCACAAGCTTCCCATCAGTGCCACATGGCACTGATGGCCTATTGGTTTTCTAAAGCTGAGTATGCCAACTGTGGAAGGTAGGTGGATTTAGATGGAAGAGGGCTGTGGGAAGGGGCTGTGGATTTGGTTCAGGGCTGCTGTGGTGTGTAATAAATAAAGATGTTGTGCCTACACAGCCACATGGCCTGTGGCTTTAACAACTCTGAGCTGGCATTCAGTGAAGGACAAACTATGGAGGCAGTAGAACAGGTACAAAAGTATCTATATCCACAGTAAAAATGAGTCCTATATCAACATAACCGCTCAGCAAGGAAGAAGCCACTGCTCCAAAACCACTATAAAAATGCCACACTACAGTTTGCAACTACACATATGGACAAAGATCGTATTTTTTGGAGAAATGTCCTCTGGTCTGATGAAACTGGTCTGAAGAACTGTTTAGCCATTAAGTCGTTAAGTTTGGAGGAAAAAGGGGGATGCTTGCAAGCTGAAGAACACCATCCCAACCATGAAGCACGGGGTGGCAGCATCATGTTGTGGGAGTTCTTTGCTGCAGGAGGGACTGGTGCACTTCACAAAATAGATGGCATCATGAGGTAGGAAAATTATGTGGATATATTGAAGCAACATCTCAAGACATCAGTCAGGAAGTTAAAGCTTGGTCGCAAATGGGTCTTCCAAATGGACAATGACTCCAAGCATACTTCCAAAATTGTGGCAAAATGGCTTAAGGACAACACATTCAAGGTATTGGAGTGGCCATCACAAAGCCCTGACCTCAATCCTATAGAACATTTGCGGGCAGAACTGAAATACATGTGTGAGCAAGGAGGCCTTTCAACCTGTCTCAGTTACACCAGCTCTGTCAGGAGGAATGGGCCAAAATTCACCCAACTTATTGTGGGAAGCTTGTGGAAGGCTACCCGAAACGTGTAGGGGTGGTTTACTTCCGACTTCAACTGCACCTGTCACTCAGGAGCCAGAGCCACATGGCACTGATGGCCTATTGGTTTTCTAAAGCTGAGTATGCCAACTGTGGAAGGTAGGTGGATTTAGATGGAAGAGGGCTGTGGGAAGGGGTTGTGGATTTGGTTCAGGGCTGCTGTGGTGTGTAATAAATAAAGATGTTGTGCCTACACAGCCACATGGCCTGTGGCTTTAACAACATGAGTCTCTGAGCTGGCATTCAGTGAAGGACAAACTATGGAGGCAGTAGAATACACAGATAAATGAACAAAAAATTGAAATAAATGGTTTGAAACAAAAGGCCAAAAGATAGAGACAGCGAGATAAGAGAGAGAGGGAGGGGGGTCTTTTTACATGCTGCATTAAAATCAACCTCTTTCCCTGTCCAGTGAGTTAGGAGAGAGAAATTGTGTGTGTGTGTGTGTGTGTGTGTGTGTGTGTGTGTGTGTGTGTGTGTGTGTGTGTGTGTGTGTGTGTGTGTGTGTGTGTGTGTGTGTGTGTGTGTGTGTGTGTGTGTGTGTGTCCAAAGATATTTCTTAGGTATTTTATCAGATGCGCCATTTCGCCAATATCTACCTCACCGGCTCCTATTGCGGTGTCTATCTGGTTCTTTGTCCATCATTCTCTTTAGCGTAGTTTTGGGGTAAGTGAGAATGTAGGGATTCCACTTATTGTTCCGTATTTGTGTTAAAGTAGATTGCGAGCCACCTCTGTATCCCTCCGCCCTATGTCCATAGGCTTAATTTGGGAGAAATCCTAGGGGCAATGCTCTTTGTTTCAGTGTTTGAGAAGATTATGTTGTGACAAAGGCTGAGAGGGCTTTTGGCTAAATTATTTCCTCATCTCTGCAACAAACTGAAGTTCTTATTTTTCCTATCACACAAACACACACACATATTTCGTGTTTTTTACTAATCTCAATATTTCATGATGAAAATAGCAACCCAATCCCCCTTTTATGTGGAACAGAGCTGCTCAATTCCCAATGTATAAAATTCTGCTGACTAGAATGTTCACATTTCTTTATTTCAACTGTTCAAATCATAGGGGGCTGAATTCTTCCACCATCATTTCATTCATATACTGAGCTATCACTGTCTTACTCAAATTATAATCAGGGAATGAGCATGACATTACAAAAACACTGGAACCGTTATCTTATCAAGAATCAAAGCTCTGGATTTTATCTTTCTTGTAGGGCAAAAAGGACATTGTCTTCCCAACACTGAGAATGCATGGCCTGCATTATCTTCTCATATAGGCTGCTAATACACTACATGACTAAAAGTATGTGGACACCTGCTTGACGAACATCTCATTCCAAAACCCATTTGCTGCTATTACAGCCTCCACTCTTCTAGGAAGGCTTTCCACTAGATTTCAGAACATTGCTGCGGGGACATGATTCCATTCAGGCACAAGAGCATTAGTGAGGACGGGCACTGATGTTGGGCGATTAGGCCTGGCACATAGTCTGCGTTTCAATTCATCCCAAAGGTGTTGAATGGGGTTGAGGTCAGGGCTCTGTACAGGCCAGTCAAGTTCTTTCATACCGATTTCGACAAACCATTTCAGCACGGGGGCATTGTCATGCTGAAACAGGAATGGCCCTTCCCCAAACTGATGCCGACAAAGTTGGAAGCACAGAATCGTATAGAATGTCATTGTATGCTGTAGCGTTAAGACTTCCCTATACTGGAACTAAGGGACCATGAAAAACAGACCATTATTCCTCCGTCAACAAACTTTACATTTGGCACCATGCATTCGGGCAGGTAGTGTTCTACAATAACAGTGCTAACAGTTGACCGGGGCAGCTCTAGCAGGGCCGAAATTTGACAAACTGACTTCATGGAAAGGTGGCATCCTATAACTGTGCAACGTTGAAAGTCACTGAGCTCTTCAGTAAGGCCATTCTACAGCCAATGTTTGTCTATGGAGATTGCATGTATGTGTGCTCAATTTTATACAACTGTCAACAACGGGTGTGGCTGAAATAGCCGAATCCACTAATTTGAAGGGTTGTCCAAATAACTTTGTATATATAGTGTATGCAGGCCACATTTGTGCATTAGCATGCAACTAGCCTATTCAGCTTCTGGTTGTTGGATATGGGCCATTGCGTGGGCTAACTCTGACAGGCATGATTCGATGAGAGGTTGTTGAAATATAAATACCCCCGCTGTCACGGAATATTTTCCACCCCAATTTCAATTAATCGGGTCGCTATTTTTGCCCCCAGCACGCTAGCACTTAACACTGTTTATTTATTTAAGAGGGTAGAGGTGGGGGGTACGTAGGGAGAGAGGGCAGTATTGGTGGTGTGGAGGATCTATGTGCTTCTTCTTGGCCCTCTTGTGTTGACCTTCAGTTAACCAGCGTTTGCGTCCACTCCCGCTAATTAGCGCGCCACACACTCCAGCAAACACTCTGCTCTGCTCTCTTGGATGTGGCCCAGTGACAAGGCGGAACGCGGCATGGGAGAAAATCACTGCGGCAACTACAATGCAAACACTCATAGATTGAACTCCCCTTTATTTCCCTACATCCTCCTCTCCATGAATTCCAAGGGTAAAAAAAAAAACAGACAGCCGTATCTGTAAAAAGTCGATTACGTCTGGAGGAGAGGAACAGGGACTGGGTGGGTGTGAATTGGCTCTGATAACTATTGCTGTGTGGAGCGTGGAGGCACTCATGTAAATGTAGTCCTTGTTTATTTCATGCCAAAGTCTTGTGAAATACAAATGAGGACATTACTGTGCTGTTCCTCTCACTGAAACGCTCTGGCACAAAACCTGATCCGGATATAAAGGATACATTTCGCAGAGATGGACACACACATACATCACGCCCTCCCTCCTCTCCTGTTTTCAGCCCCTTGTGTCCCCTGTGTATTAATCTGTGATTCTAAAGATGTGATTTTATGGCGCCTTTCATGAAATATTCATGGGCAGGCAGGCAGGCAGTGCGTCCTGCTGGGCCTGATCACCAGGTAGGATGAATACCATTACCATGGTTTCACACATGAGCAGCGCCATCATGGCTATCTAATGCCGGCTGTCCCTCTTCATCCATTAAGTGCCTCCATTGTCAACACCGCCCCGATACCATTTATTTATCAATCGCCTTTTTGGCACCAAGGCGCTTTTGGCTCTGCAACACCGCTGCAGCAAATTTGAGGGGTGTGTGGGGGGGGATGTTAATGTCTGTATATTTTAACTTCCCCATCCCGTTCCTTCCTGTTTCCAGGCCTGATGTTAGTGCTTTTGCTAGCGCCGGAGCCGCATTGTCGTATTTCAATGGGATTTCAATTGTATCCAAGGGAGCCTCTGTGAGCTTTGAGCCCCTCCGGCCATAATCAACCAGCAGAACAACCAACACTCTGCCAAAAGGATTCCTCATCATTTCAAATGGGGCCTCTTCATAGCCGCAGGAAGTAGGAGTGCTGCTGCACCCCCTGAAAAATCTGAATTTATAAAAGTATTATTAAGAAATATTTTGGCATTCTATTCTATCTCTATGTTCTATTCTAAGGATTTGGTTGTCTAACCACACACTGACATGCACAGCTCTCTGGGTGAGGTTCTGGCTGTCTAACCACACACTGACATGCACAGCTCTCTGGGTGAGGTTTCTGGCTGTCTAACCACACACTGACATGCACAGCTCTCTGGGTGAGGTTCTGGCTGTCTAACCACACACTGACATGCACAGCTCTCTGGGTGAGGTTTCTGGCTGTCTAACCACACACTGACATGCACAGCTCTCTGGGTGAGGTTCTGACTGTCTAACCACACACTGACATGCACAGCTCTCTGGGTGAGGTTCCGTCTTCATTAGTCTCCAGTAAGTGATGGAGTCCCTTCCATCTACGTAATGTGTTACAGGTTATTGGACAGGTGCACTCAGGTGGAAGGAGGGGTGGAGTTCATGACACTCCATCCTAGATGTGACAACGTTTGCCTCAACCCATGGGGTCCAGCAGGCAGAGTTCAATAAATACAGGCAGATGTGAGATGCAGGAAGATGGCACTCTTCTCATACCAATCCGTAGCTACTGACCAAGTTTCCAGCAGGAGGAGGCTTTGAATCGGTCCGTAGCCTACATACAAGAAGAGTGCAATTATTAAATGTCTGTAAATATTCTGAACAAGGTGTTTGATCACTTTCAAGTGTAACAGTTGAATATAGGATAAACCATCCATCACATAATACTGTAGAAACATGTAACATTGTGCAAATATTACACTTGTCTATCATATTCTATTGTCATTCACAGCCGATACAGATACTGTACCTATCGAGGGGGAGGGCTATTTCGGTCCACTAATACGTTACCCCAGTCTTCCACCAAGGCACCTGCAAGTTCCCGAACATTTCTGGGGGGAATGGCCCTAGCCCTCACCCTCCGATCCAACAGGTCCCAGACGTGCTCAATGGGATTGAGATCCGGGCTCTTCGCTGGCCATGGCAGAACACTGACATTCCTGTCTTGCAGGAAATCACGCACAGAACGAGCAGTATGGCTGGTGGCATTGTCAGGCTGGAGGGTCATGTCAGTATGAGCCTGCAGGAAAGGTACCACGTGAGGGAGGAGGATGTCTTCCCTGTAACGCACAGCGTTGAGATTGCCTGCAATGACAACAAGCTCAGTCCGATGATACTGTGACACACCGCCCCAGACCATGACGGACCCTCCACCTCCAAATCGATCCCACTCCAGAGTACAGGCCTCGGTGTAACGCTCATTCCTTCGACGATAAACGCGAATCCGACCATCACCCCTGGTGAGACAAAACCGCAACTCATCAGTGAAGAGAACTTTTTGCCAGTTCTGTCTGGTCCAGCGACGGTGGGTTTGTGCCCATAGGCGACGTTGTTGCCGGTGATGTCTGGTGAGGACCTGCCTTACAACAGACCTACAAGCCCTCAGTCCAGCCTCTCTCGGCATTTTACGGACAGTCTGAGCACTGATGGAGGGATTGTGCGTTCCTGTTGTAACTCGGGAAGTTTTTGTTGCCATCTTGTACCTGTCCCGCAGGTGTGATGTTCGGATATACCGATCCTGTGCAGGTGTTGTTGCACGTGGTCTGCCACTGCGAGGACGATCAGCTGTCCATCCTGTCTCCCTGTATAGTGCTTTCTTAGGCGTCTCACAGTACGGACATTGCAATTTATTGCCCTGGCCACATCTAAAGTCCTCATGCCTCCTTGCAGCATGCCTAAGGCACGTTGGCTTCTTTCTTTTGGTGTTTCTCAGTCAGTAGAAAGGCCTCTTTAGTGTCCTACGTTTTCATAACTGTGACCTTAATTGCCTACCGTCTGTAAGCTGTTCGTGTCTAAACGACCGTTCCACAGGTGCATGTTCATTAATTGTTTATGTTTCATTGAACAAGCATGGGAAACTGTGTTTAAACCCTTTACAATGAAGATCTGTTAAGTAATTCGGATTTTTACAAATTATCTTTGAAAGAGGGACGTTTCTTTTTTTGCTGAATTTATTTGAGCTGTTCTTGCCATAATATGGACTTGGTCTTTTACCAAATATGGCTATCTTCTGTAAATCACCCCTACCATGTCACAACACAGCTAATTGGCTCAAACACATTATGAAGGAAAGAAATTCCACAAATTAACAAGGCACACCTGTTAATTGAAATGCATTCCAAGTGACTACCTCATGAAGCTGGTTGAGAGAATGCCAATAGTGTGCAAAGCTGTCATCAAGGCAAAGGGTGGCTACAGTACTTTGAAGAATCTCACATTTTTAAACATAGTTTGATTTTCTTTAACTCTTTTTTGTTTACTACATGATTCCATGTGTTATTTCATGGTTTTGATGTCTTCACTATTATTCTGCAATGTAGAGAATAGTAAAAATAAAGAAAAACCCTTGAATGAGTAGGTGTGTCCAAACTTTTGACTGGTACCATATATAAAATATAACTAGGTCTTTAAGAGTTTATTCGGAAGATAACAGCTCTATAAACACTCTTTCGTGGTGCCCAGACTTTCTAGTTAATTACATTTACATGATTAGCTCAATCAGGTGATATTAATTACAGAGAAAAAAATATATACAATAGCATGTCATATCACTTAATCCGGCATAGCCAAAGACACTATATATATATATATATGTATACAGTTGATGTCGGAAGTTTACATACACCTTAGCCAAATATATTTAAACTCAGTTTTTCACAATTCCTGACATTTAATCCTAGTAAAAATTCCCTGTCTTAGGTCAGTTAGGATCACCACTTCATTTTAAGAATGTGAAATGTCAGAATAATAGTAAAGAGTGATTTATTTCAGCTTTTTATTTATTTCATCACATTCCCAGTGGGTCAGAAGTTTACATACACTCAATTAGTATTTGGTAACAATGCCTTTAAATTGTTTAACTTGGGTCAAACGTTTTGGGTAGCCTTCCACAACCTTCCCACAATAATTTGGGTGAATTTTGTCCCATTCCTCCTGACAACGCATGTGTAACTGAGTCGGGTTTGTAGGCCTCCTTGCTCGCACACACTTTTTCAGTTCTGCCCACAAATTTTCTATAGGATTGAGGTCAGGGCTTTGTGATGGTCACTCCAATACCTTGACTTTGTCCTTATGCCATTTTGCCACAACTTTGGAAGTATGCTTGGGGTCATTGTCCATTTGGAAGACCCATTTGCAACCAAGCTTTAACTTCCTGACTGATGTCTTGAGATGTTGCTTCAATATATCCACATAATTTTACTACCTCATGATGCCATCTATTTTGTGAAGTGCACCAGTCCCTCCTGCAGCAAAGCACCCCCACAACATGATGCTGCCACCCTCGTGCTTCACGGTTGGGATGGTGTTCTTCGGCTTGCAAGCATCCCCCTTTTTTCTCCAAACTTAACGATGGTCATTATGGCCAAACAGTTCTATTTTTGTTTCATCAGACCAGAGGACATTTCTCCAAAAAGTACAATCTTTGTCCCTATGTGCAGTTGCAAACTGTAGTCTGGCTTTTTTATGGCGGTTTTTGAGCAGTGGCTTCTTTCTTGCTGAGCAGCCTTTCAGGTTATGTCGATGTAGGACTCGTTTTACTGTGGATATAGATACGTTTGTACCTGTTTCCTCCAGCATCTTCACAAGGTCTTTTGCTGTTGTTCTGGGTATGATTTTCACTTTTCGCACCAAAGTACGTTCATCTCTAGGAGATAGAACGCATTTCCTTCCTGATCGGTATGACGGCTGAGTGGTCCCATGGTGTTTAAACTTGCATACAATTGTTTGTACAGATGAACGTGGTACCTTCAGACGTTTGGAAATTGCTCCCAAGGATGAACCAGACTTGTGGAGGTCTTGGCTGATTTCTTTTGATTTTCCCATGATGTCAAGCAAAGAGGCACTGACTTTGAAGGTAGTCCTTGAAATACATCCACAGGTACACCTCCAATTGACTCAAATGATGTCAATTAGCCTATCAGAAGCTTCTAAATCCATGACATCCTTTTCTGGAAATGTCCAAGCTGTTTAAAGGCACAGTGTATGTAAACCTCTGACCCAGCACTAGTAGCAGACAAAATCCCACAGGGATTGTGAAATTGACAATTGCACAATTGACCCAGCGTCATCCGGGTTTGGCCGTCATTGTAAATAAGATTTTTGTTCTTAACTGACTTGCCTAGTTAAATAAAGGTTACATGTATTATTATTATTGTGTTTTAAATTAATAGAATTGCAGGAAATTATCTTTAAAACTGCAAAAAATATATCTCAGGTCCAGGACAAATATGTAAAATCGCAGGAAGTTAGCTTTGAAGGTCAAATGCAGCCATTTTTACCTCAATATCAAATTATTTCTGCTTAACAATTAAAGTAACTTAATGGGATTGATTTAAATTAAAATGGTCCAAAATAAATTAAAATAGCTTCTTAGCAAAGAGCAATTTTCCAAGCAAGAATTTTGCTAGGACTGTCTGGGAGTGGTCTGAGTATGGTGCCTAATTGTACAGCCTAATGCGAGGGATATCTGTAGACACTAAATTATCCCGTTGCTCTTTTGTTCACTGCATACTTTAATCTGAGACTGCCATCCTCATTTAAGTCATTTTTGGAGATGAGGGGCACGTCGGGCATTGTACTAAACAACTCTAACTAACAGAGTATCAAAGCCAGTTAAACATTTTCAAACCGCCGCTTTACCCACGTAAAGAGCGCCCGTTGCCAAGCCCCCTACCACGCCTCCCTGCCATGCCCACCACCTAATTTCCTTTTGATCCAGAAAAAAACCCTGGATGCATACAGTACAGTATGTGTGTGTGCATGTGGTGTGTGTGCTTGCGTATGCATGTGTGTGTGTGTGTGAGTCCACATTCCCTGTCCTTCTGCCTTTTCGGAAGCTTTTCAACCACCATGACTTTTCTAAATATTTTCTACCAATTCCAAGTCACGGTGTTTCAAATCAGTATTTTTGGGACTAACATAAACATGGTAATATTGCACCCCCACCCCTCTAGGCTCTTCTGAACCAGGAACATGTGGTGCTCTTTGCCATTAATATTTGTAATGGGCTCTTACACACCTCCCTGAACTACATCCAAGGAGATTTCAAGCAATTTGAGCTTATTTCTCACCCAGAAATGTAACCAAGCGCCCCTCTTCCTTCTTCCCCGTCTCGCTCCTCCTTTTCTTCTACCCCTCTCCCTCCCTCTCTTTTTCTTTCTCTGCCAGAGATGGGATTTGAGCTCTTCGGGTTCACAAGCAGGCCAGCCAAATCTGGCAGACAGAAAAGTTCCTCCTGCATTTCAATTGTTCCGTTTGGAGAAAGTTTGAGCCATTCTCACAGCCCAGAGCGCTTTTATAAAATACTTGCTTCTATCTGATATCAAACTGTGGAAGCTACACAAATAGACTTACACTGCCTTACACTACTGGCAGACTTCATGCAAAAAAAAAATTATTTGAACTAAGAAAACTACCAATTCAAGGGTCTACGATGGTCAACAGCATAAAATAAGGCAGGTTGGGAGGCTAACCCTGGACAAAACAACAAAAAAGTAGAATTTTTCTTTGTTACCTCTTTGTTCTTGTGTTTGACCTTTGTATAACCTTTATGCACTCATTCACCATAACCTGATCGACACTCATAGTGATAACAATGACATTGAAGCATTCAGTCACAGCGGTGCTAAATGAATGTCAGTATCTGAGCCATCCTAAAGATTTGCCATTACGTGAGGAAACTGAGCATAAAGAGTTCCTTTCCTAACACGAGAGAAAACACACCGTGAGTCCCTTGGGTTACATTCCTACAGAGTGGAATTCATTTGAGACCTCTGAGGTAATGTGATTATTATTAAGGCAGGGTGACAAGGGGGTGACACAGTTTTTTTTATGTTTCTGGCATTTACTCAGCAAACCCTTTGAGAGAAGTGGGCGCCGGTACTTCGTTTTCATGCCACGCTAATTATTCTACATCTCATATGGGCAGATCAAAGGAGTGAGAGAAGATGCTCTCTCATTCTCTTTAGTGTTGCCGGGGGAGAGAGCTGTAGCCTAGGACTGTTTATGAGCAGCCCTGTCTCAATTATGCCGCCTAGCTGCTTAGCATTCCCCAGTCAGCCTGTCTCAATACTCTGTGGAGTTGTTGTTCAACTGTGGAGGAGGTAAGGCAATAAGGTGCAGGCAGCCCGGAACAATAGGTGTGCCTCTTGAAACAAACATTGGCAGGCTACCTCAGATCAGAGGCAGTAGGGATGTTCTGTTGATAAGTGTGTAAATCGGTCCATTTTCCTGCCCTGCTAAGCAGTCAAAATATAACGAGTACTTTTGGGTGTCAGAGAAAATGTATTGAGTAAAAACTAAAATATTTTCCTGAGGAACGTAGTGAAGAAAAAGTAGTCAAAAATATAAATAGTAAAGTAAAGTACAGATACCCCAAAAAACAACTTAAGTAGTACTTTAAAGTATTTTTACTTAAGTACTTTACAACATTGGTAGATAGAGGTCAAATGTGGATATTCAACAAACCGTATCCTAACAAAGATTTGTGAAAGAGGAGAGGTAGATAGATATAAGAAGAGAAGTAGATGGGGAGAGAAATGAGGGGTGGGAAGGAGAAAAGGAGCAGAGAAAAAGTGGGGGAGAGAAGGGAGAATGTGTCAGCCGTGCATGTGACTCTTTATAATTAGCTGGCAAAACTGACAAGCGATCGCAGCGAGCGACTGAAGCATTAGATTAAACTATGTTTTGTATTTAACACTGATGCCCTGTATGCTCCGGTGCTCAGGGAGCACGTTCAGACCCCTCGATGCTCCCCCATCGCTGCCACACCAACACACCCCGCCAGCCTACTGTAATTGGTCATTATTACCATGCCCCCCTCGTGGGACCCCCGTTATTGAATCTTCTTTAGTGTCAGCTCCGTTTATAGGGTTTAGGGCATAGGAGGTTAGGGGTTATCACTGGGCATGACTGCTCACTTGTTGTCAACAGTACGCACCTCATTTCTGCTGTCGCATCCAACCTGGATCAATATCTGGTTTTAATGCAGACAAGAGCACTGAATCCAGCTTCACACAGATATGAGCTTACGAACGGTAGCCTACCTTGAGTTTTATGGTGCTTTCAAGACACCTGGGAACTCAGAAAATACGAGGTCAAATCATGACGTCAGTGATCATAAGGTCAGAAAGTCAGACCTCTAGAAAGAGGCCAGAGTTGGAATTCTGAGTTGGATGACAGTTCTAAACTTTTTTTTCCCTTTGGAGCTCGTTTCTTTCAGAGTTCCCATTTTGTCTTGAATGCACTGAAGTCAGAGAATTCTCAGATGGAGACGGCAGGGTAGTCCTTTGAGTCAGGGACCAAAACTCCTCCGTAGTGACCCGTGAATGTGTTGTCTGCGGCATTTGGTAACATGAAAGGCATTTGGTAACATCAGCTGTTTGATGTCACTTACCGGCATTGTCAACTGAGCCAGGATCACAGTAAAACAGATTGGGAAGTAGGTCTGTTACAAAATCCTCTTCCAAGAGTTGGAGGTGAGCAGTCATCACTCGTGTGGGACACTTACTGATGCTTTTTATTACACAAACTCAAGTTCCTCTTTCATAACCACCAAGCCTCGGTGTGAAATAGAACATTGTTGTGTTCTGATCCCACATCTCCACATTGTTTTGCGAAGTTACCTGCTGCAGTATATTTCGGAGTTCTGTGCTCAGCTCTTTTTGCCGCCAGTTACTCTCTGGGGATCATACAATGCGTCCGTGTGGCAGAGGGAGACACATTCTTAACTAGAGTGCAGAGACCTGCCCGCCGTCCAGAGATAGATGTGTTTTTATGTGTATGTGAATGTGCCCATTATCTTAACAGATGAAGCCCCTATTTTCTTAATTTGGGGGGGTCGCTACCTCTAGTTTGGGAACCGCTGGGTTAGGGGCAATGGGTTCGAGGGAAACTTGTTCGCCTATTTCATATCTCTGACCCGTTGCTTTGCAGCACACATTACTGAAAATCTCTTAGCTAACTATAACCGCTAAAAGCGATAGGTAACTATGGTAAGAACTGGATTTTAATCTGAGACTAGATAAGATTGATATCAGGAATGGGACAAAACATCTGGCCATTTTATTAGATCCACGATATACAGTACATGGTAGATTTGTTCACAGATATCTACATGCTTTGAAGATTCATGTGTATAGACGGTGGCTGGTGGACTTACTAAACACATGCTTTGTTTGTAAAGGATGTCTGAGTGTTGGAGTGTACCCCTGGCTATCCGTCAATAAAATAAAAAAATAAAATGGTGCAGTCTGCTTTGCTTAATATAAGGATTTTGAAATAATTTATACTTTTACTTTTGATACTTAAGTATATTTTAGTAATTACATTTACTTTTGATACTTAAAACCTCTCTAGGGTATGTGGTACGCTACCGTCCCACCTGGCCAACATCCGGTGAAATTGCAGAGCGCCAAATTCAAAAACTCCCAGTTACACAATAAATGTTTGTTTTGTTCGATAAAGTCCCTCTTTATATCCAAAAACCTCAGTTTTGTTGGCGCATTTTGTTCAGTAATCCATTGGCTCAAAGGCAGTCACAGCAGGCAGACGAAAAATCCAAAAAGTATCAGTTAAGTTCGTAGAAACATGTCAAACGATGTTTATAATCAATCCTCGGGTTGTTTTTAAACATAATAATCAATAATATTTCAACCGGACAATAGCTTCGTCAATATAAAATAAAAACAAGAAAGGCATGCTCTCGGTCGTGCGCAGCAAACAGGTCTGGGGACTTTCCACTATCCACTCACTCAGTGGTCTTACTCCCTCATTTTTCAGAATACAAGCCTGAAACAATTTCTAAAGACTGTTGACATCTAGTGGAAGCCATAGGAAGTGCAATCTGAGTCCTAAGTCATTGGATACTGTATCTGTTATGCTGGTGAATGAGGACCCAAAAGCGACGTAATAGAACCAGAGTCTTTATTCCAGTCTTAAACAAACAATGATTCTCCTGGATATATCAAAGGTAAATCCAAAACAGGAAACTGAAATCCTCTCGTCAGTAGAGAGGAACGACTGGAGACGCGACCACAAACTGCAGGTCGCTTCAGGAAGGCACAGGCCGTAGCTGACATAGACACCTGCTCACACGCAGCATCTGAAGAAGGCAAAAACACGACAGGGCGGAACAAGGACACAGAACAGCAAACATCAAACAAGAATCCGACAAGGACAGAAGCGGAAAACAGAGGGAGAAATAGGGACTCTAATCAGAGGGCAGAATAGGGGACAGGTGTGAAAGAGTAAATGAGGTCGTTAGGAGAATGAGAAACAGCTGGGAGCAGGAACGGAACGATAGAGAGAGAGAGCGAGAGAGGGAGAGAGGGAGGGGGAGAGAGAGGGATAGAAAGAGGGAAAGAACTAAATAAGACCAGCAGAGGGAAGCACAGGGACAAGACATGATGATCAATGACAAAACATGACAGTATCAATGGAAAACTACAAACATAACAAAATCCCACTTCCTGGATGGATTTTTCTCAGGTTTTCGCCTGCCATATCAGTTCTGTTATACTCACAGACATTATTTTAACAGTTTTGAGTGTTTTGTATCCAAATCTACCAATTATATGCATATCTTAGCTTCTGGGCCTGAGTAACAGGCGGTTTACTTTGGGCACGCTTTTCATCCGGGTGTCAAAATACTGCCCCCTACCCCAGAGAGGTTAAGTATATTTTAAACCAAATACTTTTGGACTTTTACCTTTTACTTGAGTCATTTTCTATTAAGGTATCTTTACTTTTACACAAGTATGACAATTGGGTACTTTTTCCACCACTGCTACTAAGAGGAAACCATGAAGGCAAAAAAAATAAGTTGTTTTTAGCACAAAGACAGTCAAATAGAGGGAAATAATCCCCTAAAAGAACAAATAGGATAATTTAAGGGTTAATACATTGTTGGTGTTTGTGTACTTTGTCTTACAGTAATTGGTAACTAAGCCTACTCCCATTGTTTAACTAGCTGCTAGGATGACCAGAACGTATCAAATCGCCTTCTAATGTCTCACAATGATAATAACATTCACCCCATGCCGAGCCATGATGACAACAGGCCACAGTAGCAGGCGACAGAGGGGGGTTAGTGTGTCAGTGGAGTTAGAGAAACTAGAGGCTTGTCGATGTCAAAGGGAGTTACGGAGCTCGCAGAAGCATTGTGGAACCATAAGCACATTCTTTTGAAGGTATTTTTTTATCTCCCAACCTTCACCTGGTAGACGTTCAGCAGACGTGTGAAGAAAGACATGGTTGATGGTAGACCCCTCCAACCTCCCACCCCCTTTCATCTCTTCATTTATTTCATTTTTTTTTCACCACTTTTTCCTCATCTCTCTCATCTCTCATTCCTTGGGCTCGTTCACTGACAGAGGTAGATGGGATGCCATGTCAGGTGGGGGGATGGGGTTGGGTTGTCAGAGACATCTCTCTCTCTCTCTCTCTCTCACTCTCACTCCCCAGGAGATGTGAGAAGCATGTCTCGGAGCACCGGTAAGATGGGTTGTATGTCAGCAGCGTACAGAACATCAGCTCAGGGGAAACAGGTTCTCCCTCTCTTTCTCTCTATGTACCCCTATAAGTCTTTTGTGTATCTGACCGTGTCAGCCATGTAAAGGCCTATAGGCGTAAAGAAGCTGTCCAACATCTTGTGTTCTTGAGGTGTTTCAGTTTAATCCATTTCAGTTTAATCCACCGCTTTATCAATTTGAACTTTTAACAAGTGGAAGGGGCATAAAGTACTATTATTATTATTAACCCTGCATTATAATTATATAAAAGCCCATTAGATATCCTGTGTTTGTATTTACAGTAGTGATATGAAAAGATGGCACTGAAGAACATGGCTGAAGTTTTACATTCTCCCAACCAATTGTGCAATTTTGTTTAAAAAAATTTAACTATTGTGTACATAATGTTGCTGCTACCGTCTCTTATCACCGAAAATAACTTCTGGACATCAGAAAAGAAATGACTCACCGCGGACTGGACTAAACTTTTTCCTTTAACGAGTCCGATGAGAAGGATATCCTGCTTTCACTGGAACAGGCCCAGATCCACACCTTAAGCGTGAAGAAAAGATGCTAGAAAAGGGGTCAAAGATTAGGGATCCTTCTGAGAATCCGGAGGTGAGCTAGCAAACTCCCAATGCCTTCTATTCTTCTTGCTAACGTGAAATCGTTGGAAAATAAAATTGATGACCTATGATTAAGATTATCCTACGAACTGGACATTAAAAACAGTAACATATTATGTTTCAACGAGACGTGGCTGAACGAAGATACGGACAACATAGAGCTAGCGGGATTGTCCGTGCACCGGCAGAACAGAGACGCTACCTCTGGTAAGACAAGGGGTGGGGGTGTGTGTCTTTTTGTCAATAACAGCTGGTGCACGATGTCTAATATTAAAGAAGTCTAGAGGTATTGCTTGCCTGAGGTAGAGTACCTTATGATAAGCTGTCGACCACACTATCTACCAAGTGATTTCTCATCTGTATTATTCGTAGCCTTCTATTTACCACCACAAAGCAAAGCTGGCACTAAGACCGCTCTCAACCAACTCTATAAGGCCATAAGCAAAGAAGAAAATGCTCACCCAGAAGCGACGCGCGTAGTGGCTGGGGACTTTAATGCAGGAAAACTTAAATCAGTTTTACCACATTTTTACCAGCATGTCACATGTGCAACCAGGGGGAAAAAACCTAGACCACCTTTACTCCACGCACAGAGATACATACAAAGCTCCCCCTCGCCCTCCATTTGGCAAATCTGACCATAATTCTATAATTCTGCACTGGAAGCCTGGTGCGTGGAGCAGACACCGGATACACTGGGCCGTGAAGGCGCACTGGAGGTCTCGAACGTAGAGCTGGCACAACCCGTCCTGGCTGAATGCCCACTTCCGCCCGGCAAATGCGGGGCACTGGCACAGAGCGCACCGGCCTGTGAATGCTCACTGGAGACACCGTGCGCATCACCGCATAACACGGTGCCTGACCAGTCACACGCTCCTCACGGTACGCACGGGGAGTTGGCTCAGGTCTAAACCCTACCTCCGCCAATCCCCCTGTGTGCACCCCCCAAAAACCCAAACGGAAAATCACAACTTATATATGATCCCCAATCAGAGACAACGATAGATAGCTGCCTCTGATTGGGAACCACACTCGGCAAAACAACAAAGAAATAGAAAACATAGATTTTCCCACCCAAGTCACACCCTGACCTAACCAAACATAGAGAATAAATAAGGATCTCTAAGGTCAGGGCGTGACACCTCTATATGGAGCGGGAAGGCCACTTAAAGTTCTATGCTTAGATTCATAATTAGTCTGAGATTGAAATATTTGCAAACAGTGATATTTTCATTGCAAGTAAGACACACTATCTCTCTGTACATTCTTCTCTGAAACTTGGATTTATCATTATCCACCTTTCTTCTTGATACTTTTTGAGAGCAACATTTTATCTCGCTATCAAGCAAATTGTTCTGAACAAATGTCGACGTTAAAAAAGTAGTGTAGCCTACAGTAGGTTACGTAGACCTGTTTTTCCCCAACAATCAACGCACAGAGAAATAGACTAAAAGAGACATAGTGATTTTATGAGCGTAGTCATATCAAAATGATTATCTTATTGTCACTGAATTTATTATGTACTAATCATATGTGTTTGACATGTTATTTTTGTAGTGTTGGCCAATTAATTGTGCTAATATTCTATACTTATTATGTTCTGGACTGCCGTCATCCAATTGTTAAAGTAGAATTTGAAGCAGTAGCCTACCCGGGTGTGTTCAACTATTTCAGCACCGTTTCGCACTGTTCTGAGACGAGCATGATGACTGATCACTGACTGGTCACTGAATCCCCGTTTGGGTATTGGTTAGCCTACAATTAGGGTGTGGAAACGGTCACGTTGTAGAGCTCCATATATTCCTAACGGTTTTAATTTTTTCTTGGAATAGAAACACCATAATATTAATCAAATTAATTAAGCTAAATTTAAAATCAATCCCATATACCTTGTTCTTTAAGAAAATAAAAAATCTAAAGTACAGCCAATATTACAAAAAGTAAAATGCTTCTCAAAGATGCCCTCTGGTGGTCATACTAGCAATAACTAGCATTAATAGCAACAATGGCTGACAATGAAATAACGTGCCATAGAATTCTGTGGCAGCCCGCAAGGTGTGCTGCAGTATGACGCAACTTTTACAGGAGGAACCACTGTACATATAGATGCTAAATATCTCACATTTCTGATATGGTCTGGCTGTGGTGCTCAGTGTGGTGTGAAATTGTGTTTCTGAGCATGAGGATGGTTGGATGAGTGTGTGTGCGTGTGTGGTCATTGTAAACCCATAACCCATAAGTATGAAGTTTATAAGAGCATTTCAAGTTGGGTGTCTACTGAAAGATAAGAGTCTATATTTTAGAGAAAATAAAGCATACTGTATATAAAAATGTTCAACCATTTTCCATCCTAAAAATGTGGCATAAGTAAAGGCTTTGATTTCTGGTCAAACAGATGGAAAAGGAGTCTTAGAAAATATCTAGCAGAAAAAGTCTTAAAAAGGTATTAAAAATGCATCAAAACCCAATAATATTAAGTAAAGACCCCTACTAACTAATATCAACACTAATATATAGTTTCTAATATCAACTCTTATTAAGTTTTGGACATTTGGTCAACATGTTTATATAATATGGATCTATTCCATATTTTATTGGGTTACAGCCTGAATAAAACATGTATTAAATTGATCTTTTTTTCTCACCCATCTACACACAATACCCAATAATGACAAAGTGAAACATGTTTTTAGAAATGTTAGCAAATGTATTGAAAATGAAATACAGAAATATCTCATTTACATAAGTATTCACATTTGCACATTATTATTTTAAAATTATTTTTTATTTCAACTTTATTTAACCAGGTAGGCCAGTTGAGAACAAGTTCTCATTTACAACTGCGACCTGGCTAAGATAAAGCAAAGCAGTGCGACACAAACAACAGCACAGAGTTACACATGGAATAAACAAACATACAGTCAATAACACAATAGAAAAGTCTATATACAGTGTGTGCAAATGAGGTAAGATAAGGGAGGTAAGGCAATAATTAGGCCATATTAGCGTAATTACAATTTAGCAATTAAACACTGGAGTGATAGATTTTTGAATATTTTTCTGAATATTTTCTTACTGTTTTGGAATATTTTTATTCTGTACAGGTTTCCTTTTTTTCACTCTGTCATTAAGGTTAGTATTATGTAGTAACTACAATGCTGTTGATCCATCCTCAGTTTTCTCCTATCACAGCCATTAAACTCTGTAACTGTTTTAAAGTCAGATTTGGCCTCATTGTGAAATCCCTGAGCGGTTTCCTTCCTCTCCTGTAACTGAGTTAGGAAGGATGCTTGTATCTTTTTAGTGACTGGGTGTATTGATGCACCATCTGAAGTGTAATTAATAACGTAACCACGCTCAAATGGATATTCAATGTCTGCTTTTTTCATATTTACCCATCTACCAATGGGTGCCCTTCTTTGTGAGGCAATGGAAAACCTCTGGTCTTTGTGGTTGAATCTGTGTTTGAAATTAACTGCTCGACTGAGGGACCTTACAGATAATTGTATGTGGGGTACAGAGATGACGTACTCATTCAAAAATCATGTTAAACACTATTATTGCACACAGAGTCTATGTAACTTATTATGTGACTTGTTCAGCACATTTTTACTCCTGAACTTATTTAGGCTTGTCATAACAAAGGGGTTGAATATTTATTGACTGAAGACATTTCAGCTTTTAATTGTCAAATAATTTGTAAAAATGTCTAAAATCATAATTCCACTTTGACATTATGAGGTATTGTGTGTGTAGGCCAAAGACAAAAAAATATCAAAGTTAAAATGTTTACATTCACAACAAAATGTGGAAAAAGTCAAGAGGTGTGAATACTTTCTGATGGCAGGCCAGGTTGTAATGATGAATATACTCAGCAAGTGTATCTGTCCTTATGGCCTTCTGTATGTTTACTTGAGTCCTAACTTAAGGGTACTGGTATATTTACCTGCAGTGCAGGTAAAAGGCACCTGCAGTGCTTTTCCTTCGTACTCAACTGTAGCTGCAGTGCTATTTGCAGTGTTAGCTCTTTCAACTTGAGGTGACTCACATCTTGCCCTCTCAGTCTGTCAACTTGAGTGCTTCCGGCAGTTACTTTGTTTTTGCTTTGCCTTTCCTCTGTAAGTACAGGGTCGATGCATCATGACCTATTGTGTAGCACAGCCGTTAGTCTCTCCTGAACTTCTCAGAATACTTCGCCTAACTGATAACATAAACATTTCCTTTCAATTAACGAGAAACTTTAGAGAGTGAATTTGCAAAACTTTGAAACTCTACTTAGTCGTCTTACTCATTCCACTCATACCACTTTCTCCCTCAATCAATCAATCAAGTTTATTTTATATAGCCCTTCGTACATCAGCTAATATCTCGAAGTGCTGTACAGACACCCAGCCTAAAACCCCAAACAGCAAGCAATGCAGGTGTAGAAGCACGGTGGCTAGGAAAAACTCCCTAGAAAGGCCAAAACCTAGGAAGAAACCTAGAGAGGAACCAGGCTATGAGGGGTGGCCAGTCCTCTTCTGGCTGTGCTGGGTGGAGATTATAACAGAACTATGCCAAGATGTTCAAAATGTTCATAAGTGACAAGCATGGTCAAATAATAATCATGAATAATTTTCAGTTGGCTTTTCATAGCCGATCATTAAGAGTTGAAAATAGCAGGTCTGGGACAGGTGGCGGTTCCATAACCGCAGGCAGAACAGTTGAAACTGGAATAGCAGCAAGGCCAGGTGGACTGGGGACAGCAAGGAGTCATCATGCCCGGTAGTCCTGACGTATGGTCCTAGGGCTCAGGTCCTCCGAGAGAGAGAAAGAGAGAGAGAAGGAGAGAATTAGAGAGAGCCAAGATTTTCAAAATGTTCATAAATGACAAGCATGGTCAAATAATAATCAGGAATAAATGTCAGTTGGCTTTTCATAGCCGATCATTAAGAATTGAAAACAGCAGGTCTGGGACAGGTAGGGGTTCCATAACCGCAGGCAGAACAGTTGAAACTGGAATAGCAGCAGGGCCAGGCGGACTGGGGACAGCAAGGAGTCATCATGCCCGGTAGTCCTGACGTATGGTCCTAGGGCTCCGGTCCTCCGAGAGAGAGAAAGAAAGAGAGAAGGAGAGAATTAGAGAGAGCCAAGATTTTCAAAATGTTCATAAATGACAAGCATGGTCAAATAATAATCAGGAATAAAAGTCAGTTGGCTTTTCATAGCCGATCATTAAGAGTTGAACAGGTAGGGGTTCCATAACCGCAGGCAGAACAGTTGAAACTGGAACAGCAGCAAGGCCAGGTGGACTGGGGACAGCAAGGAGTCATCATGCCCGGTTTGCCGTGACGTATGGTCCTAGGGCTCAGGTTCTCCGAGAGAGAGAAAGAAAGAGAGAACGAGAGAATTAGAGAGAGCATACTTAAATTCACACAGGACACTGGATAAGATAGGAGAAGTACTCCAGGTATAACCAACTGACCCTAGCCCCCCGACACATAAACTACTGCAGCATAAATACTGGAGGCTGAGACAGGAGGGGTCAGGAGACACTGTGGCCCCGTCCGATGATACCCCCGGACAGGGCCAAACAGGAAGGATATAACCCCACCCACTTTGCCAAAGCACAGCCCCCACACCACTAGAGGGATATCTCCAACCACCAACTTACAATCCTGAGACAAGGCCGAGTATAGCCCACAAAGATCTCCACCACAGCACAAACCAAGGGGGGGCGCCAACCCAGACAGGAAGATCACGTCAGTAACTCAACCCACTCAAGTGACGCACCCCACCTAGGGACGGCATGAAAGAGCACCAGTAAGCCAGTGACTCAGCCTCTGTAATAGGGTTAGGGGCAGAGAATCCCAGTGGAGAGAGGGGAACCGGCCAGGCAGAGACAGCAAGGGCGGTTCGTTGCTCCAGAGCCTTTCCGTTCACCTTCACACTCCTGGGCCAGACTACACTCAATCATATGACCTACTGAAGAGATAAGTCTTCAGTAAAGACTTAAAGGTTGAGACCGAGTCTGCGTCTCTCACATGGGTAGGCAGACTATTCCATAAAAATTGAGATCTATAGGAGAAAGCCCTGCCTCCCGCTGTTTGCTTAGAAATTCTAGGGACAATTAGGAGGCCTGCGTCTTGTGACCGTAGCGTACGTGTAGGTATGTACGGCAGGACCAACTCGGAAAGATAGGTAGGAGCAAGCCCATGTAACGCTTTATAGGTTAACAGTAAAACCTTGAAATCAGCCCTTGCCTTAACAGGAAGCCAGTGTAGGGAAGCTAGCACTGGAGTAATATGATCAAATTTCTTGGTTCTAGTCAGGATTCTAGCAGCCGTATTTAGCACTAACTGAAGTTTATTTAGTGCTTTATCCGGGTAGCCGGAAAGTAGAGCATTGCAGTAGTCTAACCTAGAAGTAACAAATGCATGGATTAATTTTTCTGCATCATTTTTGGACAGAAAATTTCTGATTTTTGCAATGTTACGTAGATGGAAAAAAGCTGTCCTTGAAACAGTCTTGATATGTTCGTCAAAAGAGAGATCAGGGTCAAGAGTAACGCCGAGGTCCTTCACAGTTTTATTTGAGACGACTTTACAACCATCAAGATTAATTGTCAGATTTAACAGAAGATCTCTTTGTTTCTTGGGACCTAGAACAAGCATCTCTGTTTTGTCCGAGTTTAAAAGTAGAACGTTTGCAGCCATCCACTTCCTTATGTCTGAAACACAGGCTTCTAGCGAGGGCAATTTTGAGGCTTCACCATGTTTCATTGAAATGTACAGCTGTGTGTCATCCGCATAGCAGTGAAAGTTAACATTATGTTTTCGAATAACATCCCCAAGAGGTAAAATATATAGTGAAAACAATAGTGGTCCTAAAACGGAACCTTGAGGAACACCGAAATGTACAGTTGATTTGTCAGAGGGCAAACCATTCACAGAGACAAACTGATATCTTTCCGACAGGTAAGATCTAAACCAGGCCAGAACTTGTCCGTGTAGACCAATTTGGGTTTCCAGTCTCTCCAAAAGAATGTGGTGATCGATGGTGTCAAAGGCAGCACTAAGGTCTAGTAGCACGAGGACAGATGCACAGCCTCGGTCTGACGCCTTTAAAAGGTCATTTACCACCTTCACAAGTGCAGTCTCAGTGCTATGATGGGGTCTAAAACCAGACTGAAGCATTTCGTATACATTGTTTGTCTTCAGGAAGGCAGTGAGTTGCTGCGCAACAGCTTTTTCTAAAATTTTTGAGAGGAATGGAAGATTCGATATAGGCCGATAGTTTTTTATATTTTCCGGGTCAAGGTTTGGCTTTTTCAAGAGAGGCTTTATTACTGCCACTTTTAGTGAGTTTGGTACACATCCGGTGGATAGAGAGCCGTTTATTATGTTCAACATATGAGGGCCAAGCACAGGAAGCAGCTCTTTCAGTAGTTTAGTAGGAATAGGATCCAGTATGCAGCTAGAAGGTTTAGAGGCCATGATTATTTTCATCATTGTGTCAAGAGATATAGTACTAAAACACTTAAGTGTCTCTCCCAATCCCAGGCCCTGGCAGAGCTGTGCAGATCCAGGACAGCTAAGCCCTGGAGGAATATGCAGATTTAAAGAGGAGTCCGTAATTTGCTTTCTAATGATCACGATTTTTTCCTCAAAGAAGTTCATGAATTTATTACTGCTGAAGTGAAAGCCATCCTCTCTTGGGGAATGCTGCTTTTTAGTTAGCTTTGCTACAGTATCAAAAAGAAATTTTGGATTGTTCTTATTTTCCTCAATTAAGTTGGAAAAGTAGGATGATCGAGCAGCAGTGAGGGCTCTTCGGTACTGCACGGTACTGTCTTTCCAAGCTAGTCGGAAGACTTCCAGTTTGGTGTGGCGCCATTTCCGTTCCAATTTTCTGGAAGCTTGCTTCAAAGCTCGGGTATTTTCTGTATACCAGGAGCTAGTTTCTTATGACAAATGTTTTTAGTTTTTAGGGGTGCAACTGCATCTAGGGTATTGCGCAAGGTTAAATTGAGTTCCTCAGTTAGGTGGTTAACTGATTTTTGTCCTCTGACGTCCTTGGGTAGGCAGAAGGAGTCTGGAAGGGCATCAAGGAATTTTTGTGTTGTCTGAGAATTTATAGCACGACTTTTGATGCTCCTTGGTTGGGGTCTGAGCAGATTATTTGTTGCGATTGCAAACGTAATAAAATGGTGGTCCGACAGTCCAGGATTATGAGGAAAAACATTAAGATCTACAACATTTATTCCATGGGACAAAACTAGGTCCAGAGTATGACTGTGGCAGTGAGTAGGTCCAGAGACATGTTGGACAAAACCCACTGAGTTGATGATGGCTCCGAAATACTTTTGGAGTGGGTCTGTGGACTTCTCCATATGAATATTAAAATCACCAAAAATTAGAATATGATCTGCTATGACTACAAGGTCTGATAGGAATTCAGGGAACTCAGAGAGGAACGCTGTATATGGCCCAGGAGGCCTATAAACAGTTGCTATAAAAAGTGATTGAGTAGGCTGCATAGATTTCATGACTAGAAGCTCAAAAGACGAAAACGTCATTTTTTTTTTGTAAATTGAAATTTGCTATCGTAAATGTTAGCAACACCTCCGCCTTTGCGGGATGCACAGGGGATATGGTCACTAGTGTAACCAGGAGATGAGGCCTCATTTAACACAGTAAATTCATCAGGCTTAAGCCATGTTTCAGTCAGGCCAATCACATCAAGATTATGATCAGTGATTAGTTCATTGACTATAACTGCCTTTGAAGTGAGGGATCTAACATTAAGTAACCCTATTTTGAGATGTGAGGTATCACGATCTCTTTCAATAATGGCTGGAATGGAGGAGGTCTTTATCCTAATGAGATTGCTAAGGCGAACACCGCCATGTTTAGTTTTGCCCAACCTAGGTCGAGGCACAGACACAGTCTCAATGGGGATGGCTGAGCTGACTACACTGACTGTGCTATTGGCAGACTCCACTAAGCTGGCAGGTTGGCTAACAGCCTGCTGCCTGGCCTGCACCCTATTTCATTGTGGAGCTAGAGGAGTTAGAGCCCTATCTATGTTAGTAGATAAGATGAGAGCACCCCTCCAGCTAGGATGGAGTCCGTCACTCCTCAGCAGGTCAGGCTTGGTCCTGTTTGTGGGTGAGTCCCAGAAAGAGGGCCAATTATCTACAAATTCTATCTTTTGGGAGGGGCAGAAAACAGTTTTCAACCAGCGATTGAGTTGTGAGACTCTGCTGTAGAGCTCGTCACTCCCCCTAACTGGGAGAGGGCCAGAGACAATTACTCGATGCCGACACATCTTTCTAGCTGATTTACAGGCTGAAGCTATGTTGCGCTTGGTGACCTCTGACTGTTTCATCCTAACATCGTTGGTGCCGACGTGGATAACAATATCTCTATACTCTCTACACTCGCCAGTTTTAGCTTTAGCCAGCACCATCTTCAGATTAGCCTTAACGTCGGTAGCCCTGCCCCCTGGTAAACAGTGTATGATCGCTGGGTGATTCGTTTTAAGTCTAATACTGCGGGTAATGGAGTCGCCAATGACTAGGGTTTTCAATTTGTCAGAGCTAATGGTGGGAGCCTTCGGCGTCTCAGACCCCGTAACGGGAGGAGTAGAGACAAGAGAAGACTCGGCCTCAGACTCCGACTCGCTACTCAATGGGGAAAACCGGTTGAAAGTTTCTGTCGGCTGAATGAGCGACACCGGTTGAGCATTCCAACAGCATTTCCTTCCAGAAGCCATGAGAAAGTTGTCCGGCTGCGGGGACTGTGCGGGGGGATTTATACTAACGTTACTATCTGTACTTACTGGTGGCACAGACGCTGTTTCACCCTTTCCTACACTGAAATTACCCTTGCCTAACGATTGCGTCTGAAGCTGGGCTTGCAGCACAGCTATCCTCGCCGTAAGGCGATCATTCTCCTGTATATTATGAGTACAGCGAATGCAGTTAGAAGACATCATGTTAATGTTACTACTTAGCTTCGGCTGTTGAAGGTGCTGACGAACCATGTCCAGATAAAGCGTCCGGAGTGAAAAAGTTGAATGAGGGAAAAAAGTTGTGATGGAAAAACTAAAAATATAAACGGTAATTAAAAAAATATTTAAAAAAACGTAAAGTTGTCAGATAGTTGTCAGCTAGCAAAGCAAAGCTAGCAAAGTAAAGTTGGCAACAAAACGCACAGCAACAAAACGCACAGCAACACGTCTGCAAATTCAAAGGCTGAGGCTAGCTACATCCAGGCTCCATTGTAACATTGACTGAGGTGAGAGTGTTTATGAGAGAGCAGATGGACCAGAGATTAAAGAGAGGACAACAGATGTGTAGACTGACAAATATGAGTTGCTCAGAGGGCATGCGAGGACATGGAGGTTGTACAGTAGTACTGTGGAGTTGACACACATTGAACTGGGTGGCATTGAGGACCCTATATATAGTGCAATTACATGTGCACACAATATATACTGTAGATGAATGTATAGATTGATAGTCGGCCACTCTCTTCAGGGCCCAGTTTCCAGATAGCGATGGAATTTAGGCTTACTAGTGTTTAAACCGTACATCTTTCCTACAACGGCCGAAGATGTATCAGGCGTTTCACAAAACACCATGTAGAGAGAATGGTCGGTAAGTGTCAATACTGTGTCAATACTGACAGGATCGAAAGGGAGCGCTGCTCTCGGATCAGCTTTCTCCATTCAAATCTTTCCTTAAAATTGTAATTATTTCACAATACTGACAATGGATCAGCTCTTAGAGAGATAACACCACCTACGGCTGCAAATATTAAGGTGGCTTATTCTAATGCTTACCCACTAAAAATGCACTTAATCACATATTTGGCACATCATTGCACACAGGCTACAAATCATGAAATGTATTGAGACAAATTATCGACAGTAGCCTTCAAGTAGCAAAATAGAACTAAATTGATAGAACATGAAATGTATTTCAATATGATTTAAATAGGCCTATAGCCTACTGTTTATATTTGAATGCAGTCATCCTGGTTTTCATTTGAAGCATATTTTTATACGTCGCTTGTTTGTATCAAGTGCGACAATGGCAACTTTGAATTTGTAGTCGACTTTGTCACAGAAAGTCGGATAAACCATGTGATTCTATGTTTATCGGAGATCATCTCTGTCTAAAGTGAGGTGGGAGGGCAAAAAATTTGACAATGCACTTAGCTGTTCTAGATTACAAACGTTTTCAAGTGCAACGTTAATAACGATGGTTTCGGGAAACAACTCATGGATTTAATGATGCTCCTACGAAGGTTCTAAAGATAAACTTAGCCTTAAGATGCTTTTGGGAAACTTGGCCCACATGAATACAAGATTACAGATATTGATTTTGCAATTAACAAATATAGATATGTAATAAGCATTGTAAAGAGTGAAACAGAGGGAGAGTAAGATGAAAGAGAAGCAGTAATGTTGGTACTCTGTTGGTATTCTGATAGCAACCATGCTCCAGGCATTCAGTCTAAGATTAAATAGATGAAGCAGGCAGCACCATGCTGAGGTGATGCCAGGCCAAGTATCACACGCACGCACACACGCATGGACGCACACACACAAGCACTCACACACATGCACACACATTCTTAGACCCCACACAACCAACGAGCCCTCCCAACCCATGCCAGGTGCATCTGTGTTTGCAGGCGAACAGCAGGACATGGGGAGGGCTATTTCAGGGCCAGGACAGATTGAAATCCGGATTAATCTCAGTTTAAATTCTCTCATTCTTCTGAGCAACACTAAATCCAAATCAAATGACTCACCAGTCGGAGCCCCCCACTCCTCCTGACTTGCCACTGTTCAGTGTTTCTCAAGCTGCGGCTCATAAAGGCTTAACTAATTACTAGCGACAATCTAGAGCCAGTGGAAACATCCCTAATGAAAGGACTGACTGGGATTCGTCATTGGGACAACAGTTTGCCCTCTGAAGATGGGCAGAACTAAATCACGGGAGAACACACTAATCTGGAGCCTCTAATCTGCAATCCCCTGTAAATCTGGTGATGAGAATTCACAAGAATGGTTTCTCTATCTTTCCCTTCCTTACTCACGCCGTCCTTGTATCTTCCTTCTATTTTGTGTGTGTGTGTGTGTGTGTGTGTGTGTGTGTGTGTGTGTGTGTGTGTGTGTGTGTGTGTGTGTGTGTGTGTGTGTGTGTGTGTGTGTGTGTGTGTGTGTGTGTGTGTGTGTGTGTGTGTGTGTGTGTCCTGTTCTGTTCTGTATGAAGAGGTCAATCGGACCTACACTTCCCACATAACCATCTAGTAGTGTGATGGACGCGGAGGAGTGGAGAAAGGGGGATGTGTGTGTGATGGAAGAGTGTGGGAGAGGAAGCAGCCGGTAGTGTGTGAGGGAGGTAGATGAGTTCATTCCTGACAGTGTTGACATGCCCATCCAACAGCAGAGCCACACACATACTCAGAGCCACACACATACACAGGCATACCATACAATTCTATGCACAAGGTCTACTTTTAACAATTAACACTGAACATTTTACAAAAACACATTTACTGGAAGAACTGTGCAGATGCAAAATGTGGCAACAGAATTTTGGTAAAACTTCCCTCAGTGTTTTGTGTCCACGTTTTCCAAAAACTCGGTTAAATATCTGCTGCGAATTAAGATCCAACGATGTCTGCAGAAAAAATGGGGTGTCAGCTTTGACATGACACATTGACTTTGTAAAAAAATCTCTCAGTAAGTGAAGTGGATTTACACCCGGTGACAGAATTGCGGTTACGGAATTTCATCATGGGTCCCTGATCTGTACTAAACATGAATGCATAACTATGGATATGATTGTTGTTCTCGTCATGTTCATATATCTTAAATACAGTGCATTCGGAAAGTATTCAGACCCCTTGACTTTTTCCTCATTTTATTACGTTACAGCCTCCTTCTAAAATTGATTAAATAAATAATGTTCGTCATCAATCTACACACAATACCACATAATTAAAAGCGAAAACAGGTTTTTAGAAATGTTTGCAAATGTATTATTAAAAATAAAAACCGGAAATACCTTATTTACATAATTATTCAGACCCATTGCTATGAGACATGAAATTGAGCTCAGGTGCATCCTGTTTCCATTGATCATCCTTGAGATGTTTCTACAACTTGATTGGAGTCCACCTGTGGTAAATTCAATTGATTGGACATGATTTGGGAAGGCCCACACCTGTCTATATAGAGGTCCCACAGTTGACAGTGCATGTCAGAGCAAAAACCAAGCCATGAGGTCCGTAGAGCTCCGAGACAGGATTGTGTCAAGGCATAGATCTGGGGAAGGATACCAAAAAATGTCTGCAGCATTAAAGCTCCCCAAGAAGACTGTGGCCTCCATCATTCTTAAATGGAAGAAGTTTGAAACCACCAAGACTCTTCCTAGAGCTGGCCAAAGGTTCACCTTCCAACAGGACAATGACCCGAAGCACACAGCCAAGACAATGCAGGAGTGGCTTCGGGACAACTCTCTGAATGTCCTTGACATTTAAATTTGTTTGTACTAATTGAGTGTTGAGTTAGATTACATACTCTAGCTACCTCAATCGTTATTTACATTTTTTTGTGGTGGATTCACAGCAATTGCTAGCTAGCCAAAATCTTGATAGCTAGCAGGCTGAGCTAAATAAAAATCTCCCTGTCACGTTCTGACCATAGTTCTTTTGTATTTTCTTTGTTTTAGTGTGGTCAGGGCGTGAGTTGGGTGGGTTATCTATGTTTTGTGTTTCTGTGTTGGTTTTCTCGTTTGGCCTGATATGGTTCTCAATCAGAGGCAGGTGTTAGTCATTGTCTCTGATTGGGAACCATATTTAGGTAGCATGTTTTCTGTTGGGTTTTGGTGGGTGGTTATTTTCAGTCTTTGTGTGTCTGCACCAGATAGAACTGTTTTCGGGTTGTTTCTTTGTTGTTTTGTTATTCAGTGTTCAGTTTTGATTATTATTAAATATCATGAACACTTACCACGCTGCACCTTGGTCCTCACCTTCTTCCACCGACGACAGCCGTTACACTCCCTAGATACAGCCATGTCTCATAGTCATGTCATGAGATTTGTAAATTAAAGAGGAATATAATAATACGAATCGAATGGAGTTTCCCATCTCCCCATTCAGAGTTTCTGGCGCAGCACAGAAATGACTTATCCAGATGGTGTGACAAAGGCATTTCCTATTTTATTTGATTTATTTAACCTTTATTTAACCAGGTAGGCTAGTTGAGAACAAGTTCTAATTTGCAACTGCGACCTGGCCAAGATAAAGCATAGCAATTCGACACATACAACAACACAGAGTTACACATGGAATAAACAAAACATACAGTCAATAATACAGTAGAAAAAAGAAAACAAAAAGTCTATATACAGTGAGTGCAAATGAGGTAAGATAAGGGAGTTAAGGCAATAAATAGGCCATGGTGGCGAAGTAATTACAATATAGCAATTAAACACTGGAATGGTAGATGTGTAGAATATGAATGTGAAAGTAGAGATACTGGGGTGCAAAGGAGCAAGTTAAATAAAATAAATACAGTAAGAGGATGAGGTAGATAGATGGGCTGTTTACAGATGGGCTATGTACAGGTGCAGTGATCTGTGACCTGCTAACTTTTTATGTTACTTTTAAGGTTGGAACCAACATGCAGTACCTCCATCAGGCAGAGAGGCAAGAACCATTTGTCCGCCAGCTCAGGGACAAGCTACACTATTCACAGCCCAGTGTAGTGTTCAATGTAATTGCATTGCTGGCCTTTATTAAACTTAATGTATTTGTATTGTTTTAAAAAATGTACAAATAAAAGGACATGTATGGTTTACATTTTTTTTTCATGTTTATTTGTTTTAGCTCTTAGTGATAATTATGTGTTAGTACATTTATGTTAACATCATTAGGTCCTTTATGTACATGTTATGAACGACCAAAGGTGTCTGACTTTCAGTACAGCGTCATGCGATATAGAGTCGATGCATGTGTTATGAACGACCGAAAGTGTCTCACTTCAGAAAAAGTATTACAGGATTCTACACGAAGTGTCAATAAATAGGTTACTGACGTTCTGCTGATTTATGAAGGTTCTCTCATGATCCACACGTTGCTGTAGGGTGTGAGAGATATTTAAATGAGTCGATGGACCTGCAAAGCTCGTGTTTGTGTCAGTCCAACCTGAGACTACCGCACCAGGGGCCTCCTTTATAAAATGGACTATGACTTACGCAGAAAACCACGTATAAGTAGTTATTTATAAAAACCTAACTTAAAAACCTAAAAACCTAAAAACCTAAATCTCATTGCAAAGACTTGAGATAAGGGATTTCCCTGCTGGTTATGTGTGGCTATTTTTTTCCCCCCTTGCAGTTTGTCAGACCATTTCTTTTTCACATCAGCCACAGTTCTGTCTTGCTGCCCCACCTCGTTCACTGCAGCAGCGACACACTCCCAAGCTACCTGTTTGGCTTTGTTTGTCAACCCACTATTTAGTCCACCGAATAATACGAATAATACGTGTTGCCTGTCTTCAATCTCCTCCACCATCGCCGTGATCCTGTCTTCAATCTCCTCTACCATCGCCGTGATCCTGTCTTCAATCTCCTCTACCATCGCCGTGGTCCTGTCTTCAATCTCCTCTACCATCTCCGTGATCCTGTCTTCAATCTCCTCTACCATCTCCGTGATCCTGTCTTCAATCTCCTCTACCATCTCCGTGATCCTGTCTTCAATCTCCTCTACCATCTCCGTGATCCTGTCTTCAATCTCCTCTACCATCTCCGTGATCCTGTCTTCAATCTCCTCTACCATCTCCGTGATCCTGTCTTCAATCTCCTCTACCATCTCCGTGATCCTGTCTTCAATCTCCTCTACCATCTCCGTGATCCTGTCTTCAATCTCCTCTACCATCTCCGTGATCCTGTCTTCAATCTCCTCTACCATCTCCGTGATCCTGTCTTCAATCTCCTCTACCATCGCCGTGATCCTGTCTTCAATCTCCTCTACCATCGCCGTGATCCTGTCTTCCAAAAAGTTTGCTTTTCTCTTTTGGTCCATGGCTATTCCTGATTAAACCCTAATTTGTGCTAGCATTCTATAAGGGGAAATCGCTGATTGTAAGGCAAGTTCAGGTGCCGTCAATTTTAAGTTAATTTGAGATTTATAGTTCACAGGAGCGTAAGCTACAAATGGGCTTAGAACCTGCGTAAGCAAGGTTTTTTTATGCTCAGTATCTTTTCTGAACCGAACGTAAGCACACCGTCGGAAATGATCTTAAGACTTAGTTCAAGTATAAATCTAAGAACATTTGTATAAATGAGGCCCCCGGTATTCCTCTTTCCATGCTGGAGACAAGGACTTGATTACAGCCTGTTAATTAACAATGGTGCCGACATTTTGTGGCTGATCTTTCAGTGGGGGAGTGGGTGAATGTGTCAAAAGACCTGACTGGGCCCAGCATCGCACGGTATGGCTCGTTTTTGTTGTATGCGTGTTTGTGTACAGAGGAACATGTAACTTGGTTCCAGAAACTCTTTCAATGTTTTACCTTTCATCAAGGTAAGTGTTTCTTGGTGTAACGTTGTCCCCAGGCTATTGCGCAAACAGCTAATATAACCATGGGATATCAACTATTCGACGTTGGCCTTAGTGGGTGCGTACATACAATTCTATAGGAGTGATCTGAGTTAAGTATTTGTCGTCGTCACTAGTTAACACAGTCAAAAAGTCATAATTATAGCTAAACCCTGCCCATTCCCACAATGTATCTTCTTAAAATTGTATTTTAAACTTTACCCGAACTAATGATGCGTTGGCCCACCAGACCTTTCGTGCGCATTTGGGCGGAAGTGTCTGAGAATGGTGTAATGTGACTAACATGACTTCCCTTTAGAGCATATGCCATCCTTCAGCACAACATGTCACCCTTTAGGAAGGCTGCACATGTTTATATCATATTTGACATAGTGGGTTATGTCACATTTGACATTGGTGATTGTCACACAGACATGACACATTTATAAACCCTTTATAAAGCATGACATACAGTTATAGATGCTTTGTGACACATTTATGTAGCCCTTTTGAGACATTATGAATGCGTTATGAAGCCTTTATAAGGTGAACGTCATTTAAAGCGAGTCCGAAATGGTCAACACAAACATATAAAAGGAGACACACCTCAGGTATATACTGGTGAGTGACCTCATAATGTACCCTTCAGTGCCACTAATCACGCTTAACTCATTTCCAAGTTTGTCCATCACCTTTTAGGTATTGCAAGTGTTTGTTCTGCTTCGTTAGCCCGCTGATTTTGCATTTAGAATGTTGCTGATAACGATTAGCAGTTAGCTGAGGATAAATACCAGAGGAACAGTTTAAGGAGAGGTTGACATAGCCTTTGGGACATTGAAATAAGACTATGTGCTCTGAAAGTGGAGCAGGCCCATGCTGCCTCTAATCACTGACAGCTCCAATTGTGGCACTGGTGACAAACAACAACAATCCATCCTCCTCTTCATTTTCTGCAATTAGCCCGTGCTTCCTGCTGATCTGATGCAGAGGGGATAGAGGGAGGGATGTCTGTTGCTGCCCAGATGCTGAGTGCCTCACCGATTTAGAGGTCAATGCCTGGGGCCTCATTTATAAACCCTGCGTACAGTGCATTCGGAAAGTATTCAGACCCCTTGACTTTTTCCACATTTTGTTACAGCCTTATTCTAAAATGGATTCAATAGTTTTTATTCCCTCATCAATCTACACACAATACCCCATAATGACGAAACAAAAAAAGGGTTTTAGAAATTTTTGCAAATGTATTAAAAATAAAGAATTGAAATATTACATTTACATAAGTATTCAGACCCTTTACTCAGTACTTTGTTGAAGCACCTTTGGCAGCGATTACAGCCTCGAGTCTTCTTGGGTATGACGCTACAAGCTTGGCACACTTGTATTTGTGGAGTTTCTCCCATTCTTCTCTGCAGATCCTCTCAAGCTCTGTCAGGTTGGATGGGGAGCGTCGCTACACAGCTATTTTCAGATCTCTCCAGAGACGTTTGATCGGGTTCAAGTCCGGGCTCTGGCTGGGTCACTCAAGGACATTCAGAGACTTGTCCCGAAGCCACTCCTGCATTGTCTTGTCTTGCTGAGGGTTGTTGTCCTGTTGCAAGGTGAATCTTCACCCAGTCTGAGGTCCTGAGTGCTCTGGAGCAGGTTTTCATCAAGGATCTTTTTGTACTTTGCTCTGTTCATCTATCCCTCGATCATGACTCCTAGTCCCTGCCGCTGAAAAACTTCCCCACAGCATGATGCTGCCACCACCAAGCTTCACCGTAGGGATGGTGCCAGGTTTCCTCCAGACGTGTCGCTTGGCATTCAGGCCAAAGAGTTCAATCTTGATTTCATCAGACCAGAGAATCTTGTTTCTCATGGTCTGAGAGTCCTTTAGGTGCCTTTTGGCAAACTCCAAGTGGGCTGTCATGTGCATTTTACTGAGGAGTGGCTTCCGTCTGGCCACTCTACCATAAAGGCCTGATTGGTGGAGTGCTGCAGAGATGGTTGTCCTTCTGGAAGGTTCACCCATCTCCACAGAGGAATGTGGAGTGCTCTGTCAGAGTGACCATCGGGATCTTGGTCACTTTCCTGACCAAGGTCCTTCTCCCCCAATTGCTCACTTTGGCCGGGCGGCCAGCTCTAGGAAGAGTCTTGGTGGTTCCAAACTTCTTCCATTAGGGCTCCCGAGTGGCGCAGCGGTCTATGGCAATGCATCTAATTTCCTAGGCTATATTTAATTTCCATGATCATTGCAGAGTAAATCCCTTACCAAGTTAGGATACCATTCTTCCCATCTCTCGTTTAACTGGACCCACTTCACAGTAGTAAATAGCAGAGATGGGACCAAGTCACTATTAGTCGTGTCACAAGCAAGTCTCAAGTCAAGGTTCGAGTCTCAAGTTGAGTCCCAAGTAGAACAAGTCAAGGACTCGAGTCAAGTTCAAGTCGCGTATTCTTAGAGCAAGTCAAGTTTTCATTTTATGTTTAAAAAAGAATTATACATGCAATGATTTGTTCAACTACAAATCTTTGTCTATTTATTGAGGCTACCAGACAACTGGTAGTGTGGAAAATGTTCATGATCTTTATTGTCAAGAATCACTCAAACAAAAATAACGAATACAAAAACGAAAACGAACAGTCGTCAGGCACAGATACTAAACGGAAAACAACACCCCACAAAACCCAAACGGAAAATGACAACTATTTTATGATCCCCAATCAGAGACAACGATAGACAGCTGCCTCTGATTGAGAACCACACTAGGCAAAAACAACAAAGAAATAGAAAACATAGATTCTCCCACCCGAGTCACACCCTGACCTAACCAAACATAGAGAATAAATAAGGATCTCTAAGGTCAGGGCGTGACACCCCCCCCCCCCCCCCCCCCCAAAGGTGCGGACTCCGACCGCAAACCTGAACCTATAGGGGAGGGTCCGGGTGGGTATCTACTCTCGGTGGGGACTCCGGTGCGGGACGCAGACCCCGCCCCACTTTAGCCTCCCCCTACTTCGGTGGCGCCTCCGGTGCAGGGATCGTCGCCGGGACCTCTGGACCGTAGATCATCGCCGGAGGCTCCGGACTGCGGACCGTCGCTGGAGGCTCCGGACTGGGGACCGTCGCTGGAGGCTCCGGACTGAGGACCGTCGCATCAGGCTCCTTGCCATGGATCGTCACTACAGGCTCCGGGCCATGGATCATCACTGGAGGCTTCGTGCCATGGATTACCACTACAGGCTTCATGCCATGGATCATCACTGGAGGCTCCGGGCCATGGATCATCACTGGAGGCTTCGTGCCATGGATTATCACTAGAGGCTCCGGGCCATGGATTATCACTTGAGGCTTCGTGCCATGGATCATCACTACAGGTTCCGGGCCATGGATCATCACTGGAGGCTTTGTACGTGGAGCCGGAACAGGTCTCACCGGACTGAGGAGACGTACTGGAAGCCTGGTGCGGGGAACTGCCACAACACGTCCTGGCTGGATACCCACTCCAGCTCGGTGAGTGTGGAGAGCTGGCACGGGACGCACTGGGCTATGAAGGCGCACTGGAGGCATAGTGCGTAGAGCCGGCGCAGGATATGCTGGGCCGTGGAGGCGCACTGTAGGTCTGGAGCGCAGAGCTGGCACAACGTGTCCTGGCTGAATCCCCCCTGTAGCACGGCAAGTGCGGGGAGCTGGAACAGGCCGCACTGGGCTGTGCTGGCGAACTGGGGATACCGTGCGTAGAGCTGGCGCACCGGAGGCCAGGAGCGCTGAGCCGGCACAATCCGTCCTGGCTGAATGCCCACTCTAGCACGGCAACTGCGGGGAGCTAGAACAGAGCGCACCAGGCTATGAATGCGTACTGGAGACACCATGCGCATCACTGCATAACATGGTGCCTGACCAGTCACACGCTCCCCACGGTAAGCACGGGGAGTTGGCTCAGGTCTAAACCCTACCTCCGCCAATCTCCCCGTGTGCCTCCCCCCCAAAAAAAATTTGGGGTGGCTGCCTCTCGTGCTTCCGTCGTTGCCTTGACTCCTCATATTGTTGCCGTTCCTCTTTCGCTGCCTCCGCCTGCTTCCATGGCAGGGTCTTGTCCCCTGCCATTACCTCCTCCCAGGTCCAGGATGTCCTCCACTCCCTTTTCTCCCGGGGCCAGTATCCCTGCTCCTCCTGGCCACGCTGCTTGGTCGTTTTTTGGTGGGGTGTTCTGTAACGGCTGTCGTCGGAATGAGACCAAAGCACTGCGTGGAAAGTGTTCATGATCTTTATTGTCAAGAATCAATCAAACAAAAATAACGAATACAAAAACGAAAACGAACAGTTCCGTCAGGCACAGATACTAAACGGAAAACAACACCCCACAAAACCCAAACGGAAAATGACAACTATTATATGATCCCCAATCAGAGACAACGATAGACAGCTGCCTCTGATTGGGAACCACACTAGGCAAAAACAACAAAGAAATAGAAAACATTGATTCTCCCACCCGAGTCACACCCTGACCTAACCAAACATAGAGAATAAATAAGGATCTCTAAGGTCAGGGCGTGACAACAACATATTTTGATTAGCCTATGTAATTGTAAAATAAGGACCTTGTAGCTGTTTTAAAGGCATGAAATCTATGTGTATTTGTATTTATGAGGGATCCCCATTAGCTGCTGACAAGGCAGCAGCTACTCTTCCTGGGGTCCAGCAAAATTAAGGCAGTTTATACAATTTTAAAAACATTACAATACATTCACAGATTACACAACCCACTGCGTGCCCTCAGGCCCCTACTCCACCACAACCACATATCTACAGTACTAAATCCATGTGTATGTGTGTGTATAGTACGTATGTTATTGTGTGTGTGTGTGTGTGTGTGTGTGTGTGTGTGTGTGTGTGTGTGTGTGTGTGTGTGTGTGTGTGTGTGTGTGTGTGTGTGTGTGTGTGTGTGTGTGTGTGTGTGTGTGTGTGTGTGTGTATACATGTGTCTGTGCCGATGTTTGTGTTGCTTATCTGTTTTTTAAATCAAATGTTACTGCTTGCATCAGTTACTTGATGTGGAATAGAGTTCCATGTAGTCATGGCTCTATGTAGTACTGTGCGCCTCCCATAGTCTGTTCTGGACTTGGGGACTGTGAAGATACCTCTTGTGTCATGTCTTGTGTGGTATGCATGGGTGTCTGAGCTGTGTGCCAGTAGTTTAGACAGACAGCTTGGTGCATTCAACATGTCAATACCACTCATAAATACAAATTAAGTTACTTACATTGTGTTTTCCAATGCCCCTAGGATCATGTACACGTGAATCAGCATTATGACAACTCATTTTCACAATGGTAGGGATTAACTGAGCTGGTCTTGGATCGTTGAACAGTCATTGTTTCAACACAGCCTTGAAATGCGTGGACATGGAGTGCGTGGAGTCCAGGAGCCAAGATGATTTGGATGGACTCTGTCATTCCTGTAGAGTATCTTCTGTTTCCAGAAGGTGTCAACGTTCTCTATAAAAGTAACTCTAGCAGAGCTACAGTAGTCTTTTAGCCAGATGTGTAATGCCGGCGGTCTGCTGAATCTCTCACACCCGCGGGCCAACAATGGTACTGGACCTGAAATGAGTGGTCTTGAAGGCAAGGCAGGTTGATGTGCTCAGAGTGTAGATTTATTTACAGGTCTTGGTGATCCAAAATGACAGAGACGTTGGACACAGACACACAGAACTCCAACATAACCCGGGAAATATGAACAAAGGAAACCATACATTGAACAAAGGAAACCAAACAGAACTTCTACCTCATGAGTCTTGTGTTCGTGGCTGAGGTGAACAACATTTCCGATTCTCCGTTGGCCGGGAGAGAGGCTGCCCGGAAGTTGCTTCGCCGAGACTTCCGCAGTGTGGCGGACTATGCGGTTGATTTCTGCACGTTGGCTGCCAAGAGTGCCTGGAACCCGGAATCCCTGTTCGACACATTCCTTCATGGATTATCGGAGGAGGTTAAGGACGAGCTCACAGCCCAGGAGCTGCCTATGGATCTCGATTCACTCATCGCCTTGACCATCCGGATCGATGGGCGGCTACGGGAACGTAGCGGGGAGAGGAGGTCTGATTCCGGTCCCAATCGCTCGCCCAGGGATCCCACCTTGCCTCCGAGGAACTCCCAAAGTCCCGTCTACGTTCCCGAGAGGATCCGAGCTTACCCAAGTTCCCCCGAGAGTCTCTGAGGTCTGCAGACTCGCCTTTTTCGGAGCCGATCCAACTCGGCAGAGCTAGGCTGTCTCCAGCTGAATATTTACTCAGACTTAACACCTGTGTTGTCTGTATTGCGGAACTGCCGGTCATTATGTGTCTGCCTGTCCTTTATAAAGACCAGTCTCATCAGTAGATACGAGTACTCTGGTGGGCCATACAGAGAATTTTTCTTCTCCCCTTACTCGCACACCTCTGAATGCCATCGTGCTGTGGGTTGACCAATATAAATCTCTCCAGGTTCTCATTGACTCTGGGGCCGACGAGTGTTTCATGGACGCCACCCTGGTGTCTGAGCTGGGCATCCCCACTCAGCCCTTCACCAGTCCCCTGGACGTTAGAGCACTGGATGGGTGCTCTATAGGCAGGGTCACCCACAATACTACTCCTATCCACCTCCGTGTGTCCAGGAACCACAGTGAGTCTATATAGTTTTTGCTCATCAAGTCTCCTCAGGTTCCAGGGGTACTGGGGCTGTATTCACTGTCGGGGCCAGAGACTAAGGCTATGGAGACGCACATCGAGGACTCCCTGGCTGCAGGGGGTATCCGTCCTTCTGCCTCCCCCGCCGGCACAGGATTCTACTTTGTGGAGAAGGACAAAACCCTGCGCCCTTGCATCGACTACCGGGGCCTCAATGACATCACAGTTAAGAACTTCTACCCGTTACCACTCATTGCCTCGGCTTTCGAGCCACTCCAGGGGGCCACTATTTTTCTATAAGTTAGACCTGCGGAACACCTACCACCTGGTACGGATACGGCAAGGTGATGAGTGGAAGACAGCCTTCACACTACTACCGGACACTATGAATACCTGGGGATGTCATTCGGTTTGACCAATGCTCCTGATGTGTTCCAGGCCCTGGTTAATGATGTTCTCCGGATATGTTGAACCGGTTCGTGTTCGTCTACCTCGACGACATCCTCATCTTTTCTCGCTCGGCTCAAGAACATGTTCTCCACGTCCAACAAGTCCCCCAGCATCTCCTGGAGAACCAGCTGTTTGTCAAAGCCAAAAAAATATCCTTCTTTGGATACATCATTGCTGCTGGGAATGTGCAGATGGATCCAGGAAAGGTGAGAGCGGTGGTGGATTGGCCCCAACCCACGTCCAGAGTGCAGCTGCAACGTTTCTTAGGATTTGCCAATTTCTATTGCCGTTTTATCCGGAGTTACAGCACCCTGTCTTCCCCCCTGTCAGCACTCGCCTCTCCCAAGATCCCGTTCACGTGGTCCCCAGTTGCTGACCGGACGTTCCTCACCACAGCTCCCATATTGATCCATCCGGACCCGTCCCGTCGGTTCGTGGTGGAAGTAGGCGGGGGCCGTCCTGTCCCAGCATTCTGCCCTGGACTTTAAGCTGCATCCCTGCGCCTTCTTCTCTCATCGCCTTAACGCGACGGAGAGGAATTCTGATGTGGGGAACCGAGAACTACTCACGGTGAAGATGGCCATTGAGGAGTGGAGACACTAGTTAGAGGGGGCGGAACTTCCTTTCATAGTGTGGACGGATCACAAAAACCTGGAATATCTCCGCACCGCCAAGCGTCTCAACTCCAGGCAAGCTCGATGGGCCCTGTTGTTCCTGTCCCTTACCGTCCCGGTCACACCATGGACTTCGTCACTGGTCTCCCTCCGTCTGATGGCAACACCACTATCCTCACGGTGGTGGACAGATTTTCCATAGCCGCCCATTTCATTCCCCTCACCAAACTACTTACTGCCAAGGAGACGGCCCAGCTCGTGGTGCAGCACTCCTTTTGGATCTATGGATTTCCGGTGGACATGGTTTCCGACCTTTGTCCTCAGTTCTCGCCCCGGTTCTGGAAGGCATTCTGCACAATCATTGGGTCGTCGGCCAGCCTGTCCTCCAGGTTTCATCCCCAATTCAACGGCCAGTCGGAGCGTGCCAATCAGGACCTGGAGACGACTCTTCGGTGCCTCGTCTCGGCCAACCCCACCACCTGGAGCCAGCAACTTGTGTGGGTGGAGTACGCCCGAAACACCCTTCACTGCTCGGCCACAGGGCTCTCGCCCTTCGGGTGCTCCGTGGGTTATCAGCCCCCGCTCTTCCCAGAAGAAGAGGTCAACATACCCTCTGCCCAGATGTTCGTCCGCCGCTGTCGGCATACCTGGAAGAGAGCTTGGTCTACTCTTCTCAAGACCACCTCCAGGTATCGTCGACAGGCGGACCGCCACCGGACCCTGGCTCCCCTTTATTGTCTTGGGCAGAGGGTATGGCTTTCCACTCAGGATCTGCCCCACGGGGTAGAGTCCCGCAAACTTTCCCCCCATTTTATCGGCCCGTTTTATAAGATCCTTAGCCCCTCTGCTGTTCGTCTTCTGTTGCCCCGCACCCTCCGTATACATCCCACGTTTCATGTATCAAGGTTTAAACCTCTGTCTCACAGCCCTCACAGCCCTGTCTCTTCTTTCCTTGTGACACTGCCCTGGATTACTGACCTTTGCCTGCCCTTACCCTGAGCCTGTCTGCCGTTCTGTACCTTTCGGACTCTGCTCTAGATTACTGACCTCTGTCTGCCCTTGACCTGTCATTTGCCTGCCCCCTGTTTTGTAATAACATTTTGTTACTTTGAACTGTCTGCATCTGGGTCTTATCCTGAGGTCTGATAAAAGCAGGGTAAGAAATAGTTGGTCTATCAAACATAAACGGTACGGGGATGGAATTTTTAAACGCTAGCAATTATTGTAGTATTATATGGAATATACTGTAGATTTACCACATAGGGCCTATGCATTTTAAAGTGTGAAAGCAACAGCAAACATTTCAACAAGAGTTTGGAGAGTGCAAATGAAGAGCCCCACCTATGGTGATTCTTCGCCACGGTAATAATTCATTTTAACAGTTAATATTCTTGGTCACACACATGTTTTGGAGATGCATATTTATTATGGCAGTCCTCTCTCCCTACAATCTGACGTTTGCGTTGCACCCAATCCTATAGCTGTACAGCAAATCACCCATCTGTTCGCTAGCTCACCCAACCTGTGTTGATTGACAGTTTGCTGGTCCAAACTGCTGCATTTTTTGTTTGTTGCAAGGACGATGGTGCGGCTACTGTCTCTGGCTGCGTGTAACGTAATCCACGTAGACTCTGAGTGACAAAACATTACAAAACCTGGCCAGATAATTTCAAGTTATCAGTCTCAAATCAAAGTCGAGTCCCGAGTCTTGAGTCTCCAAGTCAAGTCTGAAGTTCTTTTCTTTTCTATCAAGTCGAGTCTCAAGTCCAAGTCATGTGACTCGAGTCCACAACTCTGGTAAATAGATAATGCCATCCGATCCGGAGCGAAGTTTATTAACAGTAGAACAGAAGATTGTAGGCTACTTCTGTATGTCTGAATACTGTAATTTCAGTAGACAATATTTCATTTGTAAACATGATGCATATTTTCCTAACCTTTGCAGAATAAATTCCTCACCTTTTCTGGCGATGATAGTTCATATTCCCAGAGTATCCTACAACAAATTACCATGCGCATCTCTCATTTATTTGGGCCTATTAGATAGGCTATTATTTCAAGTATTTTCCTCTATGAATAAGATCGGGAGTGTGGTTTTATAACATACAGTAGAATTTAACAGGTGAACAGACAGTTCATCTTTTGCATTGAGTATTGTCATGCCCTGACCTTAGAGAGACTTTTTATGTTTCTATTTGGTTTGGTCAGGGTGTGATTTGGGGTGGGCATTCTATGTTTTTGTTTTCTATGATTTTGTATTTCTATGTTTTGGCCGGGTATGGTTCTCAATCAGGGACAGCTGTCTATCGTTGTCTCTGATTGGGAACCATACGTAGGTAGCCCTTTTCCCTCCTTTCGGTGTGGGAAGTTAACTTTGTTTGTGGCACATAGCCCTTAAGCTTCACGGTTGTTGTGCATTGTTTATTGTTTTTGTCGCCGTCATTTCTAATAAAAGGAATATGTACGCTCATCACGCTGCACTTTGGTACACTTCATTCGACGGCCGTGACAAGTATGTATGGCTACCACTGCAAGTAGACAATGTTTCAGAATTTGCAGGTAGTGCAGCATATTGGTAAGAGAAAAAGTCAATGCAAAACATTAGGCCCTAACAAACGATCAAAAGATCTGTTTACAGGTCCACAGCAATTTGAAATAGTTTTGGTCTTTCTGTTTAACATTCTGCCATCACCTCCAAAGACATTTGATCAAGTTCGAGATGCTATTTCCTTTAGAAACTGCCTCAGCCTAATTCCAATACCTCCAAAGTATACCGAAAATAAGGGCGTTATTGTCACCATAAAAAGTGAATGATGGGCATTTTTCAAGTGGAGTTATAATGGTCGTTCACGCATGCACAGTTTCAGGACGGGTCTGATTTATAACGGGAAACGTGCGTGTATGGCGTGCGCCAAGTTTATAAATCTCAATATTTTAGTACACTTTTTAGAAATGACGCAGATATTTATTGGGAAATTTACACAACGATTATAAATGAGGCCCCTGGGCACTACTGGGTCGTGCTTTGTGTGCGTGAGTGAGTGAGTATGAGTAGTCACTCTAGTCTGAACACTCATCCAGGTCTCACTCTCCTCATAGTCTCATCATTCTGCGTTCAGTGTCATTTCTCACTGGAGTGTTAACAATGTACTCGCTTTGTCTGAATTCCATTGCAGACACTGAATCAAACTCCATTCTTTGCCACTCCCTCCTCTTCCACTTTATCCCTCATTTTTCTCTCTGTCCATCTCCTCTGAGGAGCCTTGGAGGCCCCTCCACTGCACTCCTATGGTAGTGTGCTGTGAAGGAGACTTATTTAGAGACTTTGAGTAGAGCTTTGTATTGCTCCCAGTGTTATCTTTTGCCTTAGTGGTGGGCTGTATAGCCAAGGTGCATTCCCCCTGGAGTTCACTGCTACTGTTCCACACAGAGAGAGAGAAAGAGAGTGAGAGAGAGAGAATCACAAGGGACTAGTGCCGAACCAACCCCCTCCCTCCCTTTACATGGCCACTCATTTCAATTCAAATCCTCTTTGTCTCTCCCGTCCTCTCCCACTCTCTTTGTGCTTTGATGCCGTTTGAAAGGAAACACAACACTCCCTCACATTAGAAGAGGTGCTCCAGTCTTTGAAGTCAGTGAGACTCTCCCTCGCGCCCTCTCCTTTTCTCCCCTCCTCCTTCCTTAGCGCCAAGCTAAAACAGTGAAATAGCGAGGTGCTCCCTGGGTTAGCTTCCCCAAGCGCAGCATGCCTAAGGTCAGCCTCTGTCAGAGCAAGCTTAGAGAGGAGCTCTCTGGCACAGAGCCTGGCTCACCCGACCATAATCCTCCCCTTGAACCCTTGGCCACGAGCTGCAATGCTGCTCTCAAGGGGAAAGGGGAGAGAGATGGAAAGGCGGAAGGAAAGGGGGGATGGAAAGGACAAAAACAAGGTAACAAAGGCCCAGAAATTAGCAGCTTAAGAGCTTAGCTGGCATTAGAGACACCTCATTTTCCAGTGAAACCACTGGGCTCCTCTAAACCAACAGGAGTTGAGTGGTGTGCCCTAAGAACAATGAGACTTTATTTCATTATTTATCTAGAGCTAGTTGACTCTTATTTATTTATTTATTTATTTAATCCATCATTCCCACTGTCTCCCGATGCATTGAGGTAAACAAGAAACGTTTAAGTAGGATATATAGCGAGTGTCTAGATTTTGAAGACGTATCGACAAGGCTGCTGTCAAAACATTAAAGTATGGCTTACAGAAACGTTGCTTCAAACGTCTCTCTTTCCTGCTAATTATCGACTTCGGAACAAGCCAGACGATATCGCAAACGAGCAGCTATAACCTAGGGAGACATTTTGTAGTTGATCAAACCACGTTGGTCAGCTATCAAGTTCACAAAGAGCCTGTCATCGATTTCAGAAGAGTTATTTTCAGGTAATCTATGGGAAAACACACATCCCAAACAGTCTCGATATTTCTCTCTTTTCTTATTCCCAATGCTTCAACTTCCACGCCAAGTTTTCATTCCTTTACTGAAGTCTCAACTAAAGGATGCAGTGAAAAGGTGAAAAATAGTTGAGAGGAGAGAAGCTGAAGCACAGAGCGCCAGGCCGAAAAGTGAGCACAACCCTATAGACATGGAGTTACTGTAGAGAGATACAGTACAAGTCAGAAGTTTGGATGTTTCTTAATTATTACAATGTTCTACATTGTAGAATAATAGTGAAGACATAAAAACTATGAAATAACACAAATGGAATCATATTTTATATTTGAGATTCTCCAATGTAGCCATCCTTTGCCTTGATGACAGCTTTGCACACTGTTGGCATTCTCTCAACCAGCTAAATTGGGGATCCTGAGTGGAGCAGCGCTCTAAGGCACTGCATCGCAGTGCTAGAGGTGTCACTACAGACCCGGGATCGATCCTGGGCTGTATCACAACCGGCCGTGATCGGGAGTCCCATAGGGCAGTGCACAATTGGCCCAGCTTCCTTAGGCGATGGTTTGGCCGGGGTAGGCCGTCACTGTAAATAAGAATTTGACTTGCCTATAAAGGTAAAATAAATACAATTTTAAAAGGTAACCTGGAATGCATTGCAATTAACAGGTGTGTCTTGTTAAGTTATTTGGTGGAATTTATTTCCTTCTTAATACGTTTGAGCCAATCAGTTGTATTGTGACAAGGTAGGGGTGGTATACAGAAGATAGCCTTATTTGGTAAAAGACCAACTCCATATTATGGCGAGAACAGCACAAATAAGCAAAGAGAAATGACAGTCCGTCATTACTTTAAGACATGAAGGTCAGTCAATATGGAACATTTCAAGAACTTTGTGCAGTCGCAAAAACCATCAAGCGCTATGATGAAACAGGCTCTCATGAGGACCGCCACAGGAAAGGAAGACCCAGAGTTACCTCTGCTGCAGAGGATAAGTTCATTAGAGTTACCAGCCTCAGAAATTGCAGCCCAAATAAATGCTTCACAGAGTTCAAGTAACAGACACATCACAACATCAACTGTTCAGAGGAGACTGCGTGAATCAGGCCTTCATGGTCAAATTGCTACAAAGAAACCACTACTAAAGGACACCAAAAAGAAGAAGAGACTTGATTGGGCCAAGAAACAATAGCAATGGACATTAGACTGGTGGAAATCTGTCCTTTTGTCTGATGAGTCCAAATTTGAGATTATTGGTTCCAACCGTCTTTGTGAGACCCAGAGTAGGTGAACGTATGATCTCTGCATGTGTGGTTCCCACCGTGAAGCATGGAGGATGAGGTGTGATGGTGTGGGGGTGCTTTGCTGGTGACACTGCCATTGATTTATTTACAATTCAAGGCACACTTAACCAGCATGGCGACCACAGCATTCTGCAGCAATATGCCATCTCATCTGGTTTATGCCTAGTAGGACTATAATTTGAGTTTTTTCAACAGGACAATGACCCAACACACCTCCAGGATGTGTAAGGGCTATTTGACCACGAAGTAGAGTGATGGAGTGCTGCATCAGATGACCTGGCCTCCACAATCACCCAACCTCAACCCAATTGAGATGGTTTGGGATGAGTTGGACCGCAGAGTGAAGGAAAAGCAGCCAACAATTTCTCAGCATATGTGGGAATTCCTTAAAGACTGTTGGAAAAGCATTCCAGGTGAATCTGGTTGAGAAAATGCCAAGAGTGTACAATGCTGTCATCAAGGCAAAGGGTGGCTACTCAAAATATATTTTGATTTGTTTAACACTTTTTTGGCTACTACATGATTCCATATGTGTTATTTCGTAGTTTTGATGCCTTCACCATTATTCTACAATGTAGAAAATAGTAAAAATAAAGAAAAACCCTTGAATGAGTAGGTGTTCTAAAACTTCTGACTGGTACTGTAGATCAATGAAAAGAAGGGCAAGGAAAGTCAACAAAACACAGAAACCCTTCGCTGTTCTCTTTGCTTTTTCAGCGACTCAGAGTGCCTTTGGAGAAAGGGAGAGTTGGGAGAGTTCACAGTGAAGTCAAGGGAGGAGAGAGACAAAAGGAGGGAGGGAAGCGGTTCCAAAGACATTCAAAACGGCCTCTATTTATACTCTCTCAGAGAGGGCTTAGGCAGTTCTCTTTCTCCTCCTCTGTATTATTTTTGCTGCTCACGGACATTCAGTAACCTACCCCTCTTCTCCTTCTGCTCATTCAACGCCATTCAGCCTGGAATGATACGGTAGCAGGGATTAAGACCAAAAAAAAACTGCAAGAGGCTTAGCCACAGCATCCCTTGTACTCCCCGGTCCACTTCTCTTCTGTTGCTAAAAAAATAAATAAAACATTGTTTATGGTGAGACATGAGAGGGATGGAGGGAAGGATGTCCGGACACCGAGTCATGCTTCCTTTCGTGCCGATTAGTCTCAGCGGAAGTGATCGAAAGGTAAATGCTAAAGGTAACCGTAAAAGTTGAGGAAAGAGTTTAAGCTGCATAGAGATGGACATCATCAGGACACTTTAACTGAACCGCATATGTGCCACCTAGAGACCCACAACTCAGTTCCAAAGAGATGTGCATCTGCACACAAATATAGTACAAGCCAATCAGAGAGAGACCCCTCTGTTCCCTTGTCCTGCTGACAGCCTCATCCGTCCCCAACAGCCGTACACCTGTCCACCTGTCAGCTGGTCCAACTAACTTCCACCAAACGACAACAAAATCTTTGATGTTTGACCTTGTGCGGGATCCCACCCATCCCCCTCTAAAGGCTTTGTGACAGTGGAAGTCTTGGGTTGACAGTCTTGGGTTGACAAGTCTTTAGCTGTGTCAGTACTCAGCCCCAGTTATGTTGTCATCGGGCCCTGTCAGATTTGTTGCTAATCCCGTGGAATGAGTGTAACGGATGGAACAGAGGGTGCGATGTAGCGTATAGCACACTCCTTTTGCAAATCTGCCGACAGCTAATCCCGTTTCTCTGACAAATTGAGTGCATGGGAGAATGAGTTGTGTGACAACCGCTTGCATTGCTTGCGTGTGTGTGTGTGTGCATCTGTGAAATATCTCAGTGTGTGTGTGTGTGTGTGTGTGTGTGTGTGTGTGTGTGTGTGTGTGTGTGTGTGTGTGTGTGTGTGTGTGTGTGTGTGTGTGTGTGTGTGTGTGAGAAAGTTTTGACTAGCTCTCATTTCCAGTTGACAGCACAAATTAACACCATATATACTTTCCCCTGACAGTTTAACATACACTGATTATACCAAACATTATGAACACCTTCCTAATATTGAGTTGTACCCCCCACCCCCCAATTCATCGGGGCATGACCTCTACAAGGTGACAACAATGACAACAACACATCTGCCACGCTGATCCTCAACACGGGGACCCCTCAGGGGTGCGTGCTCAGTCCCTTCCTGTACTCCCTGTTCACCCATGACTGCATGGCCAAGCACGACTCCAACTCCATCATTAAGTTTGCAGACGACACAACAGTGGTAGGCCTGATCACCGACAATGATGAGACAGCCTATAGGGAGGAGGTCAGAGACCTGGCAGTGTGGTGCTAGGATAACAACCTCTCCCTCAATGTGATCAAGACAAAGGAGATGATTGAGGACTACAGGAAAAGGAGGACCGAGCACGCCCCTATTCTCATTGACAGGGCTGTAGTGGAGCGGGTTGAAAGCTTCAAGTTCCTTGGTTCCACATCACCAACAATGGTCCAAACACACCAAGACAGTCGTGTAGAGGGCACGACAATGCATATTCCTATTCAGGAGACTGAAAAGATTTGGCATGGGTCCTCAGATCCTCACAAAGTTTTACAGCTGCACCATCGAGAGCATCCTGACATGTTGCATCACCGCCTGGTATGGAAACTACTCGGCCTCTGACCGCAAGGCACTACAAAGGGTAGTGTTTACGTCCCAGTACATAACTTTGGCCAAGCTTCCTGCCACCCAGGACCTCTATACCAGGCGGTCAGAGGAAGGCCCAACAAATTGCCAAAGTCTCCAGCCACCCTAGTCATAGACTTTTCTCTCTGCTACCGCACAGCAAGCGGTACCGGAGCACCAAGTCTAGGTCCAAAAGGCTTCTTAACAGCTGCTACCCACAAGCCATAAGACTCCTGAACTATCACGTTTAGGTAAGACCCAGATGCAGACAGTGTAGAAGTAACAAGAGTTTTTTACAACCACAGGGGCAGGCAAACGATAGGTCAAGGCAGGCAGGGGTCAAAAATCCAGAACGGTGGGCTAAGGTACAAAACGGCAGGCATTCTCAGGGCAGGCAGAACGGTCAAAACCGGGAAGGACTAGAAAACAGGAGCAGGAAACTGGCAGGAGCAGGGGAACAAACGCTGGTAGGTTTTACGAACAAAACGAACTGGCAACAGACAAACAGAGAACACAGGTAAAAATACACAGGGGATAATGGGGAAGATGATGTGTGACACCTGGAGGGGGATGGAGACAATCACAAAGACAGGTGAAACAGATTAGGGTGTGACATGAACAGTTAATCAAATGGCTACCCCGACTATTTGCATTGCCCCCCCACCCACATTTTTACACTGCTGCTACTCTCTGTTCATTATCCATGTTGATTAAGGGCTTGTAAGAAAGCATTTCACTGTAAGGTCTACACCCGTTGTATTTGGTGCATGTCACAAATAGCATTTGATTTGATTGGATTTTTGATGATTTGATATTCACAGTCTATATCCAGAGCAGCAACGCTCTCACAGATGCATCTCATCTTTTGATACATCAAGACACTTTCCTGCCCCCCCCCCCCGAGAGCATCCACACTCACCCACATTCTCTAAAACGAATGACAAACTGAAAAACCCACCTACAGCTAAGATTTGATTCATCAAAAGACATATCTCTTGATGTGTGGGCTCTTCCTCTGGTGAGCTCCTTTCATCAACACTATTTTCTCTGTTCTTCTTTTCACCGGAGCTGTCTTCCTGTCTGTCCCAACCTCCGCATCTCCGCTTTTTATTTGTGAATGCTAGATATTACCTGCCGAAGACGTTCACATAAGGAAACTCTATTTACCTAAGTCCCAGAGAGGGAAATGGTTTGATAACGAAGATGTTCTATTTCTGTCAGATCTGGACTGGGATCAGTGGCAGATTGACTCAGCGCGCTGTTCAGATCACAATCCAAATCTTAGAGCTGATGTGAGGCACATCATTAGACTATGTTTTCTCTCACCCGTGTGTGTGTGTGTGTGTGTGGACTGCTTGTAGGCGTGTGAGCATGCATTCCATTGTCTGCTGGTTTGCCTCAGAATTAGTTTGAATTTGTTTGTGTAAATGCTGATAACGTGCATGGTGATTTTATGTTGTTATGTGCCACTTACAATCTGTGTGCATGTGGACACGCATACAGTGAGTGTGTGTAAATAGCAATGTTCATACATGATTGGTAGCCCTTCCTGCAGTCAAATGACCAAATCTCCCTCTAGTGGCCTCATGGGTGGAATGTTACTCATATTTTTCAGAATGAATAAACATTCTTTTTTTTTTACCTGCCGAAAATAAAGTGTTTATGTCAAACGTTTTTGTTATTTCAATCTTCTGTGGTGTATATAAAGTGTAATAGTGGGATGCAAACTCAAAATGGAATACATATAAACTCTATATCTGACATGGTACAGGTGTCTCCTTTTTTTAAGCACATAACCATGTGTGTGAGGTGTACGCTTTTGTTTCAAAGTAGATTTGTTTAAGACTACCAAGAAACACTGTGTGACACTGACTTAGCCCACTGCAGTAAAAGGTTTTAATGTATCCAGGGTGTAATTGCTCGTAAGCCTTTGAGCGATTATGTTTGTTAATGCAGATGTAAGAGAGGAACTGTGTTTTCGGCCGGTCGGTCTGTCTGTCTGTGTATACTTATTTATGCATAATCATGATGAAGATTATGCGCTCCCCGGTTCCCATCCGGAAAGCGGGCAGAGAAAAAGAGGAAGAAGGGGATAAAAAAGGATGGATGTGGATTGTGTGAGGAGGGCACTCCCCAGGGGCCAATAAACTCCCTTAATTAGGAGGAGCATAGTTAATTAAATCCCGTGCCCGACTAAATCAGAGGGAATCTTTGCCAGGGATCGCTGCTGACTCCTTGCCAAACTCCCCCCAGCCTTGCCCCAGTGAACCCAGCTCTTAATTAATCAATCAATCAAATGTATTTATAAAGCCCTTCTTACAGCAGCTGATATCACAAAGTGCTGTACAGAAACCCAGCCTAAAACCCCAAACAGCAAGCAATGCAGATGTAGAAGCACGGTGGCTAGGACAAACTCCCTAGAATGGCCGGAGCCTAGGAAGAAACCTAGAGAGGAACCAGGCTATGAGGGGTGGCCAATCCTCTTCTGGCTGTGCCGGGTGGAGATTATAACAGAACATGGCCAAGATGTTCAGCAGGGTCAAATAATAATAATCACAGTGGTTGTAGAGGGTGCAACAGGTCAGCACCTCAGGAGTAAATTTCAGTTGGCTTTTCATAGCCGATCATTCAGAGTATCTCTTTTCAGAGTATCTCTACCTCTCCTGCTGTCTCTAGAGAGTTGAAAACAGCTGGTCTGGGACAAGGTAGCACGTCCGGTGAACAGGTCAGGGTTCCATAGCCGCAGGTAGAACAGTTGAAACTGGAACATCAACACGACCAGGTGGACTGGGGACTACAAGGAGTCATCAGACCAGGTAGTCCTGAGGCATGGTCCTAGGGCTCAGGTCCTCAGAGAGAGATAAAGAAGAAGGAGCAAGAGAGAGAGAGCATACTTAAATTCACACAGGACACTGGATAAGACAGGAGAAATACTCCCGATATAACAGACTGACCCTAGCCCCCCGACACAAACTATTGCAGCATAAATACTGGAGGCTGAGACAGGAGGGGTCAGGAGACACTGTGTCCCCGTTCGACGATACCCCCGGACAGGGCCAAACAGGTAGGATATAACCCCACCCACTTTGCCAAAGCACAGCCCTTACACCACTAGAGGGATAACTTCAACCACCAACTTACCATCCTGAGACAAGGCAGAGTGTAGCCCACAAAGATCTCCCCCATGGCACGAACCCAAGGGGTGGCGCCAACCCGGACAGGAAGATCACGTCAGTGACTCAACCCACTCAAGTGGCGCACCCCTCCTAGGGACGGCATGGAAGAGCACCAGTAAGCCAGTGACTCAGCCCCTGTAATAGGGTTTGAGGCAGAGAATCCCAGTGGAGAGAGGGGAACCGGCCAGGCAGAGACAGCAAAGGTGGTTTGTTGCTCGAGTGCCATTCCGTTCACCTTCACACTCCTGGGCCAGACTACACTCAATCATAGGACCTACTGAAGAGATGAGTCTTCAATAAAGACTTAAAGGTCGAGACCGAGTCTGCGTTTCTCACATGGCTAGCCAGACCAATCTATAAAAATGGAGCTCTGTAGGAGAAAGCCCTGACCCCAGCTGTTTTCTTAGAAATTCTAGGGACAGTAAGGAGGCCTGCGTCCTTACTTACTTAATGTGACCATAGCGTACGTGTAGGTATGTACGGCAGGACCAAATCAGAAAGATAGGTAGGAGCAAGCCCATGTAATGCTTTGTAGGTTAGCAGTAAAACCTTAAAATCAGCCCTAGCCTTAACAGGAAGCCAGTGTAGAGAGGCTAGCACTGGAGTAATATGATCAACTTTTTGGGTTCTAGTCAAGATTCTAGCAGCTGTGTTTAGCACTAACTGAAGTTTATTTAGTGCTTTATCCAGGTTGCCGGAAAGTAGAGCATTGCAGTACTCAAACCTAGAAGTGACAAAAGCATGGATACATTTTTCTGCATCATTTTTGGCCAGAATGTTTCTGATTTTTGCAATGTTACGTAGATGGAAAAAAGCTGTGCTTAAAAGAGTCTTGATATGTTTGTCAAAAGAGAGATCAGGGTCCAGAGTAACGCCGAGGTCTTTCTCAGTTTTATTTGAGACGACTGTACAAACATCAAGATTAAATGTCAGATTCAACAGAAGATCTCTTTGTTTCTTGGGACCTAGAACTAGCATCTCTGTTTTGTCCGAGTTTAAAAGTAGAACATTTGCCCCCATCCACTTCCTTATGTCTGAAACACAGGCTTCCAACAAATTCTTATTTACAATGACGGCCTACCGGGGAACAGTGGGTTAACTGCCTTGTTCAGGGGCAGAACGACAGATTTTTACCTTGTCAGTTTGGGGTTTTGATTCAGCAACCTTCGGGCACTAGCACAATGCTCTAACCACTAAGATAACTGTCAGAGGACAAACCATCTACAGAGATGGTTTCCAACAGATAAGATCTAAACCAGGCCAGAACTTGTCCATGTAGACCAATTTGGGTTTCCAATCTCTCCAAGAGAATGTGGTGATCGATGGTATCAAAAGCAGCACTAAGGACTAAGAGCATGAGGACAGATGCAGAGCCTCGGTCTGACGCCATTAAAAGGTATTTTACCACCTTCACAAGTGCAGTCTCAGTGCTATGATGGGGTCTAAAACCTGACTGAAGCGTTTCGTATACATTGTTTGTCTTCAGGAAGGCAACAAGATTTTTCCCAAATTTTTGAGAGGAATGGGAGATTCGATATAGGCCGATAGTTTTTATATTTTCTTTATATTTTGGTGGATAGAGAGCCGTTTATTATGTTCAACATAGGATGGCCAAGCACAGGAAGCAGCTCTTTCAGTAGTTTAGTTGGAATAGGGTCCAGTATACAGCTTGAAGGTATAGAGGCCATGATTGTGATTACAGTCAAACGACCACCCCTCATCACTGTCAAACACTCCCTAAAACACTTCAGCGAGCAGGCCTTTATAATCGACCTGGCCGGGGTATCCTGGAATGATATTGACCTAATCCCGTCAGTAGAGGATGCCTGGTTATTCTTTAAAAGTGCCTTCCTCACCATCTTAAATAAGCATGATCCATTCAAAAAATGTAGAAGCAGGACCAGATATAGCCCTTGGTTCACCCCAGATCTGATTGCCCTTGACCAGCACAAAAACATCTTGTGGTGTACTGCGGCAGGTAGCCTAGTGGTTAGAGTGTTGGACTTGAAACTGAAAGGTTACAAGATCAAATCCCTGAGCTGACAAAGTACATATCTGTTGTTCTGCCCATTAACAAGGCAGTGTTGTTAATGGTGTGTGTTTTTCCTAGGCTGTCATTAAAAATAAGAATTTGTTCTTGCCTAGTTAAAATAACATTTGCACTGAATAGCTCCTGTGATATGCAACTTTTCAGAGAAGATAGGAACCGATATACACAGGCAGTTAGGAAAGCGAAGGCTAGCTTTTTCAAACAGAAATGTGCATCCTGTAGCACAAACTCAAAAAAGTTCTGGGACACTGTAAAGTCCATGGAGAATAAGAGCACCTCCTCCCAGCTGCCCACTGCACTGAGGCTAGGAAACACTGTCACCACCGATAAGTCCACTATAATTGAGAATTTCAATAAGCATTTTTCTATGGCTGGCCATGGTTTCCACCTGGCTACCCCTACCCCGGTCAACTGCCCGGCACCCCCCACAGCAACTCGCTCAAGCCTCCCCCATTTCTCCTTCACCCAAATCCAGATAGCTGATGTTCTGAAAGAGCTGCAAAATCTGGACCCCTACAAATCAGCCGGGCTAGACAATCTGCAACCCCTATTACTAGCCTGTTCAACCTCTCTTTCGTATCGTCTGAGATTCCCAAAGATTGGAAAGCTGCCGCGATCATCCCCCTCTTCAAAGGGGGAGACACTCTAGACCCAAACTGCTACAGACCTTGATCTATCCTACCCTGCCTTTCTAAGGTCTTCGAAAGCCAAGTTAACAAACAGATTACCGACCATTTCGAATCCCACCGTACCTTCTCCGCTAGTCAATCTGGTTTCAGAGCTGGTCATGGGTGCACCTCAAGGTCCTAAACAATATCATAACCGCCATCGAGAAGAGACATTACCGTGCAGCCTTATTCATCGACCTGGCCAAGGCTTTCGACTCTGTCAATCACCACATTCTTATCGGCAGACTAAACAGCCTTGGTTTCTCAAATGACTGCCTCGCCTGGTTTACCAACTACTTCTCTGATAGAGTTCAGTGTGTCAAATCGGAGGGCATGTTGTCTGGACCTCTGGCAGTCTCTATGGGGGTGCCACAGGGTTCAATTCTCGGGCCGACTCTCTTCTCTGTATAAATCAATGATGTCGCTCTTTCTGCTGGTGATTCTCTGATCCACCTCTACTCAGGGGACACCATTCTGTATACATCTGGCCCTTCTTTGGACACTGTGTTAACTAACCTCAAGATCAGCTTCAATGCCATACAACTCTCCTTCCATTGCCTCCAACTGCTCTTAAATGCTAGTAAAACTAAATGCATTCTCTTCAACCGATCGCTGCCCGCACCTGCCCGCCCGTCCAGCATCATTACTCTGGACGGTTCTGACTTAGAATGTGTGGACAACTACAAATACCTAGGTGTCTGGTTAGACTGTAAACTCTCCTTCCAGACTGATAATAAGCATCTCCAATCCAAAATTAAATCTAGAATCGGCTTCCATTTTCGCAACAAAGCATCCTTCACTCATGCTGCCAAACATACCCTCGTAAAACTAACCATCCTACTGATCCTTGACTTCGGCAATGTCATTTACAAATTAGCCTCCAACACTCTACTCAACAAATTGGATGCCGTCTATCACAGTGCCGTCCGTTTTGTCACCAAAGCCCCATATACTCCCCACCATTGCGACCTGTATGCTCTCGTTGGCTGGCCCTCGCTTCATACTCGTCGACAAACCCACTGGCTCCAGGTCATCTACAAGTCTCTGCTAGGTAAAGCCCCGCCTTATCTCAGCTCACTGGTCACCATAGCAGCACCCACCCGTAAGCATGCGCTCCAGCAGGTATATTTCACTGGTCACCCCCAAAGCCAATTCCTCTTTGGCCGCCTTTCCTTCCAGTTCTCTGCCGCAAATGATTGGAACGAACTGCAAAAATCACTGAAGATGGAGATATCTCCCTCACTACCTTTAAGCATCAGCTGTCAGAGCAGCTCACAGATCACTGCACCTGTACATAGCCAATCTGTAAATAGCCCATCCAACTACCTCATCCCCATACTGTATTTATTTATTTATTTATCTTGCTCCTTTGCACCCCAGTATCTCTACTTGCACATTCATCTTCTGCACATCAATCACTCCAGTGTTTAATTGGTATATTGAAATTACTTCGCCACCATGGCCTATTTATTGCCTTACCTCCCTTACCTTATCTTACCTCATTTGCACACACTGTATATATACTTTTTTTTACTGTATTATTGACTGTATGTTTGTTATTCCATGTGTAACTCTGTGTTGTTGTTTGTGTCGAACTGCTTTGCTTTATTCTTGGCCAGGTTGCAGTTGTAAATGAGAACTTGTTCTCAACTAGCCTACCTGGTTAAATAAAGGTGAAAAAAAAACATTTTGGATTGTTCATATTTTCCTGAATTAAGTTGGAAAAATAGGATGATCGAGCAGCAGTGAGGGCTCTTCGGTACTGCATGGTACTGTCTTTCCAAGCTAGTCGGAAGACTTCCAGTTGGTGTAGCACCATTTCCGTTCCAATTTTCTGGAAGCTTGCTCAGAGCTTGGGTATTTTCTGGAAACCAGGGAGCTAGTTTCTTCTGACAAATGTTTTTTGTTTTTAGGGGTGCGACTGCATCTAGGGTATTACGCAAGGTTAAATGGAGTTCCTCAGTTAGGTGGTTAACTGATGTTTGTACTCTGACGTCCTGGCGTAGGTGGAGGGAGTCTGGAAGGGCATCTAGGAATCTTTGGGTTGTCCGAGAATTTGTAGCACGGCTTTTGATGATCCTTGGTTGGGGTCTGAGCAGATTATTTGTTGCGATTGCAAACGTAATAAAATGGTGGAAAAACATTAAGATCCACAACATTTATTCCACCGGACAAAACTAGGTCCAGAGTATGACTGTGGAAGTGAGTAGGTCCGGAGACATGTTGGACAAAACCCACTGAGTCGATGATGGCTCCGAAAGCCTTTTGGAGTGGGCCTGTGGACTTTTCCATGTGAATATTAAAGTCACCAAAAATTTGAATATTATCTGCCATGACTACAAGGTCCGATAGGAATTCAGGGAACTCAGTGAGGCCCAAGAGGCCTGTAAACAGTAGCTATAAAAAATGATTGAGTAGGCTGCATAAATTTCATGACTAAATGCTCAAAAGGTGAAAACGCAGTCAGATTATTTTTTTGGTAAATTGAGATTTGATGTCGTGAATGTTAGCAACACCTCTGCCTTTGCGGGATGTGCAGGGGATATGGTCACTAGTGTAACCAGGAGGTGAGGCCTCATTTAACACAGTAAATTCATCAGGCTTAAGCCATGTTTCAGTCAGGCCAATCACATCAAGATTATGATCATTGACTATATCTGCCTTGGAAGTGAGGGATCTAACATTAAGTAGCCCTATTTTGAGATGTGAGATATCACAATCTCTTTCAATAATGACAGGAATGGAGGAGGTCTTTATTCCAATGAGATTGCTAAGGCGAACACCGCCATGTTTAGTTTTGCCCATCCTAGATCGAGGCACAGACACGGTCTCAATAGGGATAGCTGAGCTGACTACACTGACTGTGCTAGTGACAGACTCCACTAGACTGTCAGGCTGGCTAACAGCCTGCTGCCTGGCCTGCACCCTATCTCATTGTGGAGCTAGGGGAGTTAGAGCCCTGTCTACGTATGTTGGTAGATAAGATGAGAGCACCCCTCCAGCTAGGATGGAGTCCGTCACTCCTCAGCAGGACAGGCTCGGTTCTGTTTGTGGGTGAGTCCCAGAAAGTGGGCCAATTATCTCCAAATTCTATATTTTGTGAGGGGCAGAAAACAGTTTTCAACCAGCGATTGAGTTGTGAGACTCGATGCCAACACATCTTTCGAGCAGATTTACACGCTGAAGCTATGTTGCACTTGGTAACCCATGACTGTTTCATTCTAACATCGTTGGTGCCGATGTGGATAACAATATCCCTATACTCTCTACACTCTGCAGTCTTAGCCTTAGCCAGCACCATCTTCAGATTAGCCTTAACGTCGGTAGCCCTGCCCCCTGGTAAACAGTGTATGATCGCTGGATGATTCGTTTTAAGTCTAATACTGTCACACCCTGGCCTTAGTTATCTTTGTTTTCTTTATTATTTTAGTTAGGTCAGGGTGTGACATGGGGAATGTATGTGTTTTGTCTCGTTTCGGGTGGTTATATGGAAAAGGGGGTGTAGGGTTTAGTGTATGGGTTTGTGTTGAGTGAATGTTTCTAGGTATGTCTATGGTTGAGTGAATGTTTCTAGGTATGTCTATGGTTGCCTGAGTGGTTCTCAATCAGAGACAGATGTCTTTCATTTGTCTCTGATTGGGAGCCATATTTTAGGCAGCCATAGGCATCATGTTTTTGTTGGGTCATTGTCTAGGTCTGTGTCTGTGTCTAGGTTGCATGTTTGCATTTTGTTCGGTTATAGCTTCACGGTCGTCTATTTGTTGTTTTTGCTTCGTTCGTTCATCTCCTGAATAAAGAGAAGATGTATTTTTTACACGCTGCGCCTTGGTCCTCTCTCTCTCCCTTGGACAATCGTGACAGAATGACCCAACCATTCAGGACCAAGCAGCGTGAAAGGAGGGAACCAGAGCCAGTTGTGCGGATATTGGAGGTGAGCAACGGGAATGATACAGAGACTGTTAAGGATTTATTGAGGAGTTTGGAGGAGAGTGAAATGAGGGAGCTGCTGTGTTGGTGCGTGAGGCACGACATCCACCCGACAGAGCGTGTGCGGGATGTGATGTTACCTGAGTCAGTTCTCCATGCTCGTCCTGAGTTGCGTGCTAACCGTCTGGGAATGACAGTTCCACGAACTAGGTCTCCTGTGTGCCTCCCTAGTCCTGCACCTCCTGTAGCACCTTCCCGCTCCAGCCCGGTACCACCAGTGCCGGCACCACGCACTAGGCCTAATGTGCGTCTCCAGAGCCCTGTATGCACTGTTGCTTCTCCCCGCACTCGCCCTGAGGTGTGTGCCCTCAGCCCGGTACCACCTGTGCCGGTACCACGCACTAGGCCTATAGTGCGCTTTGAGAGCCCAGTGTGTCCTGTTGCTGCTCCCCGCACTAGCCCTGAGATGCGTGTCCCCAGCCCGGTACCACCAGTTCCGGCACCACGCACTAGGCCTGATGTGCGTATCCAGGGTCCAGTATGCCCTGTTCCTTCTCCCCGCACTAGCCTTCAGGTGCGTGTCCCCAGCCCGGTACCACCAGTTCCGGCACCACGCACCAGGCCTATAGTGCGCCTCAGCCGGCCAGAGCTGACCGTCTGCCCAGTGCCGTCTGAGCCATCCGTCTGCCCAGTGCCGTCTGAGCCATCCGTCTGCCCAGTGCCGTCTGAGCCATCCGTCTGCCCAGTGCCGTCTGAGCCATCCGTCTGCCCAGTGCCGTCTGAGCCATCCGTCTGCCCAGTGCCGTCTGAGCCATCCGTCTGCCCAGTGCCGTCTGAGCCATCCGTCTGCCCAGTGCCGTCTGAGTCATCCGTCTGCCCAGTGCCGTCTGAGTCATCAGTCTGCCCAGTGCCGTCTGAGTCATCCGTCTGCCCAGTGCCGTCTGAGTCATCCGTCTGCCCAGTGCCGTCTGAGTCATCCGTCTGCCCAGTGCCGTCTGAGTCATCCGTCTGCCCAGTGCCGTCTGAGTCATCCGTCTGCCCAGTGCCGTCTGAGTCATCCGTCTGCCCAGTGCCGTCTGAGTCATCCGTCTGCCCAGTGCCGTCTGAGTCATCCGTCTGCCCAGTGCCGTCTGAGTCATCCGTCTGCCCAGTGCCGTCTGAGTCATCCGTCTGCCCAGTGCCGTCTGAGTCATCCGTCTGCCCAGTGCCGTCTGAGTCATCCGTCTGCCCAGTGCCGTCTGAGTCATCCGTCTGCCCAGTGCCGTCTGAGTCATCCGTCTGCCCAGTGCCGTCTGAGCCATCCGTCTGCCCAGTGCCGTCAGCCAGCCATGAGCGTCCAGTGCCGTCAGCCAGCCATGAGCGTCCAGAGCCGTCAGCCAGCCATGAGCGTCCAGAGCCGTCAGCCAGCCATGAGCGTCCAGTGCCGTCAGCCAGCCATGAGCGTCCAGAGCCGTCAGCCAGCCATGAGCGTCCAGAGCCGTCAGCCAGCCATGAGCGTCCAGAGCCGTCATCCAGAACTGCCTCTCAGTCCAGAGCTGTCTCTCTGTCCTGAGCTACCTCTCTGTCCTGAGCTACCTCTCTGTCCTGAGCTACCTCTCTGTCCTGAGCTACCTCTCTATCCTGAGCTACCTCTCTATCCTGAGCTACCTTGTCCCGGAGCTGTCCCTTAGCTTAGAGCTGCCATTTATCCAGAACTGCCCCTCAGTCCAGAGCTGTCTCTCTGTCCGGAGCTGTCTCTCTGTCCGGATCTGCCCCTCTGTCCTGAGCTATCCCTCTGTCCTGAGCTATCCCTCTGTCCTGAGCTACCTCTCTGTCCTGAGCTACCTCTCTGTCCTGAGCTGCCCCTTAGTCCGGTGCTGCCCCTTAGTCCGGTGCTGCCCCTTAGTCCGGTGCTGCCCCTTAGTCCGGTGCTGCCCCTTAGTCCGGTGCTGCCCTTTAGTCCGGTGCTGCCCCTTAATCCAGTGGGGTTAAGTTGGAGGGTGGTCATTTGGAGGAGGCTACGTAAGCGGGTAGTGACTATGGTGGGGTGGGGACCACGACCTGTGCCGGAGCCGCCGCCGTGGATGGACGCCCACCCAGACCTCCCCTAGACTTTATGATGGTGCGCCCGGAGTTCGCACCTTAAGGGGGGGGGGGGGTTATGTCACACCCTGGCCTTAGTTATCTTTGTTTTCTTTATTATTTTAGTTAGGTCAGGGTGTGACATGGGGAATGTTTGTGTTTTGTCTCGTTTCGGGTGGTTATATGGAAAAGGGGGTGTAGGGTTTAGTGTATGGGTTTGTGTTGAGTGAATGTTTCTAGGTACGTCTATGGTTGAGTGAATGTTTCTAGGTATGTCTATGGTTGCCTGAGTGGTTCTCAATCAGAGACCGATGTCTTTCATTTGTCTCTGATTGGGAGCCATATTTTAGGCAGCCATAGGCATCATGTTTTTGTTGGGTCATTGTCTAGGTCTGTGTCTGTGTCTAGGTTGCATGTTTGCATTTTGTTCGGTTATAGCTTCACGGTCGTCTATTTGTTGTTTTTGCTTCGTTCGTTCATCTCCTGAATAAAGAGAAGATGTATTTTTTACACGCTGCGCCTTGGTCCTCTCTCTCTCCCTTGGACAATCGTGACAAATACTGGGGATAATGGAGTCGCCAATGAAGTCGCCAGAAGCCATGAGAAAATTGTCCGGCTGCTGGGACTGTGAGAGGAGATTTATACTACTATCTGTACTTGTACTTGTGGCACAGACGCTGTTTCATCCTTTCCTACACTTAAATTACCGTTGCCTAACGATTGCGTCTGAAGCTGGGCTTGCAGCACAGCTATCCTCACCATAAGGCGATCATTCGCCTGTATATTATGAATACAGTGACTGCAATTATAAGGCATAATGTTAATGTTACTACTTAGCTTCAGCTGGTGGAGGTCCTGACGAACCACTTCCAGATAAAGCGTCCGGGGTGAAAAAGTTGAATGAAAAAAGTTGAGCGAGGGAAAAAATGTTAATATATAACGGTAATTAAAAAGTAAAAACCGTAAAGTTGGCAGGTAGCAAAGTAAGGTTAGCAACAAACAGCACAGCAGCACATAAACATGTCTACAAGTTGTGACCGGAAATGTCAGATCAGTCCTTGCTAAAACAGTCCTCCCAATTCAGTCCTCCCAGTTAGTGACCGCCAAGGTGCCACCCAGTCTGCCAACCAGAAAACCCCAAAGTAAGGACAGACACAGCTTAATACCCTCAGGTTGTGACCGTCCCGGTTCCTGCATCATATACTTTCCTTATATCCTTATACAGTGCATTCGGAAAGTATTCAGACCCCTTGACTTTTTCCACATCTTGTTAACAGGTGTGTGTGTGTGTGTGTGTGTGTGTGTGTGTGTGTGTGTGTGTGTGTGTGTGTGTGTGTGTGTGTGTGTGTGTGTGTGTGTGTGTGTGTGTCCTCCGCGGGACGGTTGAGCTAACGCAGGCTAATATGATTAGCATGAGGTTGTAAAGAACAAAAAAAATCCCAGGACACAAACATATCTGATAATGGCAGAAAGCTTAAATTCTTGCTAATCTAACTGCACTGTCCAATTTACAGTAGCTATTACAGTGAAAAAATACCATGCTATTGTTTGAGAGTGCACAATTATGAACTTGAAAATGTATTAATTAACCAATTAGGCACATTTGGGCAGTCTTGATACATCTTGAACAGATATGCAACGGTTCATTGGATCAGTCTAAAACTTTGCACATACACTGCTGCCATCTAGTGGACAAAAGCTAAATAGCGCCTGGGCTAGTTAGAATAATACATTATGGCCTTTCTCTTGCATTTCAAAGATGACGGTACAAAAGTGTTTCCTTTCAAATGTTATCAATAATATGCATATCCTTGCTTCAGGTCCTGAGCTACAGGCAGTTAGATTTGGGTATGTCATTTTGGGCGAAAATTGAAAAAAAGGTTTCCGATCCTTAAGAGGGTAACTTAAGGTACAGCAAAATTCTAAGATTGATGAAAAAACTATTGAATCAATCTACACACAATACCCCATAATGACAAAGCAAAAGCAGGTTTTTAGAAATTTCTGCAAAGAAAACCACAACAAAAATATCACATTTACATAAGTATTCAGACTCTTTACTCACTACTTTGTTGAAGGACCTTTTGCAGTGATTACAGCCTTGCGTCTTCTTGGGTATGACGCTACAAGCTTGGCACACCTGTGTATTTGGGGAGTTTCTCCCGTTCTTCTCCTCAGATCCTCTCAAGCTCTGTCAGGTTGGATGGGGAGCATCGCTACACAGCTATTTTCAGGTCTCTCCAGAGATGTTTGATCGGGTTCAAGTCAGGGCTCTGGTTGGGCAATTCAAGGACATTCAGAGACTTGTACCGAAGCCACACCTGTGTTGTCTTGGCTGTGTGTTTAGGGTCGTTGTCCTGTTGGAAGGTGAACCTTCGCCCTAGTCTGAGGTCCTGAGAGCCCTGGTGCAGGTTTTCATCAAGGATCTCTCTGTACTTTGCGCTGTTCATCTTTCCCTTGAGTTCTGTCAGATTGACCATCAGGTTCTTGGTCACCTCCCTGAGCAAGGCCCTTCTCCCCCAATTGCTCAGTTTGGCCGACGGCCAGCTCCAGGAAGAGTCTTTGTGGTTCCAAACTTCTTCCATTTAAGAATGATGCAGGCCACTGTGTTCTTGGGGACCTTCAATGCTGCAGACATATTTTGGTATGCTTCCCCAGATCTGTGCCTCGACACAATCCTGTCTCGGAGCTCTACGGACAATTCCTTCGACCACATGGCTTGGTTTTTGCTCTGACATGCACTGTCAACTGTGGGACCTTATATAGAAAGGTGTGTGCCTTTCCAAATCATGTCCAATCAATTGGATTTACCTTAAGTGTACTCCAATCAAGTTGTAGAAACATCTCAAGGATGATCAATGGAAACAGGATGCACCTGAGCTCAATTTCAAGTCTCATAGCAAAGGGTCTGAATACTTATGTAATATAATTTGCACACATTATTTTTCAACTGTTTTCGCTTTGTCATTATGGCCTATTGAGTGTAGATTGATGAGAGAACGTAACAAAATGTGGAAAAAGTCAAGGGGTCTGAATACTTTCCGAATGCACTGTATCTTAATTGAGGTATCTTAAGTCACTTTTTAAAACAAACCGAGGATTAGCCAGTGAAAACTGCCAAAGAAAGACTGTCTTTAGTGTCTTTAAACAGCATTGCAAATTATTCTGTCTCAAAGGATAGTTGATATCACTAGAGTTAAGAGGCGGGTGACTCAGAACGAGAAGATGGAGTTTAAAATAAGTTAAAAGTGTTCAGAGAATGTTGGAATTCTCCCAGAGGGGCAAAGCGGCCAGTGTTTTGCAGTCGTGTCTCTCTACAAAACACACTGCTCGACCACACAGCAAAACAGAGACGTGGGAGAGAGCGCGGGATGGAGCTTTAAAATATACAGGAGATTGAATTGATTAAATGCTGAAAAGTGCAAGTAATTCTTCCATCTCTGGGAACACACACTGCACTCCCTCCATTATTCATGGCCCTGCATTTCTCTACTCTCTCTCTCTCTCTATCCCCCTCTCTCTTTCTATCACTCTCTCTCTTTCTCCCCTTCCTTCCCTCAGTCTTGCAGTTGGCTGTCGACAAGCGATGATGAATTGCGTGCAGTTTGGTGCCTGCATTTGTTCTGTCATTATTCAATTACAGCATCCAACAGAAATCAAGCATTTGGAAGTTATTGTACTTCTGCTCTTGCATTGTGATTATTCTCCATGATATACCTTATGTGATTGTCTACCGTTCAGCCTCCGAGTTTCTTGAGGACAACAACTGTATCTCTGTACTTTACAGTGGGTAACTTTATAAGGAAATTGTTTGGTTGTATCGATAATGACAAAATTGCCACCATTACTGTTATGCAAAGAGAGTGGCTTTTCTATTGCCCTTTCAGGCTTACAACACAACCAGCTGTTCAGTAATAGCATCTTGCGTTACCTTTTCACATAGACAAATACAGCTCTGAACAAATACTCTTTACTATGCATTCTGTATGCCTCTCCTCACTCATCCTAGGCCTGAAGTAGACTTCAAATCAAATTGTATTTGTCACATGAGCTGAATACAACAGGTGTAGATCTTACCGTGAAATGCTTACTCACAAGCCCTTAACCAACAATGCAGTTCAAGCAATAAAGTTAGGAAAATATTTACTAAATAAACTAAAGTAAAAAATAAAATAAAAAGTATGCATAGATACTATGCGCTATACATAGATAATAAACAGTGAGTAACAGCAGTGTAAAAACAAAGAGGGGGGAGGGTCAATGTAAATTGTCCGGGTGGCCATTTGATTCATGTTCAGCAGTATTATGGCTTGGGGTAGACGCTGTTAAGGAGCCTTTTGGACCTAGACTTTGCGCTCCGGTATCGCTTCCCGTGCGGTAGTAGAGAGAACAGTCAACAACTTGGGCGACTCGAGTCTTTGGCAATTTTGTGAGCCTTCTTCTGATACTGCCTGGTATAGAGGTCCTGGATGGCAGGAAGCTTGGCCCTAGCGATGTACTGGGTTGTGCGCACTACCCTCTGTAGAGCTTTACAGTCGGAATCTGGGCAGTTGCTATACTAGGCAGTGATGCAACCTGTCAGGATGCTCTCAATGGTGCAGCTGTAGAACTTTTTGAGGATCTGGGGACCCATGCCAAATCTTTCCAGTCTCCTGAGGGAGGAAAAGGCATTGGCGTGCCCTCTTCATGACCTTTAATTTTGTTTGGACCATGATAGTTTGTTGGTGATGTGGACACCAAGGAACTTGAAACTCTCAACCCGCTCTACTACAGCCCCGTCGACGTGAATGGGGGTGTGTTCGTCCCTCCTTTTCCTGTAATCCACAATCCTCTTCTTTGTATTGCTCACGTTGAGGGAGAGGTTGTTGTCCTGGCACCACACTGCCAGGTCTCTGACCTCCTCCCTATAGGCTGTCTCATTGTTGTCGGTGATCAGACTCACCAACGTTGTGTCATCAGCAAACTTAGTGATGGTGTTGGTCGTGCTTGGCCACACAGTCGTGGGTGAACAGGGAGTACAGGAGGGACTGAGCACACACCCCTGAGGGGCCCCTGTGTTGAGGATCAGCGTGGCAGATGTGTTGTTTTTTACCCTTGCCACCTAGGGGTGGCCCGTCAGGAAGCCCAGGATCCAGTTGCAGAGGAAGGTGTTTAGTCCCAGGGTCCTTAGCTTAATGATGAGTTTTGAGGGCACTATGGTGTTGAATGCTGAGCTGTAGTCAATGAACAGCATTCTCACATAGGTGTTCCTTTTGTCCAGGTGAGAAAGGGCAGTGTGGAGTGTGATTGAGATTGCGTCATCTGTGGATCTGTTGGGGCAGAATGTGAATTGGAGTGGGTCTAGGGTGTCCAGGAGGATGCTGTTATTGTGAGCCTTTCAAAGCACTTCATGGCTACCGACGTGAGTTCCACGGGCGGTAATCATTTAGGCAGGTTACCTTCGCTTCCTTGGGCACAGGAACTATGGTGTCTGCTTGAAACATGTAGGTATTACAGACTCGGTCAGGGAGAGGTTGAAAATGTCAGTGAAGACACTTGACAGTTGGTCCGCACATGCTTTGAGTACACTTCTTGGTAATCTGTCTGGCCCAGTGTCTTTGTGAATGTTGACCTGTTTAAAGGTTTTGTTCACATCGGCTACCGAGAGCTTTATCACACAGTCATCCAGAACAGCTGGTGCTCTCGTGCATGCTTCAGTGTTGCTTGCCTCGAAGCGAGCATAAAAGCCATTTAGCTCGTCTGGTAGGCTCGCGTCACTGGGTTTCCCTTTGTAGTCCGTAATAGTTTGCCACATCTGACGAGCATCTGAGCCGGTGTAGTAGGATTCAATCTTAATCCTGCATTGACGCTTTGCTTGTTTGATGGTTCGTCTGAGGGCATAGCAGGATTTCTTATAAGCGTCCGGATTAGTCTCCCGCTCCTTGAAAGCGGCAGCTCTAGCCTTTAGCTCGATGCAAATGTTGCCTCTAATCCATGGCTTCTGTTTGGGATATGTAGGTATGGTCACTGTGGGGACAATGTCATCGATGCACTTATTGATGAAGCCGATGACTGATGTGGTGTACTCCTCAATGCCATCGGCATTGGTACTGGTACTTCCTGCTTTAGTTTTTGCTTGTAAGTAGGAACCAGGAGGATAGAATTGTGGTCAGATATGACAAATGGAGGGCGGGGGAAAGCTTTGTAAGCGTCTCTGTGTGTGGAGTTAAGGTGGTCTAGGTTTTTTTACCCTCTGGTTGCACATGTGGCATGCTGGTAGGAATTAGGTAAAACAGATTTAAGTTTACCTGCATTAAAGTCCCCGGCCACTAGGAGCGCCGCCTCTGGATGAGCATTTACTTCTTTGCTTATGGCCTCATACAGCTCGTTGAGTGCTGTCTTGGTGCCAGCATCGGTTTGTGGTGATAAATAGACGGCTACGGAAAATATAGATGAAAGTTCTCTTGGTAGATAGTGTGGTCTTCAGCTTATCATTAGGTACTCTACCTCAGGCGGGCAATACCTCAAGACTTAATATTAGACATCGCTCACCAGTTGTTATTAACAGATAGACACATATTACCACCCTCGTCTTACCGGACGTAGCAGTTCTGTCCTGCCGATGCACGGAAAACCCAGCCAACTGTATATTATCTGTGTCGTTGTTTATCCACGACTCGGTGAAACATAAGATATTACAGTTTTTAGTGTCCCGTTGGTAGGATAGTCTCGAACGGAGCTCATTCAGTTTATTCTCAAGTGATTGCATGTTGGCCAATAGAACGGATGGTAAAGGCGGGTTACCCACTCGCCAACAAATTCTTATAAGGCACCCCTATCTCCGCACCCTGTACCTCTGTCTTTTCTTCATGAAAATGACAGGGATTTGGGTCTGGTTTCTGAGAAACAGTATATCCTTTGCATCGGACTCATTAAAGAAAAATCTTTGTCTAGTTTGAGGTAAGTAATCGCTGTTCTGATATCCAGAAGCTCTTTTCAGTCATATGTGACGGTAGCAGCAACATTATGTACAAAATAAGTTACAAACAATGCGAAAAAACACACAAAATAGCACAGTTGGTTAGGAGCCCATAAAACGTCAATCATCGCCATTGTAACACCAAAACCTAATATAATTTACATTTAAGTCATTTAGCAGGCGCTGTTATCCAGAGCGACTTAAAGGAGCAATTATGGTTAAGTGCCTTGCTCAAGGGCACATCGGCTAATATTTCACCTTGTCGGCTCGGGGATTCAAACCAGCAATCTTTCTGTTCCTGGACCAACGCTCTTAACCGCTAGGCTACCTGTCGCCCTATGTCATGTATTTATAGGCTCCAGTTAAGACAACTATATCGTCTAAGACGATACAACAGCAGTACAACAACCACTAAACAATGTAGCTTTACATTTACAATGTCTGGGTTGGGTGATGGGGGAAAGGATCCATTAGAAGTGGTGGTAGTGCCACAGCTGGCATCCTAGTCCATGACCACCCACTGCTGTGGTAGAGATGTGCCCAGCTTAAATGTACATGGGGGATTTGTCTTAAGCCCGCAAGCAGACACATTGCAGGCCTGTGGGGGTTAATGGGGTTGAAGTGGGGACTCAAAACTCAAAGCGTTTAGATTATAACAACTCAGCTCTGATTGCTATGGGGAGATTAGTTCCCAAATGGGGGGGGGTTGAGGTCTGTGGGAGTCCGATAGGGGGTGCTAGCCATGCTACTCTGTCTGGACCCTTGGTTGTGCAGCACGGGAATGAGTTGAGAGTCTTTGGTGTTAAAGCTAAGAAGTGGATGGTTTAGTGATTATAAGGATAATTGGGGAAAACATCATTTGGTATAGCAAAGTACATGTCCTCGTCGATCACAAGGAGTGGTGTCTCATTGTAATGTCTGTTGGGTTGAGTGTGTATTTGTGCGTGTTGCTCTATGCTTGTGTGTCCAAAAATACTCGAGTGTGTGTGCATGTGTGCCTATATTCACATGCCTACACTCAAGTGGTATCTTCAAGCAGACAGACTCTGTTCCCTCTCTTCATCCCTGAAAAGTGGCTATACAAATAAAGAACATTTCCACTATCATTAGTACAGTAGCTTGGGCTTCTAGATGTTTTCATGTTCCCACAGCGGGCCCGCCACTAGACCAGTTGTTTGAAGCTGTACATTTGTGGATAACAAGGCTCTTCGAGCATGTATTTATTTATCGAAAGAGACATTTTCTCTTTCTCCCTAACTTACGCCTCTCATGCTCTGGTAAGCCTGGTGTGATGTGTTAATGAGCCACTAATGAGTCCAGCTCAGTATGAATCTCACATGGAAATCTATTTCAGCATGAAACATGGAGCACAGAGGCAATTTAAACCCACCCCGGGTCTGGGAAGGCAAGGCGCTGCGAGTTGGGACATGAGAGAGAGAGAGTGTGTGTGTGTGTGTGGGGACCGGGGGAGTTAAAGTGTACAGTGTGTGCTTGTGCGTGTCTGTGCAGTGCAGTACTGTCTATGTATGGATGTATTGGCTGGTGCGAAGGTGATAGGCACTAGTGAGGCAAAGTAGGCCTGTAAATTCAATTGGAAACAAATGAGAATGAATCACCCACATAATAGCGCTCTTGTTCCTCTGCCCAATCCAGTCTGTGTGCCCTGCAGAGAGAGCCCTCACGCCCTGGGTCTCATAGCAGACAGAGCCCTTTATATGGAGGGTACATCTGGAGAGGTCACTACTTTGAGAGAGGTCACCACTTTGAGGTGACTACTTTGTCTTTAAAGTCTTTGAAGTCTATGTGTGAAGATGAAGGACAACTCTCCCTGTCTCTCTCTTTCTAGCTTCCTCTCTCCCTCCTTGTCTCTGCTCTCTCAGGTCCAATGGAATAATCCCGTGGCCTTCTCTCCCTATCTCTCTCTCTCTCCCCCTCTCATTCTCTCTGCTCTCTCTCGCTTTCCCTCTCTCCCCCTTAAAGATGAGAGGCTGTCCTTCTCTTCAGCTGTTCTAAAGGGATGGTCCGTTTAGTCTCTCCCAGCAGGTGTTCTGTTGCTCTTTACTTATCATTTTCACCACTCTTTTACCTTTGGGAGCCCTCTAATCAATTAACTCAATTTTCTATTGAAGTATCGTCTCTCTTTGAGTTCTGCTTGATCTGAATTTAAAAGTTATAAAGAGTGCATCTATCCTAGTCAAAGTTATGGTTCAAGTTTAGTATTGAACTTGGATGATAAAAGAGTAGTCAATTTTATATTCCCATTGTGGCGTCGCTGTAAAGTTTAGGGGATATTAGACTGTGTTTCAGTGCTGAGAGTTGTCCCATTATGAACTGCTGGGAAGTCATCTTTGTTTCTCTTTTTCCTGTCTCCTTCACTTCTTGACCAAAATGCAGAGAAGGATTATCTGGGATTATCAGTTTTTCAATCCCACATTTCCCTGTTTTCGCCTCCTCCTTGACTTCTGGTTCACCCCTGAAGCATAGACATTTGATTTACCCTCACCCTTGTCTGGACAATGTTAATACTTATCCTGACACGTTATCGGAAAATCATTTTGATTCTGCTTTTAGCTACAGCTTGCAAACAGTAAATACTAGCTTTGTATCACTTCCCATCAGAAAAAACATATTTCGACAAACTTTATTTTGACAACCCAAACTTGAACTCAGTTCAATTTGAGATGCAATCGAACACCTGTCCGGGATTGAGTGCAGAGTGAGGTGTACAGTACTGCATTATGATCAAAGTGACAGTGGGCGAGGGGGCAGCTGGGGAATTGGAGCAGCAGAACAATGTCTCTTCTGCTACAAATCTGGGTCTCACCGTATGTGTGGGGGTGGTGTTAGAATAGTGATCTGTAAAGATTTGCTTCTATATTGAGGACACACGCAACACACACTTCACACGCCACATGCGAGCATTGCACACCATGCCATGGACACACGCAACATACACTTCACGCAATATTCATGGCGTCGTGGCACTTTGTGTTAGCGATACGCCATAGGTTCCACTCTCCTCGCTCTCCTCTGTAGCACGCTCAACGCTCCCATCATCAACGAGCAGAACCTGCTAAAAGCATCAGAGGCCATCAGTCTATCTGCCTCAGAGCCTGCTAATAGATGTACGTTCTTACACTCTGACCCATATGTACTCCAGTGGCGGTCAGTGCCGTTGAGGGAGGACGATTTATTTTTCATGAGCACGGCCTTATTTCAAATACAGCATGTTGGATGACTGTCATTCATATTCCATTCACCCAGTTCAATGTAACAGCGATAGTGTCACGATCGTCGTAGTGAGGAGACCAAGGCGCAGCGTGATGATAATACATCTTCTTTTTAATAACGAAGAAGACTGAACAAACTATACAAAATAACAAAACGAACATGACCGCTAAATGACACGAGTGCAGACATGCAACATCACATAGACAATAACCCACAAACCAAACGGGAAAATGGCAACCTAAATAGGATCCCCAATCAGAGACAACGATAAACAGCTGCCTCTGATTGGGAACCAATCTAGGCCACCATAGACCTACATATGCCTAGACTACACACACACACACCTAGACATACAAAAACCCTAGACAAAACAAAACAATAATATCCACCCTCGTCACACCCTGACCTGACCAAAATAATACAGAAAACATAGAATACTAAGGTCAGGGCATGACAGATAGGTTTAGGCTACTACATGATAACCACATTTTCCCTATACCCATCATGAGGTTGCTACAACCTAGCTAGCCTATGAATTAAAGTTTACAATGTAGGTACACACAGGTCGAGAGACAAATTTGAGGCGACAGACAGTGACACATGGACAGTGACATTCAAAACTGCCTTGCACACTCTTGCCTGCATCTAGCTGAAATAGGGTGTAATCATTAGTCCATAAATTGCAAACGAGACTTTCTATTGGACAAATTCAGGTATGTTTATCCCCGTTTTGTTTCCGTTTGTTAGTCAACAGAATCGGCAGAATGAATGCACCCATGATCACACGTAACACAGTTCACTTTCATAGCAGCCACGTTGTATTCCTTCCTTCTATGCACTCTCCTCCTCTCACTTTGTCCCTTCACTTGTGGACTTCAATGCACAACACATCAGCTGTATGTGACCAGGCGAAAATACCTTTCCAAGCCAAACCGCTACTCACAGCCTACATCGTTGTCCCCATATTAGCTAAAGTAACGTCATAGTCAGCATAGCTAATAGAACTAACGTGTTAGTAAACCCGCTACAATCATGCAGTAACATTAGTGTACAGTCAGTAAACAGTTACACCAGCAGGCCCCGGCGGCAATAAATTAGTTATACCAAAGCTTACGTTAACTTGGAAGAGTTCCAGTGTTGTGTTGGATAGTCATAGCCAGCTAGCTAACATAGCATCCCTCTGTTTGAGCAGGGTGTTTCAGTAGACTAAACTAGCTAACTGCATTTGCTAGCTAAGTAAGTGATACTGAAAAAATGACAATCTCTCTTGCTTCTCCTTCATTTGAGGAAATGAATTTGTTCAAAACTGTTCAACTGTTGTCTTTCTCTCTCTTTGAGTCAACTACTCACCACATTTTATACACTGCAGTGCTATCTAGCTGTAGCTTATGCTTTCAGTACTAGATTAATTCTCTGATCCTTTGATTGGGTGGACAACATGCCAGTTCATGCTGCAAGAGCTCTGATAGGCTGGAGGACGTTCTCCGGAAGTTGTCATAATAATTGTGCAAGTCTATGGAAGGGCACCATGAGCCTCCTAGGTTTTGTATTGAAGTCAATGTACCCAGAGGAAGACGGAAGCTAGCTGTCCACTGGCTACACCATTGTGCTACCCTACAGAATGCTGATGAGGCTACTGCAGACCTTCTTAGAAAAAGAATGTGTTTTAATCAATTGTTTGGTGACGTGATTATATTTAGTATAGTTTTATCTAAAAAGGAAACCTTTTTAAATGTTTTACAATTTACATTTTTATGAAATTCACTGAGGAGGATGGTCCTCCCCTTCCTCCTCTGAGAAGCCTCCACTGATGCACTAACATGACAATGGAAAGATGCACAGGTTCAAAATAGATTTGTGTCTTTTCGTGTTGCCTGAACCCTTTCTTTCCGTAAAAAGATTGCAGTTACTATATAGTCTGAAAATACAAGGGAACTCTGGTTTAATGCAATTTGGGTATTCACATTTGTTTTTAATCCCACTGTAAATCCTACTGTCATGCTTTAACTGAAGTTGAAATATGTACGTTTTTCAAAGCCTATATGCCAGTCTTACTTTCACTTTTTTTTAAAGCTGAAAAATATCCAATGCTATTAAGAATGAATACCTACCGGAGGACAATAATGAACAGACCATGTGAAACCCAGAGACAATGCTAATTCAGGCCTGCTAAACCTCTCCATTAAGCCTTTTGAGGTCCTGACAGAGGGGTTAGCATTAGCAGGCCCTGGGTGTATTTATGGGCTCTCCCTGCGGATAATTGAATATCTGTCTTGTGGTCTGATTATGGTAATAGGTCCCCGCGGTACAGCCTGTGGATGTCCTTGTGATTACAACTGCGTTGGAGACTCACAGAGTGTGCAGAGGTACCGCAGCAGCACAGCTCACTGGTGTGTGAGGACTCCTGTGGGGGAGAGATACAGCTGATAAAGTCCTAACTTGAGCCTCATAGTAAAAGAGACGCAGGGTTTGTGGGCACTGCAGCTGGCCAAGGTCACAGGGAAGTATACTCTAGGAAGGTGTGTAGGAAAACTTTGACCAAGTGCGACTGTGAATGCCTATGTGTACCTGTGTAGAATTGAATAACGAACCTAGCTAGTTTTTACATCAAGTAATTGGAGGTGAGTACTCAGTGCAATATACACAGAGTGTACAAAACATTAGTAATAGCTTCCTAATATTGAGTTGCACCCCCTTTTGCCCTCAGAACAGCGTCGATATGTCAGGGCATGGACTCTACAAGGTGTTGAAAGGGTTCCACGGGATGACGGACCATGATGACTCCAATGCTTTCTACAGTTGTGTCAAGTTAGCTGGATGTCCTTTGGGGAAACTGTTGAGCGTGAAAAACACAGCAGCGTTGCAGTTCTTGACACACTCAAACCAGTGTGCCTGGCACCTACTACCATACCCCATTCAAAGGCCCTTAAATCTTTTGTCTTGCCCATTCACCCTCTGAATGGCAGATATACACAATCCATGTCTTAATTGCCTCAATTAAAAGTCCTTCTTTATCCGGTATCCTCCCCTTCATCTACACTGACTGAAGTGGATTTAACAGGTGACGCCACTAAGAGATCTAGAGCAGATGTTCTGTACACTCAGTGTATCATTTCATTTATAATACGTTGAAGTATCTTTTGTCTCTCTGTGGTTGATCATTTTCCTTCTATTAGCAAGAGGCAAAAATCGCTGAAGCTGGAGACTTATATTTCCATCACTAACTTTAAACATCAGCTACCTGAGCAGCTAACCGATCGCTGCAGCTGTACATAGCCCAGCTGTAAATAGCCCACCCAATCTACAGTGCCTACCTCATCCCCATATTGTTTTTATTTACTTTTCCGCTCTTTTGCACACCAGTATTTCTACTTGCACATCACCATCTGCTCATCTATCACTCCCGTGTTAATTTGCTAAATTGTAATTACTTCGCTACTATGGCCTATTTATTGCCTTACCTCCGCACGCCATTTTCACACACTGTATATAGACTTAATTTTTTTCTATTGCGTTATTGACTGTACGCTTGTTTATTCCATGTGTAACTCTGTGTTGTTGTTTGTGTCGCACTGCTTTGCTTTATCTTGGCCAGGTCGCAGTTGTAAATGAGAACTTGTTCTCAACTAGTTCACCTGGTTAAATAAAGTACATTCAGACTGGTTAAAGTCTGAATGTACTGTATGTCACCAGAGAACGCGTCCGAGCGAGCAAAACAGCGCCCCTCTGTCTCTGTTTGTGAATCTCATCTATCTGATGCTGTCTGGTCAAAAATAATATGATATTGTTGACGCCCATAGCATTGAATACAAGGGAAGCAAGCAAGCATTTGGACTCCCTTGATCATTTAAAAAAACAAATAGTAGACAATCAGTGCTGAGCTAAACTGAGCGAGCTCAACTGTTAAAGGTCTTGGCACACCAAAAGAAAGCATCAAGGGAAGCCAGTTTGAATTTGGCTTCACACAAGTCACATCACCCCAAAAGCCAAAGAATCTCATTATGTTGTTGTCTTCCGGTGGCTAGCTAAATTAGCCATGGATGGAGATATGGATTTGGACTTGTAGTTTTACTTAATTCTCCGTACTGGCCAATGATTATAACAGTGATTCTGATCAACCATTAATTCATACATTGTGCCCCTGGCCTGAGGATGGAAGTTCAACATGTAGGTAGATGTAGTAGGCTGACCTGGCAAACTGAACGTGTGTACTGTATCATGACAGAATCATAGACCATTTAGGCAACATGAAAGAGGAGGATGGCATTTCTCTACAAGTAGTGTGAGTCAACATCTTTTTTCTACTTGCACACACACACACACACACACACACACACACACACACACACACACACACACACACACACACACACACACACACACACACACACACACACACACACACACACACACACACACACACACACACACACACAGAAATCAGTACCATATTTAGCTTACGTTGATTAGACTTAATTGTTTTTGGTATCTTTTAGTTGTCACTGTATTAGACTAAGCATAGCTGATTAGGTGATGTTGAAATGGTGCTGGAATAGTGGAGGCAGCGCCTGTTTTCTTTGCAACTTGCGGTAACTCTCCACGGTTCTAAATCAATAGTTGCTTAGTAGTTCAAAAATGTCAGAAACACTCATTTGCTTGACCCTGTTGTAGGTCATGTTATTGTTTGTTACATGCAATATGTTTTGTAGACTTCACCGGAGAGATGTTGCTCTCCGGTTTTGTGATGAAACAAAGGTGTGGTAGACTTTATTCTGCCACTGTGTGTTCTTATCATCTCGGCCTTTAGGCCTGTATATCACAGTGTCAAGGCATATGAACTAACAGGTTATAGAGCAAACAATGCAATTATCGCAACACATAGGTTGTAAAATAGCTTTTTATTCCTGGCTTGGCTGCCCAGGTGATTTTAAACACAGATTATAAGCCTTTGGCCCAACGGAGTGAGATCATGTCATCCTACCTATGGCAGTAATATGTGCACATGCACATGTGTGTGTGGTAGAGTGTGTGCCACTGCACACATGCATACATTCTCACTCTCACGTACAGTCGTGGCCAAAGGTTTTGAGAATGACACAAATATTAATTTTCACAAAGTCTGCTGCCTCAGTTTGTATGATGGCAATTTGCATATACTCCAGAATGTTATGAAGAGGGATTAGATGAATTGCAATTAATTGCAAAGTCCCTCTTTGCCATGCAAATTAACTGAATCCCCCAAAAACATTTCCACTGCATATCAGCCCTGTCACAAAAGGACCAGCTGACATCATGCCAGTGATTCTCTCGTTAACACAGGTGTGAGTGTTGACGAGGACAAGGCTGGAGATCACTCTGTCATGCTGATTGAGTTCGAATAACAGACTGGAAGCTTCAAAAGGAGGGTGGTGCTCGGAATCATTGTTCTTCCTCTGTCAAACATGGTTACCTGCAAGGAAACGCGTGCCGTCATCATTGCTTTGCACAAAAAGGGCTTCACAGGCAAGGATATTGCTGCCAGTAAGATTGCACCTAAATCAATCATTTATCGGATTATCAAGAACTTCAAGGAGAGCGGTCCAATTGTTGTTAAGAAGGCTTCAGGGCGCCCAAGAAAGTCCAGCAAGCGCCAGGACCGTCTCCTAAAGTTGATTCAGCTACGGGATCGTGGCACTACTAGTACAGAGCTTGCTCAGGAATGGCAGCAGGCAGGTGTGAGTCCATCTGCACGCACAGTGAGACCGAAGACTTTTGGAGGATGGCCTGGTGTCAAGATGGGCAGTAAAGGAGCCACTTCTCTCCAGGAAAAACATCAGGGACAGACTGATATTCTGCAAAAGGTACAGGGAATGGACTGCTGAGGACTGGGGTAAAGTCATTTTCTCTGATGAATCCCCTTTGCGATTGTTTGTGTCATCCGGAAAAAAGCTTGTCTGGAGAAGACAAGGTGAGCGCTACCATCAGTCCTGTGTCATGCCAACAGTAAAGCATCCTGAGACCATTCATGTGTGGGGTTGCTTCTCAGCCAAGGGAGTGGGCTCACTCACAATTTTGCCTAAGAACAAAGCCATGAATTAAGAAGGGTACCAACACATCCTCCGAGAGCAACTTCTCCCAACCATCAAGGAACAGTTTGGTGACGAACAATGCCTTTTCCAATATGATGGAGCACCTTACTATAAGGCAAAAGTGATAACTAAGTGGCTCGGGGAACAAAACATCAATATTTTGGGTCCATGGCCAGGAAACTCCCCAGACCTTAATCTCATTGAGAACTTGTGGTCAATCCTCAAGAGGCGGGTGCACAAACAAAAACCCACAAATTCTGACAAACTCCAAGCATTGATTATGCAAGAATGGGCTGCCATCAGTCAGGATGTGGCCCAGATGTTAATTGACAGCATGCCAGGGCGGATTGCAGGTGGTCTTGAAAAAGAAGGGTCAACACTGCAAATATTGACTCATTGCATCAACTTCATGTAATTGTCAATAAAAGCCTTTGACACTTATGAAATGCTTGTAATTATACTTCAGCATTCCATAGTAACATCTGACAAAAATATCTAAAGACACTGAGGCAGCAGACTTTGTGAAAATGTATATTTGTGTCATTCTCAAAAGTTTTGGCCACAACTGTACACACATGGCACACACACACACACACACACACACCACATGTGCTCGGAGACCGCTGTGCTCTTTTTGAGCTTAAATGCCTGCATCATGTGACAGGCCCTGGAGTCACCAGCTCTCAAATAAAGTGTGTCTGTATGTTTTGTGAATCTCTGACTGTGTGTGTTTTTCTCTGTGTGTGTATTTCGATCTGTGTGGGTGTGTATTTCTATGTGTGAGCGTGTGTATGTGTGTTCTGTGCGGTATGAGCAATTGTGTGTGTGCCTGTGCCCTGTACGGCCCTTCCTTGCTCCCTGTTGTGTAAAAGCCGAGCGTGATGAGTAACCTTGCCTAAGACCTGAAAACGGGTGTTAGCTCCCTAAGTCAATGCCTAGAGCTTTAGCTCAGAGGGTTAAAGCAGTCTACATTTCAGAAAGAAAGAAAAAAAGACTAGAGCGTTGGTAAAAGATGAATAGAACTACACTAGTCTAGCCATTTCTCCCCTCAGCTTGGCTCCATGACTCATTTCGGGGCATTAAAGAGCGCGGAGCGACCGGCTGACATAGGATGCAAACAGCAGGAAAACAATAAAAGAGCCTTGTTAAGAGTTGTATTACCATTTTCTCCTCTGCAGACTGGAGAATATCACACCGTGTGCCCGAGTCTCCATAATGGAGCTGAAATAGTGCCGTTTCCCCCCCTGACACCTTAAAAAGACTTTGAGCCATTTTGAATCCCATCAAAACCACCATGATATTATTGATCGTCTTCATAGCAAGACAAGGGGAAAAAGAACAAGTCAAGGGAGAGAATTTGAGGTTTGTGCACACAAAACCGAGGCCCACTTTTGTTTCCAACCCTGTCTTTTTCCTTGTAGATTTGTAGGGGTCATATATCCAGTAACCTCTCTCTGTTCTTTTGTTGAAAGATTTAAATGACTAGCTAGCCCATGACTGAACAGATACTATTTCCAAAGCCATTCATCATAATGGAGTAGTACTTGTGAGGGGGAGATTCCAGAGGAGATGTTGAAGTCGGAAGTTTACATACACCTTAGCCAAATAAATTTAAACTCAGTTTTTCACAATTCCTGACATTTAATCCGAGTAAAAAATCCCTGTCTTAGGTCAGTTAGGATCACCACTTTATTTTAAGAATGTGAAATGTCAGAATAACAGTAGAGAGAATGATTTCTTTCAGCTTTTATTTCTTTCATCACATTCCCAGTGGGTCAGAAGTTTACATACACTCAATTAGTATTTGGTAGCATTGCCTTTAAATTGTTTAACTTGGGTCAAACGTTTTGGGTAGTCTTCCACAAGCTACCCACAATAAGTTGGCCCATTCCTCCTGACAGAGCAGGTGTAACTGAGTCAGGTTTGTAGGCCTCCTTGCTCACACACGCTTTTTCAGTTCTGCCCACAAATGTTCTATGGGATTGAGGTCAGGGCTTTGTGATGGCCACTCCAATACCTTGACTTTGTTGTCCTTAAAACTTCTTCTTAATAGGGGGCGCTATTTTCACTTTGGGAAAAAATCATGCCCAAATTAAACGGCCTCGTACTCTGTTCTAGATCATACAATATGCATATTATTATTACTATTGGATAGAAAACACTCTGAAGTTTCTAAAACTGTTTGAATTATATCTGTGAGTAAAACAGAACTCATTTGGCAGCAAACTTCCAAACAGGAAGTGAAAATTCTGAAAATGGGGCTCTGTGTCAGGGCCTGCCTATTCAACTGTCTTATATTTATGGATCTGTATGCACTTCATACGCCTTCCACTAGATGTCAACAGGCAGTAGAATGTTGAATGGGGTTTCTAGCTTGATGTGAGACCGAATGAGAGCTTTTGGAGTGACAGGTCCGCCTTATTGGCAGTATTCAACTGCGCACCAGGGAACCCCACATTGTCTTCTGAAATGCGTTAGGTATACACGACGAAATGCTCCGGCTCGGACTTTATTGGATACATATGAGAAAAACATCATAAAGATGGATTTTCAACTGAGTTTGACCAGTTTATTCGACGTTTATTGTGAATTTTGGAATTTTTTGTTCCATGCGCCAAGAGTTCTTGGACATGTGCGCTCCACATGGCTAGCCAAAGTTGCTAATTCGACAGAAGAAATGGACATTCTAAAACAAAACAACGATTTATTCTGGAACTAGGACTCCTTGCACTACATTCTGATGGAAGATCATCAAAGGTAAGAGAATATTTATGATGTTATTTCGTATTTTTGTGGTTAATGTTGGCTCCAACAAGGCGGAGAATTGCTGGGCGCTGTCTCACAATATTGCATGCTGTACGTTGTACTAAAGTTATTTTTTTAAATCTAACACAGCGGTTGCATTAAGAACCAGTGTATCTTTCATTTGCTGTACAACATGTATTTTTTAGTAAAGTTTATGATTAGTTTTTTGGTTAGATTACGTGACTGTCCAAAATTTCTCCGGACAATTTGGTGCATTATGGCTACGTATTCACAATGTAAAACCACGATTTGTAGCTCTAAATATGCACATTTTAGAACAAAACATAAATGTATTGTATAACATGATGTTATAAGACTGTCATCTGATGAAGTTGTTCAAAGGTTAGTGATTAATTTTATCTCTATTTGTGGGTTTTGTGAAAGCTATGTTGGCGGTGAAAACATGGTGAAAACATGGCATTGTGTGTTTTGGCTATTGTGGTGAGCTAATATAAATATATATTGCGTTTTCGCTGTAAAACATTTTGAAATCGGAAATGATGGCTGGATTCACAAGATGTTTATCTTTCATTTGCTGTATTGGACTTGTGATTTCATGAAATTATATTATATGATATCCCTGTGGCGCTAGGCTAGGCTATGCTAGTCAGCTTTTTTGATGAGGAGGATCCCGGATCCGGGAGGGTGAAGCGGTAGACAGTTATATTTTGGTTTCATCAGACCAGAGGACATTTCTCCAAAGAGTACGATCTTTGTCCCCATGTGTAGTTGCAAACCATAGTCTGGCTTTTTTATGGCGTTTTTTGGAGCAGTGGCTTCTTCCTTGCTGAGTGGCCTTTCAGATTATGTCGATATAGGACTTGTTTTACTGTGGATATAGATACTTTTGTACCTGTTTCCTCCAGCATTTTCACAAGGTCCTTTGCTGTTGTTCTGGGATTGATTTGCACTTTTCGCACCAAAGTACGTTCATCTCTAGGAGACCGAACGCGTCTCCTTCCTGAGCGGTATGATGGCTGCGTGGTCCCATTTACATTTACATTTAAGTCATTTAGCAGACGCTCTTATCCAGAGCGACTTACAAATTGGTGCATTCACCTTATGATATCCAGTGGAACAACCACTTTACAATAGTGCATCTAACTCTTTTAAGGGGGGGGGGGTTAGAAGGATTACTTTATCCTATCCTAGGTATTCCTTAAAGAGGTGGGGTTTCAGGTGTCTCCGGAAGGTGGTGATTGACTCCGCTGACCTGGCGTCGTGAGGGAGTTTGTTCCACCATTGGGGTGCCAGAGCAGCGAACAGTTTTGACTGGGCTGAGCGGGAACTGTACTTCCTCAGAGGTAGGGAGGCGAGCAGGCCAGAGGTGGATGAACGCAGTGCCCTTGTTTGGGTGTAGGGCCTGATCAGAGCCTGAAGGTATGGGGGTGCCGTTCCCCTCACAGCTCCGTAGGCAAGCACCATGGTCTTGTAGCGGATGCGAGCTTCAACTGGAAGCCAGTGGAGAGAGCGGAGGAGCGGGGTGACGTGAGAGAACTTGGGAAAGTTGAACACCAGACGGGCTGCGGCGTTCTGGATGAGTTGTAGGGGTTTAATGGCACAGGCAGGGAGCCCAGCCAACAGCGAGTTGCAGTAATCCAGACGGGAGATGACAAGTGCCTGGATTAGGACCTGCGCCGCTTCCTGCGTGAGGCAGGGTCGTACTCTGCGAATGTTGTAGAGCATGAACCTACAGGAACGGGTCACCGCCTTGATGTTAGTTGAGAACGACAGGGTGTTGTCCAGGATCACGCCAAGGTTCTTAGCACTCTGGGAGGAGGACACAATGGAGTTGTCAACCGTGATGGCGAGATCATGGAACGGGCAGTCCTTCCCCGGGAGGAAGAGCAGCTCCGTCTTGCCGAGGTTCAGCTTGAGGTGGTGATCCGTCATCCACACTGATATGTCTGCCAGACATGCAGAGATGCGATTCACCACCTGGTTATCAGAGGGGGGAAAGGAGAAGATTAATTGTGTGTCGTCTGCATAGCAATGATAGGAGAGACCATGTGAGGATATGACAGAGCCAAGTGACTTGGTGTATAGCGAGAATAGGAGAGGGCCTAGAACAGAGCCCTGGGGGACACCAGTGGTGAGAGCACGTGGTGCGGAGACAGATTCTCGCCACGCCACCTGGTAGGAGCGACCTGTCAGGTAGGACGCAATCCAAGCGTGGGCCGCGCCGGAGATGCCCAGCTCGGAGAGGGTGGAGAGGAGGATCTGATGGTTCACAGTATCAAAGGCAGCCGATAGGTCTAGAAGGATGAGAGCAGAGGAGAGAGAGTTAGCTTTAGCAGTGCGGAGCGCCTCCGTGACACAGAGAAGAGCAGTCTCAGTTGAATGACTAGTCTTGAAACCTGACTGATTTGGATCAAGAAGGTCATTCTGAGAGAGATAGCAGGAGAGCTGGCCAAGGACGGCACGTTCAAGAGTTTTGGAGAGAAAAGAAAGAAGGGATACTGGTCTGTAGTTGTTGACATCGGAGGGATCGAGTGTAGGTTTTTTCAGAAGGGGTGCAACTCTCGCTCTCTTGAAGACGGAAGGGACGTAGCCAGCGGTCAAGGATGAGTTGATGAGCGAGGTGAGGTAAGGGAGAAGGTCTCCGGAAATGGTCTGGAGAAGAGAGGAGGGGATAGGGTCAAGCGGGCAGGTTGTTGGGCGGCCGGCCGTCACAAGACGCGAGATTTCATCTGGAGAGAGAGGGGAGAAAGAGGTCAAAGCACAGGGTAGGGCAGTGTGAGCAGAACCAGCGGTGTCGTTTGACTTAGCAAACGAGGATCGGATGTCGTCGACCTTCTTTTCAAAATGGTTGACAAAGTCATCAGCAGAGAGGGAGGAGGGGGGAGGAGGGGGAGGAGGATTCAGGAGGGAGGAGAAGGTGGCAAAGAGCTTCCTAGGGTTAGAGGCAGATGCTTGGAATTTAGAGTGGTAGAAATTGGCTTTAGCAGCAGAGACAGAAGAGGAGAATGTAGAGAGGAGGGAGTGAAAGGATGCCAGGTCCGCAGGGAGGCGAGTTTTCCTCCATTTCCGCTCGGCTGCCCGGAGCCCTGTTCTGTGAGCTCGCAATGAGTCGTCGAGCCACGGAGCAGGAGGGGAGGACCGAGCCGGCCTGGAGGATAGGGGACATAGAGAGTCAAAGGATGCAGAAAGGGAGGAGAGGAGGGTTGAGGAGGCAGAATCAGGAGATAGGTTGGAGAAGGTTTGAGCAGAGGGAAGAGATGATAGGATGGAAGAGGAGAGAGTAGCGGGGGAGAGAGAGCGAAGGTTGGGACGGCGCGATACCATCCGAGTAGGGGCAGTGTGGGAAGTGTTGGATGAGAGCGAGAGGGAAAAGGATACAAGGTAGTGGTCGGAGACTTGGAGGGGAGTTGCAATGAGATTAGTGGAAGAACAGCATCTAGTAAAGATGAGGTCAAGCGTATTGCCTGCCTTGTGAGTAGGGGGGGAAGGTGAGAGGGTGAGGTCAAAAGAGGAGAGGAGTGGAAAGAAGGAGGCAGAGAGGAATGAGTCAAAGGTAGACGTGGGGAGGTTAAAGTCACCCAGAACTGTGAGAGGTGAGCCATCCTCAGGAAAGGAACTTATCAGGGCGTCAAGCTCATTGATGAACTCTCCAAGGGAACCTGGAGGGCGATAAATGATAAGGATGTTAAGCTTGAAAGGGCTGGTAACTGTGACAGCATGGAATTCAAAGGAGGCGATAGACAGATGGGTCAGGGGAGAAAGAGAGAATGTCCACTTGGGAGAGATGAGGATCCCAGTGCCACCACCCCGCTGACCAGAAGCTCTCGGGGTGTGCGAGAACACGTGGGCAGACGAGGAGAGAGCAGTAGGAGTAGCAGTGTTATCAGTGGTAATCCATGTTTCCGTCAGTGCCAAGAAGTCGAGGGACTGGAGGGAAGCATAGGCTGAGATGAACTCTGCCTTGTTGGCCGCAGATCGGCAGTTCCAGAGGCTGCCTGAGACCTGGAACTCCACGTGGGTCGTGCGCGCTGGGACCACCAGGTTAGAGTAGCAGCGGCCACGCGGTGTGAAGCGTTTGTATGGTCTGTGCAGAGAGGAGAGAACAGGGATAGACAGACACATAGTTGACAGGCTACAGAAGAGGCTACGCTAATGCAAAGGAGATTGGAATGACAAGTGGACTACACGTCTCGAATGTTCAGAAAGTTAAGCTTACGTTGCAAAAAATCTTATTGACTAAAATGATATAGTACTGCTGGCTGGTGAAATAGGCTAGCTAGCAGTGGCTGCGTTGTTGACTTTGTTTGAAAGTGTAGCTGGCTAGGTAACCTCTAACTGGCTAGGTAACCTCGACAATTACTCTAGACTACACAATTATCTTGGATACAAAGACGGCTATGTAGCCAGCTAAGATCAAACAAATCAAACTGTTGTACTGTAATGAAATGAAATGTAATACTACCTGTAATACTACCTGTGGAGCAAAGCGGAATGCAACTACTCGCTCCAAACCAAACCGGAAGTGCGTATCGTAGAGGGAGAGGCAATAGAAGTGTTGTTTCTTGTATTATTGTCTTTTGTGTCTTTAGAGGACTGCTTCACCTTAATGTCCCCTTTCCCTTTTCTTCTGTCCTTATTTTGTCCCACTTTGTCCCTTCTTTGTCCCTTCTTCTCTTCTGCCAACTAGACACTCCTTGTTAGCTAGCTAGCTTCTTTCAGGAATGTCCCTAGCAACTGCCTAGCAACAGGTAAACAACTTAGCTAGCTAAGAAAACGGTATAATTTTATGAAAAATTGTTACTTTTTCAAAAGCCTTTCTTCTTTGTTTGCTGCTTGTTTGGTCTCCTATTCAGTTTGCAGTTTTCTTTTGATTTTTTTTCGATGTACTTTACTCTAAAAAAAACATTTAAATTTCAATATTTGTAGGAGCTCATCTTTTCAGCTGCTGCTGCTTAATTTGGAACTCCGGAATTTTAATTGTCCCGTTTGGAAATTGCTCCCAAGGATGAACCAGACTTGTGTAGATCTACCATTTTCTTTCTGAGGTCTTGGCTGATTTCTTTTGATTTCCACATGATGTCAAGCAAAGAGGCACTGAGTTTGAAGGTAGGCCTTGAAATACATCCACAGGTACACATCCAATTGACTCAAACGATGTCAATTAGCCTATCAGAAGCTTCTAAAGCCATGACATCATTTTCTGGAATTTTCCAAGCTGTTTAAAGGCACAGTCAACTTAGTGTATGTAAACTTCTGACCCACTGGAATTGTGATGCAGTGAATTATATTTAAAATAATCTGTCTGTAAACAATTGTTGGAAAAATGACTTGTGTCATGCACAAAGTAGATGTCCTAGCCAACTTGCCAAAAATAGAGTTTGTTAACAAGAAATTTGGGGAGTGGTTGAAAAACAAGTTTTAATGACTCCAACCTGAGTGTATGTAAACTTCCTAATTCAACTGTAGCTTGTAGATGGAGATCTTTGTTATTACTGTTATCCCAACACAGGGATTGTTGTTATTTTCCATGCAGTGGGGAATAGTGGGGAGAAAATGGGATTCCTTTTTGGTGCTTTTCCCTCTTTTCCCCCCCATTCCAGAAGACGTGGAATGGGAACAATCTTCCTTTGCGTTCACGGAGGTCAGCAGGGACATGGACAAACAGGGAGGAGAAAGAAGAGTGGGAGGGGAGACGAGGATGGCATACGTACTGATGTCGAGAGATTCCAGGTAAGGGCGTAACCTCCTTGATTCGGTCACGGTAACGTTTAAGCAACGTTATCTCGCCGGCACAGACTGTTAGAGTCCAGCAAGGATATTAGCTCCACATTAGCAGGACTGAGACAGTTGGACACACTTGTTGAAAAAGTCCTCTTAGGAGTAGCTTTGCTCTCCCTGTGCGTGTGCATGTGTGTGTTGTGCGCATGTGCATATGTGTCCGTGACCAAAGGTCTCATGCATGCCAAATGAAACTAAGGGAGCATTTGGACATCAATGCCTACTCCAGAAATTGTGCATCCCCAGCACTGTCTGTGCGTATGTATCTATTTGTATGTGAGAGATATAGAGCGAGCCTGGGAAGGGGTGTGGGCGTACGGGCCAGGGAGGATGTATATATTTAGCCCTCTGCATGTTTTACCTCCTCAGGTCAGCTCACAGGGGGCCCGGTAGGGCGGATGGATTAAAGTTACCGTTGAGTTTGATACATGATTTATGCATATCCTGCCCACCATGCAACGCACCAGGCCAGTTATTCAGTCTCCAGTGACTGAGCACTCTGCAATTAGATCCAAACGCTCCCTTATTTAGGGATTAAGGTGAGTGGAGGTGAACTAGGATGAAGTATGTACACTGTACGGATCCAAATAGATTATAAATCATGGATTTCGCCAGCACCAGGAGTATCACTTTGTTGTTGTGTGCTAAATCCGTTAAATAGATTAAGTGATGATGGGGGAAGTTTGCCCAGGGAAGCTGGGTGGTGATGACTGTGTATGCATGATGATATTGGGTGCATGTGTGAGCAGGGGTAGAGAGAGTAGGCCTGTGCGTTTATTGCAGTTTGTGTCAGTGGGTGATTCCGTGGGTGATTTTTTGGCAGTGTGATTAGATATATATGTGTGTGTGTGTGTGTGTGTGTGTGTGTGTGTGTGTGTGTGTGTGTGTGTGTGTGTGTGTGTGTGTGTGTGTGTGTGTGTGTGTGTGTGTGTGTGTGTGTGTGTGTGTGTGTGTGTGTGTGAAAGAGCATTTATGGGTGTGAGTAGTGTCCCACTGGGCACACACTGCTTGAATCAATGTTGTTTCCAAGTCATTTCAATGAAATTACAATGAACAAACATGGAATAGATGTTGAATTGACGTCTGTGCCCAGTGGGTTGTGTGATAGTGTGTGTGCACCATCCTCCCAGTCATTGGCGGCCGAGACGGGTTCATCTCACCCACATGAACAGATGCCATAGGGACAGACGGACACAGTGCCAACCTGACACTGGGCATCGGTGCTGGGCAAGGGTAACCTTCCTAGTTTACCCCTAGTCCTGCCTGCCAGGAGGGGAGCTGTGCCATTGAGCGGCTTCCCCCTCCCCTCCTCCACCCACCCACCCAATTTACCCTGAACCCAGCTGCCAGAGTGCATAAGCCAGCGATAGAGGGAGAGAGAGCTAAAGAGAGAGAGATGGAGTGTGTGTGTGTGTGTGTTTTTTATGGGGGGGGGGGGTCAGAGAGTGAGAGACAGATACAAAGTCGGATTTTGAGAGAGGGGGTTGGGGGAGAGAGAGTAATAGAACATGGAGATTGAAACAGTGAGATCCAAATTAGAGAGAGACAGGGGTGTAGTGTGAGAGATAAGCAGCATGTTATTATGCACACCTGTTTAAAATGGTATGCACGTGTTCAGTGTGTGATATTGGAAATATGTATCTGATTGGATGTGCATATCTTAATTGGCAGGCCCTCATTGGTTGTTGGCCAGGGTATTCAAGTGTGCTAACTTTGAGGGGGTGCAGATGGACTCGGCTATGTTGTATCCGCTGTCATGTTGGAGACCATCTTTGTGACTGTAGAGTTTCTCTTTGCAATAAAGGGTATATAGAGAGAGAAGAAGAGAGAAAAGTGGAGAAAGGGAAATGTTTGCAGCATCAGTAACACCCTCGTAGGTTTGCATGCAGGGCCTTCTCATGATTGTGTCTCATTGGCAACCACAACTGGGCTCGGCTACTGTAAGTGTAGCAGCAAATTGTGGGCCAAAAAACTGCTGTCAAAGAATAACCCTGATTATTACACCACCAGTCACGATCCGCAGAAGGTGAGCCAGGAAATTCTTACTCAAAATGAACAATAGGCCCATAGGGCTGCCATCCACAGTAACCACAGACCATCCAAACTGCACGGATCCAAACCACTTTCGATAAGTGCCTATGTCTCATTGCGAGAAGGATATTACTCACATCTCTTTCTCTATCCTAAAACACACTTTTCAGACCAGAGTATGTGTCCATAGACTAATCATAATAACCAGAGACTACCACGTATGTTTAAACATTGCACATCACAAATTGTCATCCATTCCCATTAAACCGACTAGATGTGGACATAACCGGCTTACGTAGCAAAATTTGAAACTGTGTTTTTTTTTACATTGGATTAAAGTAGGGACTAGAAAATAGTATATCATACACTGCAGTTGAGGAACCATGAGAAAGTAATTCTGCTTTGAAAGTTGATGAACTTGTAACCTCACTTTTGAGAAAATGGCCCTTGAATGGTTTGATACACCTACTGGAAAGCTCTTTTTTGTCTACACCCATTCAACATCGTTCACACCCTCTAAAGCCTTATCCCCACCCATCTCTTTAAGAATTCACATGTGAGGCCATGTACTAAACAACAAAAGATTTCAAGACTAAAGGCTGGTTTATACTACGGGTGTGTTCGTCCATTTAATCTGGAGTGCCAGTGTGCTCTGAGCGTTTGTAAACTCAGAGCTTTGTCAGATTGTACGTTTGTAAATTCAAAGCGTTTCGCTCTCGTAGCGTTCAGAGCGCACACTGGTCACTCTGGCCGAGGAGTAGGGTTGATACGAACGTTCTGACCTAACAACAGCAGTCAATCATCCAAGCTAACTGACTAACGTTGGCTAGCTTACAAGCTACTTCCAGACACATAATGAGAGAACACCCCACTCTAACCATTTTACTCACCCTAGCAGAGCTGGTTAGGCTGTTTTTATGTTATCCAGAGCGTTGGTGACTGCAACTATGCTTCTGGCAACAATTTTATTATGCTTTTTTGCCAACGTTCGTAAATTCGTCAGTTATTCTGTGCTTTGGCACACTCAGACGAGGGTGTTCTGAAATCGGAGTAGATAGCCAGAGCAAATTTACCAGCAACTTCTATCGACAGTTGTCGCAGTGACATCATGAACATTCTATTGAAATGTTTACATGCATAGTGGAGTCTTGTTTAGCTAGCTAGCTAAACAGTGAACCATAATCCCAACTCAACGTTACTACCCTGCATGAATCTGCAGGTAGCTAACCAATCAGGTTCAATGTTAGCTAGCTAACATTAGGCTATAACTAGCAATGCAAATGGCTCTGAGATATGAATAATACTACTACACAGATCATACATGTAACACTAGCTAGCGAGCCAGCCAGCTAACACTAGCTAGCTAGCTAACAGTACACTTTAACTTGTAATGAAAATGACTTTCTGACAAAATTAGAAACGTATAATATTTCAAAATGCTGCTAGATACTCTCTCTTACATGTAGACATGTATTTAAGCTTCTCCCTCTCTGTCATGGATGCCATGGTTGCTCTTAGTTTGAAGAACTCGTAATTTAAATGTTTTATTCATATTGACAGATGGCGTGCAAGTTTGTTATTAAGGCACATGAAAGTTCACATGTTACAGTGGGCACTTCCGCCAAAAAACACGTTGATAAAAAAACTAAAGTTTACATTCAAATGGCTCTCCTGTGAAGTAGTGACGCGCGACATAAAGTGCGCCTAGTTTCCTGAAACGAGTCACATATAAAAATGGAGCTAATTCCCATTGTACAGTAAAGTAGCTCTTTCCTGGAATAGTACTATCTCCAACAGTGGTGTAGTGGTGCCTGGAGAAGTGGGTATACTCTAATTTGCCCAAAATTTCCCAAATGGCCAGCCCGGTGAAGGAAAGGCGCCCTGTGTAAAAAGTTATATGACAAACAGTGACATGTACTCTGAATGACCTAAAGTTATAAATCACATATTGGTCTTTCACGGGGAGAATTCCCGTGCTACAGACGGCTATATCGGTCTCCTAATACAGGACTAGTAAAGGCTCAGTGCACTGCTTTTGTGAATATATTTTTTTCAATAAATCGTTGATTTAAAATATATATATGATTTGTCATGGGGTGCTGCTATCAGAGATCAAGGTAAGACCCAGATGCAGACTGTCAAAGTAACTATGTTTAATGTTCCAACAGAGGCAAGTTGTAGACAGGTCAAGGCAGGCAGAGGTCGTTAATCCAGACGGAGGCAGAGGTACCGGTCGGCAGGCAGGCTCAGGGTCGTGGGCAGGCAGAGTGGTCAGGCAGGCGGGCTCAGAGACAGGACAGGCAAGGGTCAAGACGGGGAGAAATAGCAAAAAGAGAATAGAAGCAGGAGTACGGGAAAATACACTGGTTGACTTGAAAAACATACAAGATGAACTGGCAACAAACAGACAGAGAACACAGGTAAAAATACACAGGGGATAATGGGGAAGAGGGGCGACACCTGGAAAGGGGGGTGGAGACAATCACAAGGACAGGTGAAACAGATCAGGGCGTGACAGCTGCAGCACCTTCCCTTACTTCCCGCGTCTATGCTAGCACTGTTGTTTGGTTAGCGGTGTTTATGTAGCACACATGAGATGAAGTTTACATAACAAATGGCTACTGGATTGATGCAAACAATCATGATATAATTCTGCCAGGTAGGAAGACTACTTTGTAGCTAGTTAACATTTAATTGCAAAACGTTTTTGGGAAAGCCTTTCCATCTACCAGAAGAGGATTAGGCCTATCATTAGCACCACTATATTTTTTTCCTGTTCCTTAATTGTTTGAAACCTGGACGTTTTACTTCATATTATGAGGCATTTCTTACCTTTCATCAAAGTAGCAAAGTCATAATCTGACCATTGAAATGTTGATGGAAATATATTTTATCATCACATGTTTTTCTTTTCAACTTTCTTTCATTGTCTAGCAGCCATGATAGTTGTTGCATCTTTAGATCTCCACCCTTTTTAAAAATTTCTAACGGATATTTCCATCTCTGTCCATGAAACCGCTCACATGTACGGTTTGCATTTTAGAATTTGGAACATCCCACTGGTCCAGATTGGCCCGGACAGGATTCTTCTCTCCTGACCCTCCAGCTGTGACCCATATTTCCCAGTGTATCTGTTGGTCAAAAGATCCATCCCATCTGGGCCCCCGAGCTCACTAACTCAGGACGCAAATAACCCCACTATAATACACATGCAGCGGTTCAGCATTAATATATGAAATAATTTGTTGTGTGAATCCAGAGATCTATAATCTCTGTGGTTGGTCTAGTGGAATGAACAGAGCTGCTGCTGCTGTTTTCAGGGGAAAAGAGCGCTACTATTAAGACAAAGAGGCTAAATGGAGCTACCATCCCCCTACCCCCTCAGCCGTCACACATGTATGTGTGCGTACACATGCACATATGCACATACACACTTACATAAATGTGAAGTAAGAGCACAAGTGCAAGGCACTAGGATAATGTAGTGTAATGACAGACACTGCACTGTAATTGTGTGTGTGTGTGTGTGTGTGTGTGTGTGTGTGTGTGTGTGTGTGTGTGTGTGTGTGTGTGTGTGTGTGTGTGTGTGTGTGTGTGTGTGTGTGTGTGTGTGTGTGTGTGTGTGTGTGTGTGTGTGTGTACTCGTGGGCAAAAAAGGCAATTAGTGTGCGACTGGTCAGTATTTGAGAGCATTTCAATTTCCCAGTGTGCGCCTGTGTGTCCTTTTCAGTCTGTGTAAATGGTGAATGGCGTGTCTGTGACGCGTCCATCCAGACAGGAAATGGTCAGGTCTGGGCAGCGGCGGCTCTGGCCCAACGTGACAGAGCACAGCACGGTAACTTCCTGCGTCTGCCTATCGTACGGACATCATCACCGCCCGCCAAGCTCGCCGCATAATCACATCAGCAGCTGTAATAGGGGGAAGAGAGAGTGACAAATCTCGTTACAGATGCAGACTCAGTCTGTTTTTATGTAGCTGGCCTCTTATTTATTTCCCTCAATGATGATTCATGTTTTGCTGTGGGAGAAGTAATGTGATAAGCGGCCGGGGGCTGTGCTGACGCTGGCTCGAGGGACAGAACACAGTTGTTGTCCAGCTTGTTCATTCAGAATGCCGCAGAGGGTGACGTCACCTCTCGCTCTTTGCCTCTTTCTCATACGTCTTAGTCAGTGTATGGTGTCAGTGTGTGTGGGCATTATGACCAATGCCTCCTTCATGGTGAGTGTTGAAGAGGCTGGAATGAAGGATAATAGCTCTCTTTACACACTGTAACAATTTGGTTTCGTTTCAAAACTTTGGAAAGCACATAGTCGTAGAAGTAGTGCTGGACTCATCGCTGGATCAGCACTCCTACAGGGAAACAGAGTCAGGTCCAATAAATATATGCCGAACAAAAATATAAACACAACATGTAAAGTGTTGGTCCCATGTTTCATGAGCTGAAATAAAAGATCCCCAAAATGTTCCATACGTACAAAAAGCGTATTTTTTTCAAATTTTGTGCTCAAATTTGTTTACATCCCTGTTTAGTGAGCGTTTCTTCTTTGCCAAGATAATCCATCCACCTGACAGGTGTGGCATATTAAGAAGCTGAATAAACAGCATGATCATTACACAGGTGCAGCTTGTGCTGGGGACAATAAAAGGTCACTCTAAAATGTGCAGTTTTGCCATACAACACAATGCCACAGTTTTGAGGGAGCATGCAATTGGCATGCTGACTGCAGGATTGTCCACCAGAGCTGTTACCAGATAATGTAATGTTCATTTCCCTAGCATAAGCCGCCTCTAATGTTGTTTCAGAGAATTTGGCAGTATGTCCAAACAGCCTCACAACCGCAGACCACGTGTAACCACGCCCGCCCAGGACCTCCACATTCGGTTTCTTCACCTTGGGATCGTCTGAGACCAGTCACCTGAACAGCTGCTGAAACTGTGGGTTTGCACAACCGAAGAATTGTTCGAACTGTTAGAAACCGTCTCAGGGAAACTCACTTACGTGCTCATCGTCCTTACTAAGGTCTTTACCTGACTGCAGTAAACGACTTCGGTGGCCACTGGCACGCTGGCGATGTGTGCTTTTCACGGATGAATTCCGGTTTCAACTGTACCGGGCAGATGGCAGACAGCGTGTATAGCGTTGTGTGGGTGAGTGGTTTGTTGATGTCAACGTTGTGAACAGAGTGCCCCATGGTGGCGGTGGGGTTATGGTATGGGCAGGCATAAGCTATGGACAACAAACACGGCCTGCATACTCACCAGACATTTCACCCATTGAGCATGTTTGGGATGCTCTGGATCGATGTGTACGACAGCGTGTTCCAGTTCCTGCCAATATCCAGCAACTTCGCACAGCCATTGAAGAGGAGTGGGACAAGATTCCAGAGTCAACAGCATGATCAACAGCATGGTCAACAGCCTGGTCAACAGCCTGGTCAACAGCCTGATCAACAGCCTGATCAACAGCCTGATCAACAGCCTGATCAACAGCCTGATCAACAGCCTGATCAGCTCTATGTGAAGGAGATGTGTCGCGCTACATGAAGCAAGTGATGGTCACACCATATAGTGACTGTTTTTTTTCTCCATCCTTTTTTTTAAGGTATCTGTGACCAACAGATGCATATCTGTATTCCCATTCATGTGAAATCCATAGATTAGGGCCAAATGTATTTATTTTAGTTGACTGAGTTCCTTATATGAACTGTAACTCACTCAAATCTTTTGAAATTGTTGCATGTTGTGTTTCAATTTTTGTTCAGTGCAATAAAACACTCTATCCTACGTCTTACACATGCCATATTAATGCAAAGATTGCCATAGTTGTCATCTAAACTTAATGAGTTGTTGTAAAAAAAAAACGGATGAATTGTGTTGAGCCTGTTTGACAGACAGACAGACAGACATCATGCTAAGCCGCCCAGCCAGCCAGTCGAACCAATTTCATTTTTGGGTAAATGAAACAGCGTCGTGAGGAGCATGTACAATGGTATGATTACAGTAGGTACAACGGTATGATTATTTGAGTGGCAGGTCTACATGTGAGAAACAGGTTGCATCCAATTAAATGTGCATTACCATGCTACAGATAGCTCTATTAGTGCTGCCATTTCTTGTACATAATTACCCAAATGTTTATGCTTATGAGGTCCAAGTGAGGAATAGCAGCACCCCTCCATGGAACAATGAGGCTGCTTAGAAAGAGCTTCTCTGTGTCATTTACATAATTAGGATTTAGACCAGCGGTAGGTAGGAGAGAGGTTGGATTATTTGCTCGTGGCATTTAGAAAAAGAGAACACTATTTTCTAGCCATGGGTCCAGATGACATTTTTTTCCCAGGAAGAGACCGATTTCAGTAGCATTTAACGAAAACACTGGGGTTGCCTTACTCTTATATTTCCTTACCCTTTACATGGTGTTCACACAAAGCCGATGGCTCTGATGCTGGAACAGAAATAAGCTCCATCTGATATTGTAGCGGGTGCTGTAGCTTAGCTTGCCTCATCGGAGGTGAGGAGTGCACCGTGTGTCTTTATTGTAGCCGTCTTCACCCCCTCCTCTCCTCCCTCCTCTCACCTACAGTGATGGGATTGCCTTGCCTTGGTGTGTTCTTCTGCTCATCGATCTGTGTTACCATTACAACAGCTGGACACCCACAGATCCTTTCAGATCCCTATGTGGGAAGTCAATATAGAACACAAACACAAACGGTGAATTCAATATAGGACAAGCACGTATACCCGCAAGCTCACACAAGCTCATACATAAACCCCCCTCACCCCCTACACACGCACACACAGTACCAACACCGCCACCCACACGTGCACACACACACACACACACACCAGAGGAGGCTGGTGGGAGGAGCTATAGGAGGACGGGCTCATTGTAATGGCTGGAATGAAATCAAAGGAAAGGAGTCAAACACGTTGTTTCCTTGTGTCTGATGTGTATGGTAACATTCCATTCCAGTCTTTACAATGAGCCAAAAGCTCCTCCCACCAGCCTCCTCTGACACACACACACACACACCAATAAACATCTTTAAGCATGTTGTGTATTTACTATGAGCCTCCTTTTTCAAGCCACTTAGTTTCTGGACTTCAGGAGAGCAAACAAAGCATACGCTCAACCCAGTGCACCTGTGCATGGTAATGTACAGTGCAGAAGGCCACGGTGTGTGTCTGTTTAGCGTCAGAGCGACAACAGAGAGATGCAGGGATGGAGCTGGAGAGATCGAGGCATGACAGCTTGAAGTGGTCTGGGCATCAGGATACCACACTTGATCAGGTTAAATTTCCTTCTGATGTCCTAACATCAGTGAGCCATAGAGAGGGGGATTGGGCATGCAGAGAGTGTGTGTGTGTCCATGCTAAGGCATAATAAAATAAACAAACCTTATGATTAATGGTGTTATATGTCCATAAGAATATGTTTATTGGTCTGTTGTCAAAACGTGGTCAGAGTTACATAATGAAAGCACTGGAGTTACAGTGCAGCAACTGAAACGACTAATCTTAGCATCACAATCTGCTCAGACAACACAGTAAGCATCCCGGGAGTGGGAACTGAAAACTATTCTCACAAGCTTCACAAATGATCTGCTCCTTATGTTGCCTGATACAAGCTTTTTAGGCAAAACACTGTGCTTCTTTGATCATTTAGGATTATCTTGCAAATCAAACTTCCATTTTCCTCCAATAATAGCTGAATGTTTTCTATATCAATTTTTTTGCTTTATTTTGTGCATCTTGGATTGTGAGGCAGCGGTAGAATATTACATATTTTGCTCTTGACAAATGAGCATCTATTTGGGGTGTCCAGTTCATTTGAATTAGCCACTCCCCACAGTACAATGTCATTGCTTTGGGCCTCAGGTGAGCATAATAGCCATTTTGTCTAGCTATTTGGATCTGAGATTGATATGCATCGAAACTGCCTCACTGTCTTCACATTAAACCTTTTAGAGGTGACTTCAAAGTCTTCAGGTAACTGTTAAAAATGTAATTACAAAAATGGGATGCATGTAGCCACACACACACACACACACACATACTATTTGAATACTAGATTTAATTTCTGATGGAAAGCCTCTAAAGCTGCCCTCGGAGCAGCCTGCTTATAAAACCAAAACTGCAGAATTTGCCAACTCGTACAAATTTTGGTATGCTTTCACACACTGTTCCATATTTAATGGCGAGGTGGGGGAGAAAGAAAGTTCAACCAAAGTTTGAGAACAATATTTTTTATTCGCACGCCTCCAGAAAGGACCCCAAGGAGGACCCCAATTGGATGGCATGAATATTCACTTTGAATTTGCAAGTGCTTAGCTTCTCATCTGCATTTGGCCCGCACACCTTTTGTGATGCGTTCATCTTTCAGCGTTCCCTCCCTCTCTGAGCATATGTCATCAATCTGAAGCTACATCCTGTTTGTCTGATCCTTCATTTGCTTTGAATGTAATCAATTATATAAATATCTCTGTTGTCGCAGGAAATTGAACAGCAGCACAGACTCGGGTTTAGGAGAGGAATGGAGATGTTGACACTCCCTCTTATCGTGCAGTGTAAATAAAGAGCTCTTCAAAGTAGCTGTCGGTGTTCGGATGCCGTGGACTAATGTCAACATAGCGTGCATTAGGACTCATCAATGAAGTACTTTATGATTGACAGGTAGGTAAAAAGTAGGCCTATGGGTTCTGGAGGGGGGGGGGGGTAGGTCAAACAACAGAGTGCTGTTTGGAGTGCTGCATCAAATCATTGAAGCATTAAATGCACAATGAAACTCAAATACAGCAGACATTCTTTTTGTCTTGTTAATAACAAAATGTCTCAACTGTCACAGTGACCTTCATGTGCATCATAGGTGATACTGAATACAGCAGAAGTTCTTGTTTTACACTACAGTCTATATGCCCAAGAACAAAATGGTAGCTATAGTTGTCACGGTCGTTGTAATGAGCGGACCAAGGCGCAGCGTGAATATAGCTCCACATATTTTTTATCTCCGTGAAACAAACAAAACAATAAAGAAACAATGAAACGTGAAGTCATGGCGTGCACACAGGCAACTAAACAAACAATATCCCACAAACACAGGTGGGAAAAATGGCTACCTAAATATGATCCCCAATTAGAGGCAACAATTACCAGCTGCCTCTAATTGGGAACCATACAAAACACCAACATAGAAATATTGAGCTAGAACACCCCCTAGTCACGCCCTGACCTACTACACCATAGAGAACCAAGGGCTCTCTATGGTCAGGGCGTGACATTACCCCCCCAAAGGTGCGGACTCCGGCCGCAAAACCTGAAACCAAATGGGGAGGGGAGGGGGGGTGATTAGTGTCGGTGGCGGCTCCGGTGCAGGTCGTAGTCCCCGCCCAGACCCCGGATCCGGCCATGGCGCGGGGCTGAACGCCGTGCCTGGACTGGGCATTGGCGCAAAGGAGGGCTCCGGCCATGGAGCTGGGTTGGATGCCGTGCCTGGACTGGGCACCGGCGCAAAGGAGGGCTCCGGCCATGGAGCTGGGCTGGAAGCCGTGCCTGGACTGAGATCCGGCGCAGAGGAAGGCTCCGACCAGGGAGCGGAACTGGACGCCGTGCTTGGGCAGGACACCGGCGCAGAGGAAGGCTCCTGCCCTGGAGCGGGACTGGACACCGTGCCTGGACTGGCCACCGGCACAGAGGAAGGCTCCGGCCATGGAGCAGGACTGGACGCCTTGCCTGGAAGCTCCGGACCGTTGACCGTCGCCGGAGGTTCCGGACCGTTGACCGTCGCCGGAGGTTCCGGACCGTTGACCGCCGCCGGAGGTTCCGGACCGTGGACCGTCGCCGGAGGTTCCGGACCGTGGACCGTCGCCGGAGGTTCCGGACCGTGGACCGTCGCCGGAGGTTCCGGACCGTGGACCGTCGCCGGAGGTTCCGGACCGTGGACCGTCGCCGGAGGTTCCGGGCCGTGAGACGTCGCCGGAGGTTCCGGACCGTGAGACGTCGCCGGAGGTTCCGGACCGTGAGACGTCGCCGGAGGTTCCGGACCGTGAGACGTCGCCGGAAGCTCTGGACCGGGAACCGTCGCCGGAAGCTCTGGACTGTGAACCGTCGCCGGAAGCTCTGGACTGTGAATGCGCACTGGAGGCCTAGTGCGTGGTGCCGGTACAGGTGGCACCGGACTGGTGACACACACTTCAGGGCGAGTGCAGGGAGCTGGCACAGGACGTACCGGACTGGGGAGACGCACTTGAGACCTGGTGCATGGAGCCGGCACAGGTGGTACTGGACTGGTGACACGCACTTCAGGGAGAGTGTGGGGAGCTGGCACAGGACGTACCGGACTGGGGAGGCGCACTGGAGGCCTGGTGCGTGGAGCCGGCACAGGTGGCACCGGACTGGTGACACACACTTCAGGGCGAGTGCGGGGAGCTGGCACAGGACGTACCGGACTGGGGAGGCGCCTAGTGCGTGGAGGGGTCCGGCACAGGTGGTACCGGACTGGTGACACGCACTTCAGGGAGAGTGCGGCGAGTTGACAAAGGACGTACCGGACTGAGAAGGCGCACTGGAGGCCTGATGCGTGGAGCCGGCACAGGTTGCACCGGACTGGTGACAAGCTCTTCAGGTCGGATGGCGTGCAGAACACACCTACATAACATTTCTCCCATCTCTCTCTCTCCCAACTTCTCCATCGCCTCCCTGACGGTCTCTGGCTCTTCCCGGGCTCAGCCGCCAGCTCCATGAATCTTGGGGTTTCTTTGGCAGCGGACTGACGACACGCTCCTCATGGCCAGTGCGAGGAACCGGCACAAGACATACCAGGCTGGGGAGGCGCACTGGAGGTCTGGTGCGTGGAGCCGGCACAGATGGCACCGGACTGATGACCCGCTCTTCAGCCCGCCTGCGCTGCAGCCTACTCCTTGCTAACCCCTCTCTCCGGTATCCTTCCTCACATTGTTCCATCGACTCCCAGGCGGGCTCTGGCAATCTCCTCGGCTCGACCGGCCACCCCTCGTTCCCCCCCCAAAACATCTTGGGGTTTCTGTGGCCGTGGTCTCCGGCGTCGTCGCTGTCCTTCCATGCTACTTGGCGACACCCGCCAAGGAAGGGTCTCGTGTCCTCCCATGATTTCCTCCCATGTCCAAAACACCTTCTCCTCTATGGCACGCTGCTTGGTCCTTGCGTGGTGGGATATTCTGTCACGATCGTCGTAATGAGCGGACCAAGGTGCAGCGTGAATATAGTTCCACATATTTTTAATCTCCGTGAAACAAACAAAACAATAAAGAAAAAAACGAAACGAGAAGTCATGACGTGCACACAGGCAACTAAACACAAACAATATCCCACAAACACAGGTGGGAAAAATGGCTACCTAAATATGATCCCCAATTAGAGGCAACGATTACCAGCTGCCTCTAATTGGGAACCATACAAAACACCAACATAGAAATATTGAGCTAGAACACCCCCTAGTCACGCCCTGACCTACTACACCATAGAGATCCAAGGGCTCTCTATGGTCAGGGCGTGACAATAGTAATCTAAAGTTGACGGACAGTTTCCAAGGTGTCTGAATAACTTTTTCAATCAGAATGTATTCACACCCTTTGACTTTTTCCAAATGTTGCTGTGTTACAGCTTGAATTGAAAATTTATTAAATTGAGATTTTTGGTCACTGGTCTACACACAATATCCTATCATGTCAAAGTGTTTTTTGGCATTTTTACAAATTCATTAAAAATGAAAATCTGAAATGTCTTGAGTCAAGTTTCAGCTTTGACTCAAGACAGTTCAGCTTTTATTTGTAATTGATTTGTAAAAATTTCGAAAAACATAATTCCACTTTGACATTATAGGGTATAGTGTGCAAGCCTAAATAAGTTCAGCAGTAAAAATCATAACAAGCATAACAAGTCACATAAGTGGACTCACTCTGTGTACAATAATAGTGTTTAACTTGATTTTTCAATGACTACCTCATCTCTGTACCCTACACATACAATTATCTGTAAAGTCCCTCAGTTGAGCAGTGAATTTCAAACACAGATTCAACCACAAAGACCTATTGGTAGATGGGTTAAAAAAATATTTAGAAAAATCGAACATTGAATATCCCTTTGAGCATGGTGAAGTTATTAATAACACTTTGGATGGTGTATCAATACACCCAGTCACTACAAGGATACAGGCGTCCTTCCTAATTCAGTTGCCGGAGAGGAAGGAAACCGCTCATGGATTTCACAATGACGCCAACGGTGAATTTATAACATTTATAGTATAATGGCTGTGATAGAAGAAAACTGAGGATGGATCAACAAGATTGTAGTTACTCCACAATACTAAACTAATTGACAGAGGGGAAAGAAAGAAGCCTGTATAGTATACAAATATTCCAAAACATGCATCCTTTTTGCAACAAGGCACTAAAGTAATACTGCAAAAAATGTGGCAAAGCAATTCACTTTTTATCATGAATACAAATTTGTGTCCTGAAATCCAATACAACACATCACTGAGTACCACTCTCCATATTTTCAGGATAACAAAGAAACTAAATGGAGCTAAGCACAGGCAAAATCCTATGTTCCTGAGTGGCAGAGTTACAGTTTTGACTTAAATCTTCTTGAAAACCTGTGGCAAGACCTGAAAATGGTTGTCTAGCAATGATCAACACCCAATCTGACAGAGCTGTTGTACAATCCAGGTGTGGAACGCTCTTAGAGACTTACGCAGAAAGACTCACAGCTGTAATCACTGCTTCGACAAAGTATTGACTCAGGGGTGGGAATACTTATGAAAATTAGAGTCATGTATTTAATTTTCAATAAAATTCCTAGAAAAATGTTTTTACTTTGTAATTATGGGGTATTGTGTGTAGATGGGTGAGAAAAAATATTTAATCAATTTGGAATTCAGGCTGTAACACAACAAAATGTGGAATAAGTCAAGAGGTGTGAATACTTTCTGAAGGCAATGTATGCTGACAGCTATCAACCGCAATCTACCTCTGGAAGCTTTAAGAGTGCTTTGAGGGGAAAATACCTGCTATTGGATACTTCTGCAAAGAAAAGTTTCTGCAAAGAAAACCTCACGTCAGTGTTATCCACTGCCGTCTATTGATAAAAGATTGGTTTGAAATAGGGCTTGGCAAAGACTATTCTTTTGCCAGTGATGGCCATTATATTCATAATCAGTTTGGGAGAGCCAATCTTACCTCCAATTCTAAGACTTCATCATCCAGCATCAATGTGTAAACAAAGGTGGTGAAAAGATTTGACCTAGGTCAGACCTCTCTCCCTCTCTCCCTTCCCTCATTTACGTACAGAGGTTTCTCATCACACCGCAGGTGTTTCCTGCCAAGCTATTTGGAGCAGGTATGGGACTTTCCACCTTGATTTAAAGTGACTTGACGTGTATGTTTTTTGGGTCTGAGGAGATTGTTATACAGTACAGTAAGTGCATGGTGGCAGGCTTATGTGACTGAGTAACGGAAACAAAATATCGCATTTTGGGTCCCGCTTTATATTACGTGGTGCTACAGTAAAAATGGGCAAGGTTGTTACGTTGGCACATATTGTAACTACAGTGTAGAGCAGGCAGGCACACACACTAATACATTACAGTTATATAATATACACTGAACAAAAATATAATTGACATGGCCTATTGACTAAGGAGACACCTTAAAACATTAGCATTATATATTTTTTTATATTGTTTTGTCGCAATGAGCCACTAGGCAATAAATAGGAGCTAAGTGCAATGGTCAGGTCACTCTGAGGAAGACCTCAGCTTGATGTCGAAACATCAGTCACCTGTCCACATCCTGTACAATGGATTAAAGTGAGCAATAAGAAATCAATCTCTGCCTTTTTTTTGTTGAGTGCTCCAACTCCTCGAATTAGTCCTTTTGGAAGTTTTTCTTGGTTGACTCTTCTCATGATTTTTGCCATTGTTGTTGAGCACCTCTCCTTTGCTTCGTTTGCTGAAGCCCGAAGGCGCACCTGAATGATGCCACAGATGTCTCAAGTTTTGAGGGAGCATGCAATTGGCATGCTGACGGCAGTAATATCCACCAGAACTGTTGCCAGAGAATTTAAGGATCATTTCTCTACCATAAGCTCCCTCCAACGTCATTTTAGAGAATTCGTCCAACCGGCCTCACAACCGCAGACCACAGGTATGGTGTGGATGAGAGGTTTGCTGATGTCAACGCTGTGAATATATGTCTCATGGTGGCGGTGGGATTATGGTGTGGGCAGACATAAGCTACAGACAATGAATACAATTGCATTTTATCTATGGCAATCTATGGCTCCATGTCGCAAGGATCTGTACACAATTCCTGGTAGCTGAAAATGTCCCTGTTCTTCCATGGCCTGCATACGCACCAGACATGTCTCCCATTAAGCATGTTTGGGATGCTCTGGATCAATGTGTACGACAGCGTGTTCCAGTTCCCACCAATATACG